>NC_060148.1:42828164-43138666 GCF_021461385.2 Schistocerca piceifrons | reverse complement strand
GGAGGATCAAGTTTGCAGGAGATGTAGAGGATCTGTATCCATTCGAGGAAGAGAAGGAGTTGCGGGATTGGAATAAGGTAATATAGGATCTGCGTGGGGGACGGGAGACGGATGCAATATGCGAGGTGGAGCTCATGGCGTTCTAGGCTTTGAAGGGATTTGTAAAAGGTAGGAGGGACGGAGATCCAGGTGGAATGAGCATAGCACAGGATAGGGCGGTATAGCATCCCCAGTGCCATATTTTTATCATGTACCCGTAAAATAATAATTTCTCTGTGTAGGGTTAGATTGCAAAGAAATAATTTATGACAAAATGATCTAAAGAGACGACAAGATACGCTCTTTTGTTAATTTTTTAGTCGACTTCACTTCCCCTTTTGTCTTGAGTGTGTATAGACGGACATCTTTCGAGTGCTGACAAATGTAAGCATATTTGTATGAGTTAAGCAGCTAATATATTAATTGAATATTATTGTGCACTTTTAATTTGTAAGAGGTGATCCCGATTTCATGTCCGCCTTCCTTGAATTAACTTGCATTCAAGTAATTTACAGTTCAACAATCGCAGTGGCCGATGCAGCCAGCGACGCCATTACGTGGCGATATTAACTTATGAAAATTAGCGGAAGCGAAATACTCGCCCGTTATTAAAATAATATTAATTTTTCTCCACAGCCGCCCGACGTTGCAGAAAAATACTTAGATTTAAGATTCTTATTTTCACTACCATAGCCAAGAGCCAGAGCCAGGACTCCGACTACAATACAATGGTTAACGGAGGTAAGAAAAAATACTCTCGCGCGTGTGTGGGCTGCAATTGTAATTAATAACTAAAGATATTTTGCCTTAAAGTGAATTGACTAGCCGAGGAAATTAATATGAAAAGTTTATTACATTGTTCAGCTTGTATGCTCATGTTTTAAGATGCCGCGAGTCTAACATTCACTAACGAAACAAATAATTTGAGATTAATATTGTTAAAAAGGAGAACTTCAGGAAAGCATTTAATGGTAAAATCAAAATTAAATGGAATATCATTTTTATTAAGGCCCACCACGTAAGTCGGCAACAATCAAATAATAATAATAACAATAATAATATATTAAATTACGACGGCCGACGGACGGGAGATTGGCGCCGCAACTTTGGGGCCCGATCAAAGAAAATACGAAATTTACTAAATCTGACTGTATTGTAATGAATTTAATTATGTATGTGTCTAATTGTTGTAAAATATTAATGCTTATATGAATTCTTTTACATGTACAACAACAAAACCACACCCTGAGGAGATCTGGAGAGGAAAAAGTGTAGAAAGGAAAAAGGATTACGATAAAGAAAAATAAAGGTAAGGCCTATTGTGCAAGCATCCTGTGTAGTTCTGTGCGGAATATCGAACCCATGTGCACATGAGATACCTTCGGTGTTTTGTGTATTTATGTGTTTATTTTTGGAGGGGATAATTATTCGTTTTGTTTATTTATATGTTTATTTTTGGAGGGGATAATTATTCGTGTGTGTATCAGAGTTAAAGATTTGTCAGTGGCTTAAAGTGAATTTAGTATGGGTAAGATAGGACAACCTAAAGCATCCGTACCAGAAGAACAAAATTCTGTTAATATGGAAAGTGAGGACCATTTGCAAAACGTAAACGAATCCCAAGCCACCGCCTCCGGTAACATAATTTCCGGAGCGGGGGGCGAGGATCTGTGGATGGTGAATGACGCTCCACAGCAGAATGGGAATAGAGTAACAACTCAACTGCCTGGGCAGGGGGGCCAATCAAGTGCTAGATTAAGCGGGACACCAGTATGCTCACCAATTGCAGACCCATTTGCAGAATTTCTGCGCAGGTTAGAAGAAAGGGATAGGGAGAGAGATCAAAAACTGGCTCAGATGCTACATGAGCAGGAGAAAAAATTAACGCAAATGCTACATGACCAAGGGAAAGAATTAACGAAAAAGCTCATTGAGCAAGAGCAGCGCAGTGAAGCAAAACTAGACAGTATCCAAAGCGAACGTGCTGAGATGCGGGACGCGTGTAAAGAAATACCCGATCTTGTGCAAAGCTTAGCCGGCGAGATGCAAAAATTACAGATATCGCAGGCTAGGCTTGAAGATAATGTCCAGACTTTAACCACCCGCGTGGATAATGTGGAGATAGATGCACGGAAAAGTATTGATACATATTTGGAAGTGGAAGCTCAAAAAGTAGAAAAAGAATTAAATGAATGGCTAGAAGAAAAGGATCGCAAGATATCTGCAAAGATTGAAAGCGATGTAAAAACAGCTGTAGAACAAGCGACTGCGGCCGCGAGTGTAAATATTGACGCTAGCGCTGTCGCACTACATGCCGAATTAACACAGATCAAATCCTGTGTGACAGCGGAGTTGCCAAATTGGCAACAGGAGGTCGCGCGTAGACTGTATGTGTTGGAAAGCAATGTAAACAGTGGCGGACAGATAATGAATCCGACTCGGCGTACTGATTACTATAATAACCCTGACGGTAGGCAGGGTGCGAGTGCACAACCGCAACCTAATACGAATTATGAGCACGAACAACATGCGATACCGTGCAGCGCACATCACGATGTAATGAATGTCCCAGAATGTAGCAATCAGATGTGCAAAAAAGAGGACAATGTAATAAAACACAGGACATTCCAACCCCTCAATAGCGAAAAACGAAATGTCCACCCTGTGGTATTTATTAAGAGCTTCAGGAATGTATTTTCCAGGACATGGACGGAAAGACAAAGAATACAGTTCGTGGTCTCCTTTATTCAAGGTGACGCGGCACTGTGGGCCACCGACGTGTCCGAAAAATGTCTAACGATGCAACAGTTTGAAGGAACTTTCTTGCAAAAATTCTGGTCCGATAGCGTCCAAGAAAGACTACGAAAGGAGTTGTACAGTCCAGAAATGTACAATCCTAAGATGGGAACGTTATGCAAATATTTCGAAATGTATATAAACAAAACTAGGTACTGGGACGAGCCAATGTCCAATCATGACATAATCAGATTGATAAAAATGAAGTTGCCCAGTGAAATTAAAAGATATTTCATCAATGTGCCGGAATACGATATAGAACAATTCATGGAAATAGTGGATTCTGTTGACGTATTGCTCGAAGATATGAAAACCAAAAACAAGTGGAACCATCCAGGCTGTAATCAACAAAAAGCCGATTACAATAGCAGCCACAGTAACGGTAGTAACTTAGTACCAAATGGTAACGGGAATAGGCAAGAGCACCGGCAACAGAATCGAGGCACAAACAATGGCAATGGTTATAACGGCAATGGTTACAATCGTCAAAATCGAAAGAGACATCATGATGGACGCATGAGTAATGGATATAATGGTAATGGCAATCCGCAATGGCGGAACAACCGAAACCAGTGGCGCGGTAGTAATGAACCGACACCACAGTGGCAACAAAACACAGCGCCACAATGGAACGCCAACCCAGGTCCATCACAGAGCATGTCAGGAAGTTACAACCGACCACCGCAAAACCAGAGCCATACACAATATCAGAATACACCATCAGGGAGGCAGGGCGGCCAACCCAACAGTAGCAACAACAACAACCAGAACCACAATGTGAGGTTAGTGGAAGTGACAGACAACTGTCAACCCACTAATGCTCATCCATTAAACTAAAGACAGCCACAATACGCTCTCCGTTGTTGGCTGCAGGATGGTGTAGTGAGGGCACATTCACGGATGACGGCCATAAACTTTGTATGCTGAGATACAATGAGGGAATAAAAATAGAAAAGGAACTTGTAGACATACCGCAGAAATGTAACCGAACCGACAAAAGTGTTGTGCAGGCTATATTGCAAGCAGATATGTACGGAGCACCAATACAGATAATAGTCGATACCGGTGCGTCAACCAATGTCATGAGCGCAAATTTTTACAAGTACTTGAGTCAAAATAATAGAATACCAGTATTGCCAGTGAAGAATTGTCGTGTAACAGGTGTAACAGGTGCACAATCTCATATCATAAAGAACCAGGTGCAAGTCGAGTTTACGGTAGGAAATGAGGCAATGAAAAGCTCGTTCCTAGTAGTTAAGGGATTAGGTGTTGCTTGCATCCTGGGAATGGAATTTTTACGCCAGAGGGACGCAAAAATCGAGCTCTTGTGCGGGGAAGTAAGCCTTAAGAATGAGGGTAGACGGGTAATTTTGCCGTTGTTGAGGACACGGGAAGTGCACAGTAAATATTGCCGGAACTTTCAGTCGAGATTCGAAGGAATACAGGTAATGGATTTATATTCTGACTTAAGTACAAGACAAGCATATTATAAAGAATTTATTACTGAAGATAAAGAGGAAAAAAGACAACTGATAGCCATGAAAGTCAGGGAGTCAGAACATTTGACTGAAGCACAACAAAACGAATTGATTCAGCTACTTACAGATTATGAGAATGTGTTTTCGGAAAAACCTGGTGTTATCGAGGGCTACACCTATAACATCGAAGTGGTACCTCACGATACTTTCTGTCACGCAAACTATACCATCCCATGGTCAAATAAGGAGGCAATACGAAGGAAACAAGAAAAAACGTACAAAGACTTAAAGAAGTTCGCTCAGTAGAGCAACGTTTACATATATGAGTAGTAGGTTAAGTTTATAGTGTATTTTTTCTGTGTGTAAATGTTCAGATTTAGTGTAATATTTAAAGACAATGAGGCACACAAGATTGCGATTCAATTTTGTAGATGTTAAGGAATAACAGTATTTTTAAGCAATTGCATTTTGAAAGAAAAGAAAATGAACGTAGATTTAAGAATATTTTACAAATTTCATGTTTAAAAATGCTTTAAAAATATTAAAAAAAATTCAACAGCATGTAGTGATGAAAGAATATTTCATTTGTGTGTCATGAATATTTTTGAACTGTAGTAGTAACGCAACTTATGAAATTCAATATTATAGTGCATATGTTGTTCCATGTATTTATGTCTATACCGATCCTGAAATATGCTCCATCATAATTTACTTAACAATATGAGTGCAGGGTGTACATCACCCGAGGTACCTCATGTGTTGTGGACAAGGTACAAAGCAAATCAGTAAACGCAACTACCGCTAAGCACTGTTAAAATATATTGCCATCTGCTAAGGCAGAGATTTACACGAATTTATCGTGTAAACAAAAGTCACAAATCAAACACTAATCTAGGAATTTGCACGCTAGGCCTAGATTATAAAATGTGTACGATAATGCGAGAGGCAAACTTTTGTAAAGTCGAGCCTGGCTCTGGAGGGCAAGTACGCAATGAGTGGGCAGACATGACATGGGGACTGACCTCAGATGGGACGGAAATACAATTGTATAGTCAAAAAAAAATCTGAAGGCAAGTACGACTCTAAGTGGAAAATGAAAAGATATAATTAGTGCGAGAGACTGGTAAAATCCAGCACGAGCCAAAATCCAGTTCAGACTGAATGAAATACATTAGTGTTTGTGAACTAATCGAAACAGTTACTTTAAGCAGTGTGAAAAACTGTGAAGGTGAAACTGTGATATGGACAGTGAAGTGCTAGTATTGAACGTTCAACAGCGGTGAGGACGCCAAACGCCAATATTACGCACGAAAAACTGTGAATTTGCTTATAAATGGGAACTGTTAACGTGAAGTGAACCCACAGTCAATATTTTTGGGACAGACTGTAGTTTCAGTGAGCACAATAATGCGAGATTGGAATGCGATGCGTGGACTGTTGCAAAACAGCGACCGCAGAAACGGCGAATGTTTGTGCTAAACTCGCACTGGGACACTCACCAGTGCCTGCGAGTGCGGCGAAAACATAAATAATTGTATCAAGACAAAAACTGACGTGTAATGGAAACAATGGCGCAACAAAACTTCATTCACGGGAGAAGATCCATATCATGTATTCTGCAAGACAGTGCTAGCTTGACACTCGGAAACTGGCAAAAACTTAACAACAACTGCCACACTAATAAATGCCCCTTTCCCACTAGCGTAACCATTTGCAGCGGGAAACAAATATTACGTTGGTTGTGTGTATGTTTCATGTACTACGTCAGAGATGCGTAGCAGAGCTGACTCCTGCCAACAAGCGCGGGAGGCGGATATCATCCCACTCCGCCACGCCCGGTCGAGACAGAAGCGCATCGCCAACCGTGCAGCCGATCAGCTGATTCTGACGTTCCGCGACGGCAAGAGACACGCTGGCGTCGAGCGGGCGTTGACCTCTCTGCAGCCGCCGCGAACGCCGAGCACCGAACACACCAACCGACGCCGTCGCGAGCTAAACTTCGCGGCGTAGATCATCAACGACACCGCAATCAATTGTTATAATGACCTCATTTTTTGCATAGTGCAACAAAAAAATTATTTGTAATGTATGCACATCCTGTACTCCAATGACATCCCAGAAACAATTAAGTGAAAGTAACCAAAGCAGTTAGTCTGTCGCTCCGCCGAGGTTTTCCCCAGGGTTTCCCTACGGCCGCGCGAAATGGGGAGCGAACAGTTGACACCCCTGCGACTTCAAGTTCTACAGACTAACTTGTGATTGTATACCTTGAACACTGCAAAAGTTACAGTCCTAAGAAGAAGCAGCCAAAATAAAACTAATGGTATTCTATGTCCTTTTGTACATGACTGTATACGTAACCAATTGTATATTATATTGTTATGTAGATAACTTCATCTGTATTACACTTTGTGCGCAACACACCTCAGTAATTTAACGATTTAAATATACGATGTGACATATATAGACTGTGAAAGAAAAATCTACGTGTGGACACTGTGGACATGAAAGAGGAAATATTTATGTCAAAAAACACGAACATTTTTTATGACATAAACATTTCGGGGGGCAATATAGCGTCCCCAGTGCCATATTTTTATTATGTAGCCGTAAAATAATAATTTCTCTGTGTAGGTTTAGATTGCAAAGAAATAATTTATGACAAAATGATCTAAAGAGACGACAAGATACGCTCTTTTGTTAATTTTTTAGGCGACTTCACTTCCTCTTTTGTCTTGAGTGTGTATAGACGGACATCTTTCGAGTGCTGACAAATGTAAGCATATTTGTATGAGTTAAGCAGCTAATATATTAATTGAATATTATTGTGCACTTTTAATTTGTAAGAGGTGATCCCGATTTCATGTCCGCCTTCCTTGAATTAACCTGCATTCAAGTAATTTACAGTTCAACAATCGCAGTGGCCGATGCAGCCAGCGACGCCATTACGTGGCGATATTAACTTATGAAAATTAGCGGAAGCGAAATACTCGCCCGTTATTAAAATAATATTAATTTTTCTCCACAGCCGCCCAACGTTGCAGAAAAATACTTAGATTTAAGATTCTTATTTTCAGTACCATAGCCAAGAGCCAGAGCCAGGACTCCGACTACAATACAATGGTTAACGGAGGTAAGAAAAAATACTCTCGCGCGTGTGTGGGCCGCAATTGTAATTAATAACTAAAGATATTTTGCCTTAAAGTGAATTGACTAGCCGAGGAAATTAATATGAAAAGTTTATTACATTGTTCAGCTTGTATGCTCATGTTTTAAGATGCTGCGAGTCTAACATTCATTAACGTAACAAATAATTTGAGATTAATATTGTTAAAAAGGAGAACTTCAGGAAAGCATTTAATGGTAAAATCAAAATTAAATGGAATATCATTTTTATTAAGGCCCACCACGTAAGTCGGCAACAATCAAATAATAATAATAACAATAATAATATATTAAATTACGACGGCCGACGGACGCGAGAGCGGATAAGAGATTTATAGGTGTGGGGGATGGTGGAGGGGTCCTGACCCCATGTGTGGCCAGAAAGGAGCTTGAGGAGACAGAGTCAAGAGTGTTCCTTGGCATGGATTGTCCAGAGATGGGGGTCCAGGAGAGGTGATGGTCAAGGGTGACGCCAAGGTACTTCATGGTGAGGATGAGGGCGATAGGATGGCCATAAATGGTGAGATAGAAGTCGAGGAGACAGAAGAAAGTGGTGGTTTTGCCTACAATGATCTCCTGGGTCTTGGAAGGATAGACCTTGAGCAACACTGGTTACACCAAATGGTCAACCAGTCAAGATGGGATTGGAGAAAGTGTTGGGAGCGTTGCACGGTGCAGGCGAGGGCAAGAGAGGCTATTTCATCGAAGTACTGGAGAAGATGGATGGGGGGTGAAGGTGGCGGCATATCCACCATATACAAAAGGTATAGAAGAGGGGAGAGGACGGAACCTTGGGCACACTGGCGGAGGGGTAGAAGGTGTAGGAATCTGTGTTATGGATGGTGACATAGGAAGGACGTTGGGAAAGATAGGACACAATCAGACAGACGTAGTTGATAGGAAGTGCAAAGATTTGGAACTTGAAGAGGAGACCAGAATGCTACACACCATCGTAGGCGTGTTCCATGTTGACGGAGAGGAAGATGGCGGAGTGACAGGAAATGAGCTGTTCGGTGAGGAGATGAGTGAGGTGAAGGAGAAGGTCATCAGTAGAGAAAGATGGTCGAAAGCCACACTTGGGGAACAGAAAGGAGGCAGCGCTGGGGGAGATGCTGGTGAATGCATCGGGTAAGGATGGATTCCAGGACCTTGCTAAAGACCGAGGTAAGGCTGATGGGATGGTAGGAGGTGACAGCAGATGGCGGTTTGTCGGGTTTGAGGAACATCAGGATAAGGGGAGGTCTGGCTAGGATGGAGAGAAAGGAGGTGGGAGCTTCACGGAGGTGGCGATAGATAACACGATCATGACCAGGAGTGGTGTTGTGTTTTGTGTGGAGTGTAGTGATGAAATCCTGAGTAGTGATGTGGGCATTGAGTTCGTTGGGTGTAATGTTGTCCAAGTACTGGAAGCCAGGGGCGAATGCAGGACATAGGTGTCAGTTCGATCACGGACATTTGGGAAGAGGGAGTAATCAAACTAGGGATTGTAAGGGAGGGTAAAGCTATTGAACAGGTAGGAGACAAAGTGATTGGCCTTACTAAGGTTCTCAGGGAAATGTTGATCATGACGAGGGAGAGGATGGTAGAGGGGAGAGGAAGACTAGTACTTGGACGAGTTGATAGGAAGTGTAACATTATGACAGGTGCATGTCTGCCGCCAGTGGTGGCGATTCTTAGCCGTGTGCAAGTTTTGGACGTGTCTTTGTAGTTGCCGGTGGCGTCAAAGTGTGTCCTGGTCACATGTGTGAATTAAGGCATGGTAGAGACGCCGGGATTCACAGAGGGGAAGGACGGCCTGTGGGGATAAAGGGGGACGGGAATAATCATGGATGTACTTCGGGGGAGGGTCATTTCGAGGGTTGGGGCTGGGGCGACGACCGTCTGAAACAGTGACGAGGACAGGGAGATGGTCGCTACCAATGGGGCCCAGAAAATCCACCGTCATGCGGCCAAGGAGGTTAGGGGAGGAGAGGATGACATCGGGAGTGGAGTTGGATTCAGGGCGGGTGTGCTGGGGAATGGGAAAGAGGTCGCCTTCAAGGGAGGAGAAGAACCTATGCGACTGCTGTTACTGGGCAGCGGAAAAACTATGAATGTTGAGGTCGGCAGCGATTACATAGAAGGAGAAGGTGCAGTCGATGTGGGAAAGGAAATCAAAAGGAATATGGGCGTTAGGGCAGACATGGATGGTGGCGCAGGTAACGGTGAGGCCAGGGAAGAAGAGACTAAGGATCAGGTTTTCTGTGGGGTTGGGAAGGAGGGGTTGGAGCTGAGTAGGGATCTGGCGGTGGTGGCCGATTATCGGAGCAGTTGAGGAGGTAGGGAGAAGTGTGGACAGTATGCTGAGGCTGTAGAAAGGTTTTGTTTAAGAGGAAGGCATGCACACTGTGGGACGTGAGGGTGTGCATAGGAGGTTCTTGTTGGTGGGTAGGAACCGGATGTTGTTAAACAAGATGCAGTGCTGTCGCGCTATGACAGGAATTTAGACAAGGGTGCTGAGGTGGGAGAAGGTGAAGTGGGATTGGTTGTGGGAATAGGTGGCATAAGTGTTAAGGTGGAAGGCGGATTGTGTGGTGAGGCATATCTGCTGGTGGGTGAGGGGGCGCTGTAACAGGTGGACAATCTGGAGGACGATTGTGACAAACCAGATGATGTCCTCAGCAGGGGGGGGGGGGTATGGAGGTTGTTGCCAGGAGGGTGGGGGTGTCCAGAGGGCGGATGGGGACAGTTATTTCATTAGTATTGGGGGGGGGGGGTTGACCTTGCATTTCTGGGAGTAGGTGGGATGCGGGTGGTTGCAGGTGTTGTGGGAGAGAGGGGACTGGAGGTTGCGACACTGCCTGAAGAAGTGCGCCTGTTTGCAGTATGGACAGATGGGGTCCTTGCAGCACTCCGATGTTGGGTGTGCGTTGTAGTGCAGGCACCTCTGGCAGCAGATGGACTGACGAGGGGAATAGGAGGGGTCGACCATGTACCAACGATGGAACAGAAGGGCACCCTCCTTCAGGAGAAGGAGAAGAGAGGGTGAGAAGCTTGGGGGATGGAATGAGGGGGGGCCGATTGGGCACACCACGTAATTGTGGTGGTGGCAGCAAAGGGAGAGCTATACACAACCGTGGTGGTGGTGGTGGTGGTGGTAGTGGTGGTGGTGGTGGTGGTGGTGGTTGTCATGATTACAACGAGAAACGAAAGAAAAGAACAGGACAGGACTGGACACCTGCATAAGGTGGGTGGGGCCGGCAGGATTGAAATTCCAGTGCACTGCACAGACGTCTAGGTAGGTATGTGCCTTAAGTTCCAACAGCACCTCCTCCTCCGTGATCGTCAGACTAAGCTAAGTGGTCATGGTGGTAAGGGTTGGCGGGCAACGCCAGGCTTGGGGTTGGTGGGAGTGGGAAGGGAAGGAGCAGGGGAGAGAGAGGCATTGGGGACAAAGCAGGTGTTGGGGATTCGGGAAAGGATATCTGAGTGAAGGGTGGGGCAAGGGGAGGTGATGAGAACGGAGTCCCAACGAGGAGTGAGGAGGGAGATGCGACCTCTGGGGTAGAGTTGGTGGAGGAGCTTCGTGAGGTTCCGGGCCTCAAGGAGTGAGCGATCAGGACAGGATAGGAGGTATTTGTAGGAGGAGGAGAGGGAGGAGGAGGTAGTGGTGGTGGCAGAGGGGACAGGTGAGGAGACATTCATGCCATCCTGGGGGGAGGGGGTAAGAGGAAGGGACTGGGACTTTTTTGGGAGCGGAAGGGCGCCACTGGGACACTTAACAGCAACTGAAGTTTGAGAGGAGGTGTGTGGTACAGGAGCAACTGAGAGATGGCGGAGGTGGCAGCCCCTGGCATGGATGCTGGTGCTGGCGCCAAAAACGGGGATGGTGATGGGCCTCCACCCTGGCGGGGGCTGCAGAGATGGAGGGAACAGGGTGAGGGAGTGGAGGGAAAGGATCAGAGGAGGAGGTGAGGGAGGAAGGAGCAGGTGATGAGTCTACGAGAAGTGAAGGAGAAGGAGAAGAGAGGGTGAGAAGCTTGGGCGATGGAATGAGGGGGACGATTACACCTCATAATTGTGGTGGTGGAGGCAGAGGGAGAGCTATATACAATGGTGGTGGTAGTGGTAGTGGTGGTGGTGCTGGTTATCATGATTACAACGAGAAAAGAAGGAAAAGAACAGGACAGGACTGGACAAAACTAAAGAAGAAAACAAGGAGCTCACAAAGATGGATGAAGACGGACGAAACGCTGCCTGGGGCTGAAACCCCACTCCACTGCTGCTGGCGGGAGGTGACCGCAGACGCTGCTGGGATGGCATGAAGATAATAAATAATAAAAACCGGCGATAAAACCGGAGACTTAAATAGTGACATGACGAAAAAATCGTGGAACATAAAACATAGAACGAAGGGATGTTGACGCAAATAAAATACATACGAAGCAGATGGGTAAAAAAAATACAGACAATTAAAGACACATGGCGACAGTCTGGTTTCTGTTCACAACAATAGAAAGGCGAACAACACTGAACATTCACTGGAACACTGCACTATAAAGTTGGCAAATGTGACATACCACAGCTGAGAGCAGGTGGGGGGAAACTGGACAGATGATGGGAAAATAAAAAAGGGGGGGATGGAGAGGAAAAGCGAAGGGGGGGGGAAGGGGCCAATGGAGCGGTGGGGGGAGCTGGGCAGATGCGACAGGGAATGGGGAAGGCAGAGGAGGGGAATACAAAAGGACTCAAAAGGGGGGTAGAAGGGAGGTAGGGAGAGGTTTGGCTAGGAGAAAACAGGATGGAAGGGGGGGAGAGGAAGCCCAGGGAATAAACTGAGGAAAGGAGGGGGGTGTGAGGATCAGAGTTGATAGGAGGGATAGATGCAGGGAAAGAGGGCATCATCCGGGAGGGGGAGTTGATGGAAGCCACCTTGGGAAAGGAGATGAAGGGTGTAGAGATGGAGGGTAGGGGGCACACAACAGTGAAGGCGTGGCAGGACGCGGTGGCAGGACAGGAGAGGAGCCACCAGGGGGTGAAGGGAATCAAGGCAGTGGGAGGTGTAGAGTAGGCGGATATGTTCGGGGAATAGGAGCAGATGGGGGGAAGGAATGAGGTCATAGAGGATCCACATGGGGGACGGAAGGCGTATACGGAACGCAAGGCGTAGAGCATGACGCTCAATGATCTGGAGGGGGGGGGGGAGCAGATATCTAGGTGGGACTGTCATAACAGAAGTTGGGACAGATTAAGGATTTGTCGGTGTGTAGGATGGTAGAGGGGTGCAACCCCCATGTCCTGCCAGAGAGGAGTATGAGGATTCAGAGGCCGTAGTGGGCTTTGGATCGGATGGAGCAGAGATGAGGGATCCAGGTGAGGTGACGGTGAATGGTAAGGCCAAGGTAGGTGAGGGTGGGGGAGAGGAGGACGTGATGGGCGAGGACGGTAAGGAAGAAATCCAGAAGCAGGAAGGAGTGAGTGGTACAAACTACGATGATTGCCTGGGTCTTGGAAGGATTGATTTTCAGGAGCCACTGGTTACACCATTTGGCAGAAACGTCAAGGTGATTCTGGAGAATGCATTGGGAACGTGGAGGGTAGAAGCGAGGGCGAGGAATGCAGTGTCATCGGCATATTGCAAGAGGTGTACTGGAGGGGGTGTTGGGGCACAGCTGTAATGTACAGGAGGTAGAGGAGAGGGGAGCACAGAGCCCTTGGGCACCCCTGCAGAGGGGTAGAAGGTGTGGGAATTGGCATTATGGATGGTAACATAGGAGAGCGGCGGGAGAGGAAGGAAGCCACCCAGACGGATGTAGTTGATAGGAAGGGCGTAGGTTTGGAGTTTAAAATGGAGACCGGGATGCCAGACACGGTCGTGGGCCTTTTCGAGGTCGAGGGAGACAACATTGGCGGAGTGACGGGAGTTAAGCTGGGAGAGGAGAGGGGATGAGTGAGACAGAGTTGTTGGTCATCAGCAGAGAGGGAAGGTCGAAAGCCACATTGGGTGGCGGGGAGGAGGTGGATTTGGCGGAGGTGGTGATGGATGCGCTGGGAAAGGATGGATTCCAAGAGCTTGCTGAACACAGATGTGAGACAGATAGGACGATATGAAGAGGCTTGGGTTTGGAGAACATCAGGATACGAGTGGTTTTCCACAGGTCAGGGATGAAGCCAGTGGCAAGGATGATATTGTAGAGGGTGGCAAGGACTGAAAGGAAGGAGGGAGGGCAGTGTTTGAGGTGGCGGTAGGTAATGCAGTCGTGGCTGGGAGCAGTGTTGTGTTTAGTGCGGAGTGTGAGGCAGAGGTCCTGTGTACTGATGGGAGTGTCAAGTTGATATGGTGGTGTGTGGCCCTAGTACTGGAAGCTAGGGGTAAGGGGAGTAACAGAGGTATTCATACAGGCCATGAGGTCAGGGAAGAGGGTATAATCAAATTGGTACTGAAAAATCATCAGAGAGGTGAGAGGCAAAGTGGTTAGCCGTACTGAGGTTGTGAGGAAAGGGACGGTCATCAAGGAGGTGAGGGTACCGGGGGTGGGGCGGTTTCCAGTAAGGCGGTGGAAAGCAGACCAATACTTGGAAGGGTTTATTGGAAGCGTGGTGTTGAGTTGTGTACATGTCTGGCGGCAGGCACGGAGTTTCTTCGCAGTAAGCAGGTTGCAGATGTGTCGTCATAATTGCCGGTGGCGGTTAAGTCTGTACCAGTCACGAGTTTGGAGAAAAGAGCGGTAGAGGCGGCGGGACTCTCGAAGGAGAAGGACGGCCTGTGGAGGCAGGGCGGGGTGGTGAGGGTGGATGGCTTAGATGGAGATATGGGTGGCGATGGCGTCAGACAAGGTCTGGTGTAGTATGGCGGCAGTGCGAGAGAGGTCATCAGGAGATTGGAGGGCAAGGTCGTGGCTGTCAACCTGGATGTGAATGGAGTCCTGGTAGGTATCCCAGTTGGCACAGGAGTAATCATGGGCCAGTGTAAGAGGGACGTCATGGCGAGGAGCTGGGCAGGGATCGCGACCACTAGAGATAGTGAGGAGAACAGGAGCATGGTCACTGCCAATGAGGTGAAGGACATCTGCAGTGATGCGCCCAAGGAGGTTGGGAGAGGCAAGGACCACATTGGGAGTGGTGTTGCATTCGGGTCGGGTGTGCTGGGGGAGGGGACTGGGCCTCCCTGGAGGGAGGTGATAAACTGATACCAACACTGGAGATTGGCAGGATCACGGCTGTGGATATTGAGGTCAGTGAAAATCACGTAGGTGAAGAAGGTGCGGTCAATGTGGGCTAGGAAATCGTACGGGATCGGGGTGCGAGGGCAGACATAAATGGTGGCACAGGTGACTGTAAGGGTGGGGAAGAAGAGGCTGAGGGTGAGATGCTCGGCAGGATTGTTAAGGAGATGTTGGGGCTAGACAGGGGGCTGCTTGAGGTGGCCTATAGCAACTCTGCCACGCACCAGAGGGTATGGGTTATCGGTGCTGTGAAGGGTGTAAGGAGCTGTGGAAATGGGGATACGGGGTTGAAGGAAGGTTTCATTTAGGATGAAAGCATCCACGTGGTGCTGTTGGATGGTGTGGAGGAAGAGGAGTTTGTGGGAGGGCAGGGAGCGAATATTGTGGTACAGGATATGGTAGGGTTGTTGTTCCATGGGAGGGGAGAGCTAGACGAGGGTGGTGAGGGGGGTGAAGGTGAAGTGGGCCTGATTGTGGGAGTAGGTGCCATAGGTGGTAAGATGGAAGATGGAACGGGCATCGAGGGCGATCTGGGAAAGGGTGTGGGCACTGAGGGGTGGATGTTTTGGAGCACAATGGTGATGAAACGGATGATGTCCTCTGCAGTAGGCAGAGGGCGGAGCGAGTTTTTGGGGTGGTTGGGATCATCAACAGGACGAGCAGGGACGGTGAGCTCAGGGGTGACTGGAGGAGGTTTCGCTTTACACTTTGAGAAGAAGGTAGGATGTGGTTCGTTACAGGTGTTGCAGGAGGGGGAAGAGGTGAGGTTGGGACAGTTCTTGAGAAAATGGGAAGCTTTGCAATAGGGACAAGTAGGGGGTTTCTTGCAGGCAGATGTAACATGGTCATTGTATGTGAGGCAGCATTTGCAGTGGTAAGATTGGACTGTGGAACGGGAGGGGTCCACCTTATGATGGCGATTATAGATGAGGGCTACCTCAGTGAGGAGGCAGTCAATGGAGGAGGGGGATTTGGTGATTATCCGCATTAGATAAGTCGGCCCGTCATCATTAAAGATGCAATGGGCCGAGCAGATTTCGATCTTGGGCCGGGAGTTCATTTCCGCCAACACCTCAACCTCCGTGACCACGGGGCTAAGCTATGTGATCACAGTGGTGTAGGTTGGCAGATGTCAGGGAGGTTGAGGTTGACAGGGAGAGGACGGGGTTTGGTAGGGGGTGAGGATTGCACATTGGCCAAATTGGATACGTGGGATGCAGGAGAGGTGACCGGAGTGGAAGGAAGCATTGGGGGATTTAAAGGGGTCCGAGTCCTTGCGAGGAATAAGAAGGTAGACGGGGGCACTGGGGTACTATTTCTGGATGGCGAGGGTGAGGGCGTGGGTATCAAGGAATTGAGAGTCAGGATTGGAGAGGACAAAGGTGTGGATGGCAGACGTGGCAGGGGTGGGTGTCGGGGTCGTGTCCATGGGGGTTGGTAGGTCACGAGGATTGGGGGTTTTCTTCGAGGAGATTTCGGGGGAAGGGTCAACATTAGGGCACTTGGAAGGTTTCGTGGTCACAACAGGGTGGAGAGGGCGCTGGGGTATGGGTTGCAGGGGGAGATGACAGGGGGCAGTACCACCCTGAGGAGCGGATGACGCAGAGGGAGGGGGGTGGGTGTCACAGAGACTGTGTAATGGCGAGCCGACATCCAGCCAAAATCTGTGCCGGCTTAGAGCCTGTTGGAGGTGGTGCAGTGAGCGGCGGAAAGTCTGCAGATGTCGATGAGGTGACAGTGACAGAGGAGGGAGAGTTGGGGGTAGTTACAGTCGAAAATGGCGCAGGAGTGGCGTGGACAGGGAGGGAAGGAAGGACAGGAATGGAGGTGGAGGACGAGCTCCATGTGATGGTGGTTGGAGCAGCGGAGGGAGAGGGGTAAATAATTGTGGTGGTGGGTTGGGACATGGTGGCGGCACATGAGAGGAGGGCGAAGACAAGGCGGCGGCGGCGATGGCGAGGAGGCCCGGACGGCTGGCAGTAGTGACGGCGTGCAGACAACACGGCAGGTAAGGTGTGCGGTCTTCCACGTCAAAGATACACCCTGAGTGTAGCCCAGGCAGTGTGAGTCCTCGATAAGGAAGTGAGGAAATCCAACCCTCGAATGATGGAATTTGTTGCATATCTTTCACTTTTTTAACGAACACATCATCACTAGTGTTGCTGAGTATGAAGCACTGTCTTTGGAAATAAACAAGAGACATGGACGGGGTTACCTCTTTGTTATCAGACTATCGATACTCAATAGACGCAGATAAGGTAACTTTACTTACTTCCAACTGTTTCCTGTTAAGCTTATTATTGCGACATCGAATAAACGGCCGTCCGTTGAATGCACTGTTGCCTGGCGTCGCCGACAGATGTCAGCTCGTTACGCTGTCAGGAAAAACCTCCATCTCCTGTCTCCGATTGCTCTGCAATGCCTGTATGCTTGAGCAGCAACAGGCGGACGACCAGTTCACACAATAATGCCAGTGTTCACTACAGTTGGCCTGAACTTATGAACAAGATATTACGCAGTATGAATCAAAGACAGTACTGTCGGACGAATAATGAGCGAGGGAACACAAGCCATTCTGTTTGTTTGGCGCTAACCTCACACACACACACACACATACACACACACACACGCAAATATCCGATAGAACGCTACTGTAGGGACGCATCTTCGGTGGTAATTCAGTCGAATACCGCCCTTCGATCTGTGCTCTTCTGGTACCGATCGAAGTGTTAGGTGTTGCAGGTGCCAGCCAGCCAGCCAGCCAGCCCATCGACGTGCAGCAGCCAGCAGCCAGCAGCGGTCCCCGCCAGCAGCGGTCCCCGCCAGCAGCGGTCCCCGCCAGCAGCGGTCTACGCCAGCAGCCAGCAGCGTCCCCGCCAGCAGCACGCAGCGGTCCTCGCCTACACCGGCCCCAGCCAGCAGCCGGCAGCCAGCAGCCGGCAGCCAGTGGCGACCAGCCCGCGGCAACCACCCAGCATCCAGCATCCAGCGGCCAGCAGCGGTCCCGCCACCAGCGGTTGCAGCCAACGGCCAGCGGTGGTCCTAGCTGCCCCCAACAGCAACAGCAGCAGCAGCAGCCGAGGCGTCCCCACTAGCCAGCCGGCCGGGTCGACCCACGCCCCCCCCCCCCCCAGCGGCAGAAAAGTGGGGCTTCGGCCTCAATCTCCTTCTTCATTCTCCATCCCTCTCTCCTCTGTGTCTCTCGTTTGCTTCTTTGTCTAGTACTGTGTTTTTTTCCCCCCTTATCATCATGGCCACGCCCACCACCTCTTCTACCGCCACCACCACTGCCATTATCTACACCTCCCCCTCCGCTGCTGCCACCACTATCACGTGGTGTGCCGCTTCACTCCCCCCTCAGTCCAACCCCCCACTCCTCACTCTCTCATCTCCCTCCCTATTTGTCGCCCCGTCCCCGGCTCCTCCCTCCTGTGCCTCCTCTGATCCCTTCCCTCCCCTCCCTCCCTATGCCCCTTCCGTTTCTGCGGCCCCCACCAGGGTGGTCGCCCGGCAGGCTACTGCCCATGCTCCACTCTACCCTTCACCTTCATCGTCTTCGTCATCGGCTTCACCATCGCCTTCGCCATCGCCCTCACCGTCTCCGGCGCCGACTCCAGCCCCGGGACCTGCCACTCCCCGCCACATTCCAGTTGTTCCCATCCCCCACACCTCCTCCACCGCCGTCAAGCACACCAGCGGCACCCCTGCCTCCTCTGCTCCCAAAAAGGCTCCGCCTCGTCCCCCTTCCCCCACCCCTGATGCCATGGATGTCTCCCCGCCCGTCCCTGCCCCCTCCTCCTCCTCCTCTACCCCCTCCTCCTACAGCTACCTCCTCTCCCGCCCGGATCCTTCCCTCCTTGAAGCCCGGAACTTCACCCTCTTCCTTCGGCAGCATTGTCCTGGTGCCCCCATCTCCATCCTCACTCCTCGCTGTGATTCGGTACTCATCTCCTCCCCCAGCCCTACCCTCCACACAGACCTCCTTTCCCGCATCCCTGTCACCCGCTTTGGCCCTCATGCCTCTCTCACCCCTGCTCCTTCGCCACCTCCCTCCCGCCAACCCCAACCTCCGCGTCGCCCGCCAACCCTCACCACCATGATCACTCGGCTCAGTCCAGCGATCACGGAGGAGGAGGTGTTGGCGGAGCTTCAAGCCCATCCCCATCTGGAGGTGCATGTGGTTCGCCGCATCCATAATGCTGCAAGCCCCACCCGCCATATGCGGGTTTTTTCTGAGCACGCCCCCTCCATAGACCGTCTCCTGAAGGAGGGTGCCCTTCTTTTTAACCAGCGTTATAAAGTTGACCCCCTCCCGTTCCCCACCTCAATCCCTCCGCTGCCAAAGGTGCTCGCGGTATAATGCGCACCCAACATCTGAGTGCCGCGAAGCCCCCACCTGCCCGCACTGTAGGCAAGCCCACTTTTTACAGCAGTGCCCCAACCACCAGTGCCCCCCCTCCTGTAATACCTGTAACCTCCCTCATCCCACCTACTCCCAGAAGTGTAAGACCCGACCCCCTCCTACCACTCCTGAACTCACCGTTCCTGTCCGCCCTCTGGACGCCTCCACGCCTCCCGGCAACTCCCTTCGCCCACTCCCTACCGCTGAGGACATCATCAGATTCCTCACCATTGTCCTGCAGAATGTTCACCTTTTCAGCGCCCACACACCCTCCAACAGATCTCCCTCGCCGCCCGTTCCGTTTTCCACCTCAAAATGTACGCCACCTACTCGAACAACCAGGCCCATTTCACCTTCTCCCATTTTGACACCCTCGTTTAAATCCCTGTCATGGCATGGCAGCACCGTATCCTTTTCAACAACATCCGCTCCCTTCCCGCCAACAAGAACCTCTTCCTACACACCCTTGCCACCCACCGCGAGGACGCCTTCCTCCTTAATGAAACCTTCCTCCAACCCCACCACACCGTCCACACTTCGCCCTACCTCCTCCACCGCTCCGATTATCCCTTCCCGATTGCGTGTGGCGGAGTTGCCATTGGTCACCACCGCCAGATCCCCGTTCGGCTCCAACCTCTCCTTCCCGACCCCACCGAACACTCGATGCTTAGTCTCTTCTTCTCCGGCCTTACCATTACCTGCGCCACCATCTATGTCCGCCCTAACGCCCCTATTCCCTTTGACTTCCTCTCCCACATTGACCGTACCTTCTCCTCCTACGTGATTGCTGCCGACCTCAACATCCATAGTCGTTCCGCCCCCCAGTTATGGCGATGGCATCGGTTCCTCTCCTCCCTCCAAGGCGACCTCATCCCCATCCCCCAGCACACCTGTCCCGAATCCAACACCAATCCCGATGTTATCCTTTCCTCCCCCAACCTCCTTGGCCGCATAATGGTGGATATCCTGGAGCCTATTGCTAGCGACCATCTCCCTGTCCTCCTTACCGTTTCAGACGGTCGTCGCCCCCGCCCTGACCCTCGTAATGACCCTCCCCCTAAGCACATCCATGACTATTCCCGTGCCAACTGGAATGCCTACCGGGATACCCTTTCCACCCAGGTCGATCGCCACCCCTTCACCTACCACCACCCTGACAATGTAACCCATGCCGCCTCCTTTCTCCAGCAGACCTTGTCTGAGGCCGTGGAGGCCCACGTCTCTATTGTCACCGTCCACCCCCACCGTCCTACCTTACCCCCACAGGCCGTCCTCCTCCTCTGTGAATCCCGCCGTCTCTACCGTGCCTTCCTCCGCACGTGTGACCCGGACACCCTACAACGCCACCGGCAACTCCAGCAACACATTCGTAATTTGCTCACGGCTAAGAAACGCCGGGACTGACGACAGACATGCACCTGGTCAAATACTACCCTACCTGTCAACTCGTCCAAGTTCTGGTCAGCCTTCCGTCGCCTTACCGGAACTAAACCCTCACCCTACTATCCTCTTCTCCCTGATGATCACCCCTTGCCTGACTCCCTTAGTAAGGCCAATCACTTTGCCTCTTACCTCTCTGATGTCTTTTCCATCCCCGATGATCCACAGTTCGTTTACTCCCTCTTCCTGGATGGCCGCGATCGAACTGACACCTCTGTCCCTCCCCTCGCTCCTGGTTTCCAGCACTTGGACAACATTGCACACACGGAACTCAATGCCCCTATCACTACACAGGATCTCATTGCTACACTCCACACAAAACGCAACACTGGTCCTGGTCACGATTGTGTCACCTATTGTCACCTTCGTGAAGCTCCTGTCTCTCTCCTCTCCGTCCTGGCCATGCTCTACAATGTAGTCCTGTCCACCGGTTACTACCCCGACCTGTGGAAAACCTCCTGTATTCTGATGTTCCTTCAACCCGGCAAACCGCCATCTGCCGTCTCCTCCTACCGTCCCATCAGCCTTACCTCGGTCTTCAGCAAGGTCCTGGAATCTATCCTCACCCGCGGCCTCCAACAGCATCTCCGCCAGCACCGCCTCCTACCCGTTACTCAGTGTGGCTTTCGGCCGTCCTTCTCTTCTGACGATCTTCTCCTTCACCTCACTCATCTCCTTTCCGACCAGCTTAATTCCCGTTGCTTCGCAATCTTCCCCTCCCTGGACCTTGAACGAGCTTATGACCGCGTATGGCATTTCGGTCTCCTCTTCAAGCTCCAAACCTTTGCCCTTCCCATTAACTACGTCCGTCTGATTGGCTCCTTTCTCTCCCACCGTCCTTCCTACGTCACCATCCATAACACCGACTCCTACACCTTTTTCCTCTCCACCGGTGTGCCCCAAGGCTCCATCCTCTCCCCCCTTCTGTACCTTTTGTATACGGCGGACATGCCGCCGCCGTCACCCCCAGTCCACCTCCTCCAGTTTGCCGATGACACTGCCTTCCTTGCCCTTGCCCCCACCCTACAGCGCTCCCAACACCTTCTCCAAACCCATCTTGACCGGTTAACCGCTTGGTGTGACCAGTGGTTGCTCAGGGTCAATCCCTCCAAAACCCAGGCGATCATTGTAGGCAAAACCACCCCTTCCTTCTGCCTCCTTGATTTCTACATCACCATCTATGGCCGTCCTATCGCCCTCACTCCCACCCTTAAGTACCTTGGCGTCTCCCTCGACAGTCGCCTCTCCTGGACTCCCCACCTCCGGACAATCCAAGCCAAGGCACGCTCACGACTCAGTCTCCTCAAGCTCCTCTCCGGCCGTACGTGGGGTCTGGACCCCTCCACCATCCTCCACACCTATAAATCCCTCATCTGCCCTATCCTTTGTTATGCCCATCCGGCTTGGATCTCCGCCCCCCCCCCCCTATCTTTTAGAAATCCCTCCAAATCCTTGAACGCCATGCTCTCCGCCTCGCCTATCGCATCTGTCTCCCCTCCCCTACGCGGATCTTGTACGATCTCATCCCCTTCCCCCACCTCCTCCTTTTCCTTGAAAGGATACGGATCCTGTACACCTCCCGTAAACTCGATCCTCCTCACCCACTAGTCTCCCCGATCCTCTCCCACCCCCGCCCGCTGCCGCGCCTGTACTCCCACGTCCCACACGGTCTCCATCTCTCAACCATCCTTACCCTCTCCCAAGGTGGCTTCCGCCAGCTCCCCCTCCCTGATGATGTCCTCCTCCCCTCCATCTACCCCTCCTATCAACTTTGACCCTGCCCCACTCCCCACGTCCGGTGTCCTTTCCGTTAGGCACCCTCCCTCCCCTCTCTTCCCTTCCCTTCTCTTTCCTTTTCCCCCGTCCCCTCCTTCCAGCCCTCTTCCACTGGGCTTCCCCTCCCCCTTCCTCCCTCCCCCCTTCCTCACTCCCCCCTATCTCCCCTGCCCGTGGCATCTCTGCTCTCCCTCTCGCTCTCCCACTTCCCTTCCTCCTTCTCCTCTCTTGGCAGGTCCCCGGACTCGCACACGCATAGTGAACATTCGCGCACCGGAGATCATCGCCATCAGTGTCTCGTGTGTGTGCTTCATTTTGTGTTTCGCGTTCTTTCGCAGTTACAACTCCACTGTTCACATGTGCCGTCGCCGTCCTCCGTGTTTTGTGCGCCGTGTCAACAAGTGTTAGTGTTTTTATCTTCCAGCGTGAACGGCTTCATGTTTATTGTTTTTTGTATCTCCATTTTTTTGCCCGCCGCTTTTTGTATTATCTGTATCACTTCTATGTCATGTTATTGTTCCACTTAAGGCTGAAGAGCAGCGTAATATGCTGCTGACAGCCCACCTGTATAGGTGATTAAAATTAGAATAAAGAAAAAAAAAACTACTGTAGGGAAATACATGCAATGAAAAGCAGTGGTATCCACACAGGATTGTTGTGTGTCAGCTGTGCTATTGGTGATGCAGAAAGTAAAACAGCGAAGAAAAAGAAAATTATGGGCGTCTGAATTTTTACAGAAGCTGACAAATACGTGGCGGCAGTTCACGAGTCATTGAATTACAGCTACAGACTTTATTAGCCCTGTGTCAAGATTTTGTGTGTGTGTTTGTGGACGATTACTGAATTCGATTTGTTCAGTATTCCCTTTGAAACAGATAAACATACTAAGTGGTAAAACAACAGGGACTATGTAATAGCTACTGTACTGCTTTATGCAATATTACTAGTGCCGGTACATAGACATGAAGTACTGACATGCTGAAGTTTTCTAAATTCTGCCAGTATGGAAGTCCAGCAATTAAATAATGTGCAAAAGGTAATAACAAGCAACAAATTTCTACTGGGCTGTATTTTACCTGAGGGTAGAGGATGTGGAAGAAGAAAATGCCAGTAGGTAGGTCAGTGCAGCTCCCTTTCCTGAGGAAGAGTTGTTGATACCACTTAGGAAGCATCAAGAATTGCTACATCATTCATGTTAGCTCAAACATAGCATCCTGAAAGGAATACTGAATTCAAGATACAGATATTTGAAAGCCAATTTTTGGTTATGATGTCAATGTCAGCAACGTTCATGGTGATGTGTTCGCAATGTGGGGATAATCTTCGTGTTTGATTTCGTGTACATTTGTGACAATTTTGGACAGCTTGTATTCTGTGATACAAGCCGGTAGACGATAGATAATTGTAAGTAGGTGTTGGTTGTTTTAGGGGAAGGGGACAAAACAGTGAGGTCGTCGGTCGCATTGGATTAGGGTAGGATGGGAAAAGGGTCAGCCGTGACGTCCAAAGGAACCATTCTGGCATTTGCCTGAAGTGATTTAGGGAAGAAAACACGGAAATCCTAAATCAGGTTGGCGGACACGAGTTTGAACCGCCGTCCTCCCGTCCTTCCAGCCCTCTAACCACTGCGCCACCTCGCTCGGTCTAGTGAGTGTGATGTGGGTGACTGCATGCTCATGAGTCGTGAGATGTGTGATGCTGGTAACTCCCAAACGCACCTCCACATTCCTCTCAAACCAAACCTCAGTTTTCAATAGTTCTCGCAATAAAACGTGAGAGTCGCTAGCTGTAGTATTTCACAACTTTACCCTTCGGGAAGATGTGACACTCTTGCTTCATTTATAAGGACTATCGAGTTTACAGAACTGCAGCGCAATAATTTTTTACTCTGCTGTTTATTTTTTTCCCTACCCATCCAATCTTCAACTTCAGTTACCACAAATTTCAAAACTAAAGAGCTTCTATGACTTTCGCATTACGATGTCAAGTGCTGGATAAGTGCCGTGAAATTGCATTTTTCTTCCAATTGCTTCAGGGTCAGTCCTCTGTTGCTTCGCTATTCAGATGACGATAGAACAAAGAAATTAATTTTTTTTCGTCTATGGCAAGCCGTCCGCGTTGACTTATGATGGACCAGTGGTGCAGAAGATGGTGGGACGTGCTTTAGGGCTGCGCTCACATTGTCACCGACAACGGTTGTCAGACTCCGTCACCAAAGGTTGCCCTTCAACATCGTCTGACAGCTTGGTCACTCTGCGTCCCAGCTGATTCGTTAGTTTCTGATGAGATCGAGGAGGTTAGATTAGGTCAGAACCTATTTTATGTATGAAGTAGGCTATATTCTAACCTACAATGATGGGATGGATACCACGGCGCCTCTGTGCTTGAAGACGAGTGCTGCAGCTCGGCTTTTGCTGTTATAAGATGCACGTAAATCAGCTGCATCTGTCTCGAAACGAACGTGGCGAGTACTGCACACTCTGTCCGCAGTTACTGTAATTACCAGACAAGTTTCACAAACATACGGGATGAAAGATAAACACCGTGCCACAAATATTAAAATCGCTATTATTTTGTGAAGCCACTTTCCTACTCTGACCAGTGATTAGAGTCAGAAGGGACCACCACCTTAGAAACGAACAGGCCGTAAATGATTTTTTTCATATTTATACATGCGTCTTACGAAAATATGTAGTTTCAGTGATACACATCACTCATGATCTCTCCAAAACACATTGTTCTGAGTGCGGTTCATTATGACACAGTGGCAGGATGTACGACTTTATTGGACATTTTTTCTATGTGATAATGAGCAGATAGTAGTTAATTTACGTTATGGAAGTATATGTTTCTATCATATACTGAAGCGGCAAAGAAACTGATGTACCTGACTAATACGGTGCGAGGCACCTGCGAGCATGTAGAGGTGGCATAACACGACGTGGCATGGACTCAACTAACATCTGAAGTACTTCTAAAAGCAATTGACACCATGAACCCTGCCGAGCTGCCCATAAATCCGTAAGAGTACAGGGGCTTTCAGTGAGGTAACCCCAATAATCAGATAGCTCAACAATGAATGCACTCTATCCGGAATGCAGAAGTTCACAAAACGTTGGGAAGCTGTCACTAGCAGAAAAGCTTTGGACAAACAAACAACTATAGTGAAATAATGAGATTGACAGGATACACATTACAAATTAATAATGCCACGTGCATAGTGCACAAGATTGCGAGTGACATGATCCCCAAGAAGGAGAAAGTGAAGTAAAATATGCAAGTGTTACCACCTAAACTTGAATTACAATGACAAAAACCCTGTTTGGCAGTTAAAATTTAAAAAGTAAATTTGTAGCCTTAGAAAAATACAATGATTGCATGTATATATCTACAGGATAAAAAATATAAAGAAATTAACATTTAGAAAATAGGGGTATCTGAGGGGAGTTCAATTTGAATGCTCAAATAAACTGATCAAACACTTAACATAAATAAAGGGAGCTGCAGCATTAAAACTGGCTCGAAATGCATCATGTAAAAATACATAAATTAATACACAGTAAAAAAAAAGCAATTTAAATGCAGAATAACTAAAGTAAAAAAACTGGGTAAGTAAATATTTCAAAAATTGACATTGTGGTGTCAAGGTAGTTCTGACCCTTACTAATCAGCTGATCATTAAGCAGGTGATCATTAACTGCATATCCATGTTTGATAATTTACAATTCTTCTAGAAGTCGAGATCAAAACCCAGCACAATCATGTTCCTACTGAATAGCCTCATAAACACAGAAGTGTTACCCTCCCCCTCCCAGAATATAAACTGGAGTGTAATGTCTGCCAAAAATTTTATGACTGGTGGGAGGTTTAAAACTTTGGCCAGATGAAGCAGCATTCTGGCTCTGTCGAGAATTTTAAGTCAACAGGGCATCGGCCACCCATGCTGGATGATCTCCAGATTCTGAATTATGCCAGAAAGCGGCAATAAAAATGACCTTCTTGTTAAATTGGAAGAATCAGAATTACTTTGACATCCTGATGTGAGTTTTTAAAAATTTTTGGTTTTGGTTATTTTACTTTTAAGTCACTTTTTCCTATTTATTGTTCAGTGTATTTTTATATTATGCATTACGTGCAGTTTTGGTAAGGTATTTTTATATTATGCATTACCTGCCATTTATTATGCTGTGGAACCCTTTTCTTATGTAAACCATTTAGTATTGCATTTTTTTAACTTGTACTCCCCTTGGGTATGCCACTCTTCTGAGATGTCAATTATTTCATTTGTTCCAATGCACAACGCTTTGTCTTGCTAAGGTCGCAGAAAAACATATGTATTGATGGAAGACGAAGCATAGTCTACTGGAACATAGTGCTGGAGCTGACAACATGCTTTTGATGAATACATAAATGTAACTGGAAACGTCAGCCATGTGAAGATGGGCACAGATTCGTAAGGCCAATTATGGCACTGAAACAAGGCACTTCGAAACTGTTTATACGGTATCTGTGTCTTCACAATACTATGTCCTTCAGAACGGCATGCAAATCGGAAGGAACGGGCACTGTCATTGACAATTATAGCAGTCGTGAACATTACGGGTTTGAGTCCCAGACAAGAACAAATTTTCACGAGTCACAAACATCTGACATCAATGTACAGTCGCAGTATCCAAAGCTATTTTGTAATGTTTACCACTGCTGTAACGGCCAGTGAGATTTCTGCTCTCTCGGATGTGTATGGATGTTTGAAGGAATATACTGTAAAGATACGGTCACTGCATAAACACAATATTGGAACAATCAATGATGTATCTATTCCTCTACCGTAAAAATCACGAGATAACACACACAAAATAATACTATGCATGAAATGGCGAAATGAGACAGAAATCAATAGATGAAAATCTTGAGCTGGTTTGATGGCCCTGCCCTAGCCATAATGCTCCAAACATTCTCAGTTGGGGAGAGAACCAGCGGCTATGGTGTCCAAGATAGGGTTTGACAACCACAAAGACAAGCAGTAGAAAAAAATGGCTCTGAGCACTATGGGACTTAACATCTATGGTCATCAGTCCCCTAGAACTTAGAACTACTTAAACCTAACTAACCTAAGGACAGCACACAACACCCAGCCATCACGAGGCAGAGAAAATCCGTGACCTCGCCGGGAATCGAACCTGGGAACCCGGGCGTGGAAGCGAGAACGGTACCGCATGACCATGAGATGCGGGCAAGCAGTAGAAACTCTCACAGTGTACAGGCATATAATGTTGCTGAAATGTAAGACCAGGGTGGCTTGTTATGAAGGGAAACAAAATGGTGCATAGAATCTCCTCGACTGATCTCTGTACTGTATGGGTGCCACAGATGGCAACCAGTGGGGATCTGCTATGAAAAGACATGGCACCCCAGACCATATGGTTGTCACGCCACATGGTGGGCAACATTCAGGTTGGTATCCCACTGCTGTCCAGGGCGTCTTGAAACACGTATTCGACCTGGAATTTCGTTGACTGGAGTAGAATTGTCTTCAGTGGCGAATCCCACTTGTAACTCAGCCTGGATGAGGAGCAAAGAAGTGTCGGGAGACGCTACAGACAGCCATGGGATAACAATCTGACTGTCACCCACCACACTGACCGTCAATGTGGAGCCGTGGTCCAGGGTGCCATTTCATTTTGTAGTAGGACCCCTTTAGTTATCATCCACAGTACTGTTAGAGCACAGTCGTATGTCGGTGATATACTATGCACCCATTTGTAGCCCTGTATGGGAAGCCATTCCGGGCTTACTTTTCGGAAAGATAATGCACATCTGCACATAGCGATAGTTTCTACTGCTTGTCTTCATGCTTAAAAACCGTTCATTGGCCAGTGAGGTCGCAGGTTCGCTCCCATCTGAAAACGTATGTAACATTATTGGTGTGGTCATCTGACCAGCTCAGGATTTTGATGAGCTAAAGCGCCAACTGGACAGTATATGGCTCGACATCCCTCAAGAGGACATCCAACAAATCTATCAATCAATGCCAAGCCAAATAACTGCTAATATAAGGACCAGTGGTAGACCAACACTTTACTGACTTGCTCAATTTGTGGAGCTCTTTCACTTGAATAAGTCGACCAATTTTTTTGCAGTTGTAACCATTTGGTTGGCTGTACAAGTACATAACGTCTACCAATTTCAGTCCCAAGTGGACAATTTCTTCAAGGTGAGTTGCTTTCTTTTCTGTCTTAGAGGTTTTCCCCATGTGGAAATCACGAATTGTGCAAGTATGAGGGTTGTGACTATGTGACACGTGTAAGTTTCGATTGATACCGGAAGTGTGCTCAGGTAGTTGTAGTTCTTAAGGCAAGCGCTTGTGGTAAGCGACAAATCTGGGTTCGAATCCTGGTCTGGCACAAATTTTCTTCTGGTCCAAATGGCTGATATCAATATAGTGTCTCAGTACGTGAAGTTATTTTGTAACATTTCGGAAGTATTCGTAGCTAGCTGCATTATTCAGCAACAAGAAATGCTTTTTTTTGCCATAATACTGTCCATTCCGTTCAACTGCTCTTCATAGCCCTTTGCTGTCTTTGAGAGAATTACAATATCATTAGAAAACCTCAAAGCCTTTGTTGTTTGTCCCAGAACTTTAATTTCGCTCACAAATTACTCCTTGATTTCCTTTTCTCCTTACTCAGTGTACAGACTGAATAACACCAGTCGTACACTACAACCCACTTTTCACCCTTAGCCACCGCTTTCCTTTCACATTCTGTGACTCTTGCAACTGCAGTCTGGTTTCTGTACAAGTCTTGAATAATCGTTCACTCCATTTTCTAAAAATCTGTGATACTTCAAACTTCAAAGTTTGGTATATAAGTAAAAATTTTTTAAATCTCTTTCTAAATCGGCCAATGTTACGAGGAGTATAAAGTATTATTTCTCAAGACAACAAATATTTTGAGAACATTTACTAATTGTACACAGCCGAATGTGGTATCAGTAGAAATACTTTTATTTGGCACTGCATACCAATTTAGTGCTATGACTTACTATTTTTTAAAAATTTTAATGCAAAAGATAATTTTAGCTATTGTAGGCAAAAGGGCATCATGGATGCCCAGGTTCATACCTCTATTTTACGAAGTTAACTCATTAATCACGAATTAGAGACGGTTTTTCTATACAATCTTATCACAAATGCCTTTTCATTTGTTTTAAAGTGCTTAGTAACTGGATAATTTGTACACAGCATTGTCATAAACAATAACCATGACCACTAAGGTAGTCCAATAGCTCTGGCCATCGTGCAAGTTGACGTTTCTAAACAAATATACTCTCCGAGTTGCTAAATATATTTGTCATTGTTGCCTTGAATTGTAATTTACGTATTGCTCCTATGGCCTAATGTGCTTATTGTAGCTGAAAATGTTTGTCGACTTAAAGTTTTAGGTACAACTAAAACATGAGTTACGAGGAAATCTGGAAGGTTTCAGACCATGGAGAATTTGTGCAGAGCGGATCATAAGTTTAAAGTTGATTATGGTGTGCTTAGAAGACAGAACAATCTCTGGCAATAACGTTTGTAAACTTTAAGAAGCCATCCAATGTCTCCATAGAACTCCAGTTTTAAAAATTCTAAGAAAAATAAGACTATATCCAAAATTAATTAAACTAGTAGCTTACTCTAAACAACGCTAAATTGAAAGTAAGGCTTAGAGAAAATAATTCTGAAACATTCCTCATAAAAACAGGCATAAGACAAGGTGAAGGCCTGTTACCATTACTGTTCGACTGAGCACTGGAATATGTAATGAGAGAATGGTACAAGGATAACGCAAAGAACATAAGAACTGGAAGTGTGAAAACTGATAAAAGCTTAAACTGCTTGGGATTTGTTGCTGATATTATGCTCCTAGTCCAGAACGTTCAAGAAACTACTAAAGTAGTTAAAACATTAAAAAATAGCACAGAAACTCAGCCTCAGAATATCGATTGCAAAAACAAATAATGCCAGCTGGTCCACAAAAATACATCGGAAGAACAGGAAGTCAATATCGAAAAATCAATTTAAATATTTAGGCGACATCATAACGGGAAATCTAAATGAGGAACATGGCAAAATAGAATAAAAAACCTCACTGAGGAAAATTAAATCAGCAAGAAAACATACAACAAAAAACGGCTGTCTGTAGTTGCAAATTTAAAACATTGTAAGACAATCACACGACCAGAAATAACATATGCAGCAGCAACCATCTTCAGGACAAGGCTTGTTGTTGTCGACGTCTTCAGTCCAGGTACTGGCTCGATGCAGCTCTCCATGCATGGTAGCTGGAGAGAAATGGGGAGCTATCTAGTGCATTCAGCAAATTAAAATAAAACCGTGTACTTACAGACACGTAATTTTGACTAACATCCCTTACCACTTTACACCTCATATTAGTGGTGGGCAGGAAATCGCGTATCTGTTCGAAATCACAGTGATTGAGAAGTCACAGATATCACAATAACAACTTTACAAAATCTAACTGCAATTTCAGTCACAGTTAGCAGTCGCAAGTAGCATTTCACATTCAACGCCGTGAGCCATTTGTTGGCCGATTTCCATACTCCTTTCTGCGATTTCAGTGACAAGTCGCGGCTAGGAGTCGCAAGTAGCAACTAAAAAGCGCAGTTAACATTGCCATCTGTAGGCCAAAGTTCGTACTACGCTCGTCTCTGGGACACGCTACGGAGTCCAACTGCGATTTCTGTGACAAATCGCAACTCTTCTGTAGGCCAAAGTTCGTACTACGCTCGTCTCTGGGACACGCTACGGAGTCCAACTGCGATTTCTGTGACAAGTCGCAACTAAGAGTCGCAAGTAGCAACTAAAAAGAGCAGTTAGCACTGCCATCGGTAGGCCTAAGTTCGTACTACGCTCATCTCTGCGACACGCTATCGAGTGAAACTGCGATTTCCGTGACAAGTCACAACTAAGAGTCGCAAGTAGCAACTAAAAAGCGCAGTTAACATACTTTTTCTAATGCCATCTGTTGACCGACGTACGTACTTCGTTATGAGAGCCTTGTGCCTCACGAGATCGATGTGCTGTGTGTGCATATGAAGGGCTTATTTCAATAGTGGTACAAGTCCATTATTGTTCATTTTGAGATACAGAGTCGTAAAGTTAAATGACCGCTGAAAAATCTGCAGTTGAGATACCAGAAATATTCAAGCATATGGCTTCTTACTAGAGATGAACCTTTATTTATGTTTGTTTGGATCATTAATTTCAGAAGCATTATAGACAGAAAAGTGGAGGTAATGGACTTCTACCACTATTGAAATAAGCCCTTCATATTATATGACGACATGCACATTCAGGATCAGTTATGGTTGGTCAAATACTGCTGTGACTCTGAATGTATTATATTAATAAGAAGCAACATTGCCTTTTTCTCCTGAAAATAACAAGTAACGTAACAAATGTGTCTGATTCTGCTTCCAATATGACAGTTTTGGTTAATACTCCACATGCCTACAGGACTTTGCAATGTTAACACAGCAGGACTCAGACATCTGTATAAGTGTAGTTAAATGAAAACAGTCATATGAATGACTCACTTTTGTTCCGACACAGTTCAAGACTCGGGAGAAAAGTTTTACACCTGGTGTTCTACATGGCAACTTCACACACAAGAACTTCTTGCCGACACTACTACCACCTACATAAGTAAGCTTTTCCTGTGTTACTTTCAAGTAATGCACTTAAGCTATTCCCAATTTAACTGGAAGATCTGTACTTCCCACTTTCACATCAACATCCTCAAAATGCATATTGTATACTTCAGGATATGTAACAGGTCAGTGTCACACCAAGATTGTGGAGAAAGGGGGGGGGGGGGGGGGAGGGGCGGCATGTCACTCTCCAACAAGTGTTTTGCCAATAAGTAAGTGGCGGAAAATTACGGGTATTGGACGACTTAACATGTTAAAAATGAGATTTTTATTATTCACTCACTGTATTTAATATTTATTATGCCTTTAAAATCGCACAACAACTTCAATAAAACACAGTTTAATCATTCACACACTTATTTCACAATTATTTCACTTTTAAACTGAATATCCTCTAAGACCTGTCTTGAATCTTCACGAGTCTCTCTCAACAGCCTTGATGTGGATAGATACGTACAGCAACCAGTAATCAGTCAGAACTGCGTCTGCAAAAACACAAGGATTATTAAACAATTTTTGGTGTCACTAATTACTAGCAATATAATTGACAGAGTAGATTGCTAATATTTGCTATAATGAATGTCACATTTGCAAGAACGATCTCACTGAAGTAATTAAGTCCATCGAAACGCTTAGAAACTAACCTCTCGTCTGACGAAAACAGTCTAAAGACGCAGAGGCAATTTCTTCAGATCTGTTGACAACGATATTTTGAGTTATCACTTTACTGAGTGACTGAAATGTAGTTCAGGTACCTGTGAGCATAACAATATGTTAGAATTCATTTTCTAAACACGAACTATTACGGTACTGTACGGCTACTTACATATTAATTACACTATTAATATTTTCACAGTTGTTTCTTTAATACAAAATTAAAGCCAACGGGAGAAAAAACGTAAAACATACTTGCCAATGACAGGTTTGTTGCGATGCAATTTTCTGAGTTGACAGATGTAACTTTTTCATACAGTGGTAAGTCGCAGAAATCGCAGGAGTCACAGAAATCGCAGAAGTCACAGAAATAGCAGAAGTCGCAGAAATCGCACAAATAGCAGTGGCAGAGGGATTCACGACCTATGTTCCTTAACTGCGACTCTTAACTGCGACAAATCACAGTTAAGAATAACAGATACTGAAAAGTAGCATTCACAAAAATCACTGATATCGGAACATCGCAGTTTAGCCCATCACTACCTCATATTATTATTAATCTTTTTGCCGGTTCGCACCTAATGGCATGAACTCTCCAAAAATTGCATGTAATATAATGGGATCTACAAACTCTCGTTATTGTTTTTTTTTTTTACTTTATTGTTATTTTAAAACCTGTACAACAGGCAGGCTGTCAGCAGCACACTCCGCTGCTCTTCAGCCATAGAATATACAAGGAGCAAAAGCAGTGAGAAGACACATAAGTCACAGAACAGTGGGCAATAAAACAGGAGACACATATAGACAAACACGGAGCCGTTCACACTCGTTGATAATCCACTCTGCTAGCTGATGAGACGACGCACAAACACTGAAGATGACGATGGCACTGGTGAACGATGGAGTGGACGGTTAACACTGAACACTAAACACGACGGCACACACAAAACACTGATGGCGGTGATCTCCGGCGCGCGAATGTCCACGTAGCGTGTGCGAGTCCGGGGACCTGCCAAGAGGTGAACAGCGGTGAGGTGGGGGAGAGGGGAGAAAAAGGATGCCAATGGCTGAGGAGACGGGGGCAGGAGGAGAGGGACAGGGGAGGGGATGCCCGGGGGAGGAGGGGGAGAAAAGGAGGGAGGGAGGGAAAAGGGAGGGAAGGTGCCCAGAGGAGCAAGCACAGGAGGAGGGAGGGCGGATCAAAGTTGGTAGAAGGGGTAGATGGAGGGGAGGAGGGCATCATCAGGGAGGGGGAGCTGGCGGAAGCCACCTTGGGAGAGGGTAAGGAGGGTGGAGAGATGGAGACCGGGTGGGACGTGTGAATACAGGCACGGCAGCAGGTGAGGGTAGGAGAGGATCGGGGAGACGAGCGGGTGAGGAGGATCGAGTTTGCGGGAGGTGTACAAGATCCGTATCCTTTCAAGGAAAAGGAGGGGGAAGGCGATGAGATTGTACAGGATCCACGTGGGGGAGGGGAGACGGATGCGATAGGCGAGGCGGAGAGCATGACGTTCTAGGATTTGGAGGGATTTATAAAAGGTAGGGGGGGGCGGAGATCCAAGCTGGATGGGCATAACAAAGGATAGGGCGGTTGAGGGACTTATAGGTGTGGAGGATGGTGGAGGGGTCCAGACCCCATGTACGGCCAGAGAGGAGCTCGAGGAGACTGAGTCGGGAGCGTGCCTTGGCTAGGATTGTCCGGAGGCGGGGAGTCCAGGAGAGGCGACGGTCGAGGGTGACGCCAAGGTACTTAAGGGTGGGAATGAGGGTGATAGGACGGCCAAAGATGGTGAGATAGAAATCAAGGAGGCGGAAGGAAGGGGTGGTGTTGCCTACAATGATCACCTGGGTTTTGGAGGGATATACCTTGAGCAACCACTGGTTGCACCAAGCGGTGAACCGGTCAAGATGGGATTGGAGAAGGTGTTGGGAGCGCTGGAGGGTGGGGGCAAGGGCAAGGAAGGCGGTGTCATCGGCAAACTGGAGAAGGTGGACGGGGGGTGACGGCGGCGGCATGTCCGTCGTGTACAAAAGGTACAGAAGGGGGGAGAGGACAGAACCTTGGGGCACACCGGCAGAGGAGAAAATGGTGTAGGAATCAGTGTTATGGATGGTGACATAGGAAGGACGGCGGGAGAGAAAGGAGCCGATCAGACGGACGTAGTTAATGGGAAGGGCAAAGGTTTGGAGCCTGAAGAGGAGACCGGAATGCCATACGCGGTCATATGCACGTTCGAGGTCCAGGGAGAGGAAGATTGCAGAGTGACGGGAATTAAGCTGGTCGGAAAGGAGATGAGTGAGGTGGAGCAGCAGGATGTCAGAAGAGAAGGATGGCCGAAAGCCACACTGGGTAACGGGAAGGAGGCGGTGCTGGCGGGGATGTTGGTGGATGCGTCGGGTGAGGATAGATTCCAGGACCTTGCTGAAGACCGAGGTAAGGCTGATGGGACCGTAGGAGGAGACGGCGGACGGCAGTTTGCCAGGTTTAAGGAACATGAGGATACGGGAGGTTTTCCACAGGTTGGGGTAGTAACCGGTGGACAGGACTACATTGTAGAGGCTGGCCAGGGTGGAGAGGAAAGAGACAGGAGCTTCACGAAGGTGACGGTAGGTGACACGATTGTGACCAGGAGCGGTGTTGCATTTTGTGCAGAGTGTATCAATGAGATCCTGTGTAGTGATAGGGGCATTGAGTTCCGTGTGTGCAATGTTGTCCAAGTACTGGAAACCAGGAGCAAGGGGAGGGACAGAGGTGTCAGTTCGATTGCGGATATTCGGGAAGAGGGAGTAATCGAACTGGGGATCATCGGGGATGGAAAAGACATTGGAGAGGTAGGAGGCAAAGTGATTGGCCTTACTAAGGGTGTCAGGGAAAGGGTGATCATCATGGAGAAGAGGATAATAGGGGGAGGGTTTAGTTCCGGTAAGGCGACGGAAGGCCGACCAGAACTTGGACGAGTTTATTGGTAGGGTAGCATTTAAACTGGTGCATGTCTGTCGCCAGTCCCGGCGTTTCTCAGCCGCGAGCAAATTACGAATGTGTCGCTGGAGTTGCCGGTGGCGTCGTAGTGTGTCCGGGTCACGCGTGCGGAGGAAGGCACAGAAGAGACGACGGGATTCACGGAGGAGGACGGCCTGTGGGGGTAAGGTAGGACGGTGGGGAAGGATGGCGACAGTAGGGACGTGGGCCTCCACGGCTTCAGACAAGGTCTGCTGGAGAAAAGAGGCGACGTGGGTGACATCGTCAGGGTGGTGGTAGGTGAAGGGGTGGCTATTGACCTGGGTGGAAAGGGTATCCCGGTAGGCATTTCAGTCGGCACAGGAATAGTCATGGACATACTTAGGGGGAGGGTCATGACGAGGGTCAGGGCGGGGGCGACGACTGTCTGAAACGGTGAAGAGGACAGGGAGATGGTCGCTACCAATAGGCTCCAGGACATCCACCGTTATGCGGCCAAGGAAGTTGGGGGAGGAGAGGATAACATCAGGAGTGGAATTGGATTCGGAACGGGTGTGCTGGGGGATGGGGATTAGGTCGCCTTGAAGGGAGGAGAGGAACTGATGCCACCGCCATAACTGGGCGGTGGAACGACTATGGATGTTGAGGTCGGCGGCGATCACGTAAGAGGAGAAGGTACGGTCGATGTGGGAGAGGAAGTCGAAGGGAATAGGGGCGTTGGGGCGGACATAGATGGTGGCACAGGTAATGTTACGGCCGGGGAAGAAGAGACTAAGGATCAGGTGTGTGGTGGGGTCGGGAAGGAGAGGTTGGAGCCGAACGGGGATCTGGCGGTGGTGACCAATGGCTACTCCGCCACGCGCAATTGGGAGGGGATTATCAGAGCGGTGGAGGAGATAGGGCGAAGTGTGGATGGAGTGGTGGGGTTGGAGGAAGGTTTCATTAAGGAGGAAGGCATCCACGCGGCGGGTGGCAAGGATGTGCAGGAAGAGGTTCTTGTTGGCGGGAAGGGAGCAGATGTTGTTGAAAAGGATACGTTGCTGTCACACCATGACAGGGATTTAGACGAGGGTGTCAAGGCAGGAGAAGGTGAAATGGGCCTGGTTGTTCGAGTAGGTGGCATACATTTTGAGGTGGAAAATGGAACGGGCGGCGAGGGATACCTGTTGGAGGGTGTGGGGGCGCTGAAAGGGATGAACATTCTGGAGGACGATGGTGAGGAACCGGATGATGTCCTCAGCGGTGGTGGGGGGGGGGGGGACGAAGGGAATTTCCAGGAGGGGTGGGGGCGTCCAGAGGACGGACAGGGACGGTGAGTTCAGGAGTGGTCGGAGGGGGTCGGGCTTTACACTTTTTGGAGTAGGTGGGATGGGGGAGATTGCAGGTATTGCAGGAAGGAGGGGATTGGAGGTTGGGGCACTGCCTGAGGAAGTGCGCTTGCCTACAATGCGGGCAGGTGGGGGCCTCACGGCACTCAGCTGTGGGGTGCGCGTTATAGCGCAGACACCTCTGGCAGCGCAGGGATTGAGGAGGGGAGCGGGAGGGGTCGACCTTGTAACGCTGGTGGAAGAGGAGGGCACCGTCCTTCAGGAGACGGTCAATGGAGGGGTCGTCCTCGGAGAAAACCCGTATAAGGCATGTGGGGCCGGCCGAGTTGAAAATGCGGCGGACTGCCCGCACCTCCAGCATGGGATGCGCCTTGAGCTCCGCCAACACCTCCTCCTCCATAATCGACGGACTGAGCCGAGTGATCACGGCGGTGAGGGTCGGTGGGCGACGCGGGGGTTGGGGTTGGCGTGTAGGAGATGAGGAAGGAGCAGGGGTGAGGGAGGCGTTGGGGCCAAAACGGGTGATGGGGAGGCGGGAGAGGATGTCAGTATGGAGGGTGGGGCTGGGGGAGGAGATGAGAACAGAATCCCGTCTGGGAGTGAGGAGAGAGATAGGCGCACCAGGGAAGTGTTGGCGGAGGAGGAGGGAGAGATTCCGGGCCTCAAGAAGAGAAGGATCGGGACGGGAGAGGTGGTATTTGTAGAAAGAGGTGGGGGGAGGAGGAGGAGGAAGAGGCAGAGGGAGCAGGGCCAGGTGGGGAGACATCCATGGCATCCTGGGGGGGGAAGGAGGACGGGGCGGGGCCTTTTTGGGGGCGGAGTAGGTGGTGGTGCGACTAGGGCGCTTAACGGCGGCAGAAGGGCGGGTGGTGACAAGAGGGATGGGAGCTATAGGGAGGTGGTGCGAAGGGACAGGTCCCGGCGTGGACGCAGCAGTCGGCGCCGGAGACGGTGACGGTGATGGTGGCGGTGGCGGTGACGGTGGCGGTGGCGACGGGGAGAGCTGGGCATGGACAGTGGCCCAACGGGCCACCACCCTAGCCGGAGCAGCAGTGACAGGCTGGGGGAGTGGGGGGAAAGGATCAGATCGAGAGGAGCGGGAGGAAGAAGCTGGAGAGGGGGCAACAAAGAGCGAGGGCGAAGGGACAGTGAGAAGAGGAGGGATGGAAGGAGGGGGTGGGACTGGGCACACCACGTTATAGTGGTGGAGGCGGCAGAAGGGGAAGTGTAAACTATGGCGGTGGTGGTAGCGGTGGCGGTGATGGTGGGGGTCGACATGACGTCAGGGAGAAACAATAACGCACAGAACGAAAAGGAAAGGACACAAACAGGGGACAGACGAAGACAAAGACGGAGGAAGACGAGGACGGCCACAGAGCAGCGGCGGGCAGACAGACAGAATCTTCGAAGACGGAGATTCCAACCTGAGAGTAGCCCAGGCTTTGCAATCTGACGCCTTCGAAGGAAGGGATCCAACCCTCCATATGAACTCTCGTTTTTTTTTTCTTTATTGTAATTTGAACACCCCATACAGGGTGGGCTGGCAGCGGAAAAGTGTACTCCGCTCTTCAGCCATAAGCAGTACAATAAATGAGAAAGGGAGACAGTAAAGTAACAGACTGGCGGTTTAAAAAACAGTAGATACAATAATTTAAAAAAACATGAAGCCGTTCACACTCGACGAAACAAACAAGAAAACTGTCGGCACTGTGCACAAACACCGACGAGTTAGACGACACATGTGAACGAAAGAGCGTGGACGGCGAAAAACACTGATGCACAAACATGACGGCACAGACACTAAACCGAGGGCGATGATCTCCGGCGCGCGAATGTTCACTATGCGTGTGCGAGTCCGGGGACCTGCCAAGAGAGGAGGAGGAGGATGAGGAGGGGCAGGGGGAGAGCGAGAGGGGAGAGCAGAGACGCTACAGGCAGGGGAGAGAGGGGGGGAGAGAGGAAGGGGGAGGGGAAGCCCGGGGGAAGAGGGGTGGAGGGAGGGGACGGGGGAAAAGGAAAGAGAAGGGAAGGGAAGAGAAGGGAGGGAGGGTGCCTAAGGGAAAGGACACCAGAAGTGGGGGGGGCAGGCTCAAAGTTGATAGGAGGGGTAGATGGAGGGGAGGAGGACATCATCAGGGAGGGGGAGCTGGCGGAAGCCACCTTGGGAGGGAGTAAGGAGGGTGGAGAGATGGAGACCGGGTGGGACGTGGGAATACAGGCACGGCAGCGAGCGGGGATGGGAGAGGATCGGGGATACGACCGGGTGAGGAGGATCAAGTTTACGGGAGGTGTACAGGATCCATATCCTTTCAAGGAAAAGGAGGAGGTGGGGGAAGGGGATGAGATCATACAGGATCTGCATGGGGGAGGGGAGACGGATGCGATAGGCAAGGCGGAGAGCATGGCGTTCAAGGATTGGGAGGGATTTATAAAAGGTAGGGGGGGGGGGGGGCGGAGATCCAGGCTGGATGGGCATAACAAAGGATAGGGCAGATGAGGGATTTATAGGTGTGGAGGATTGTGGAAGGGTCCAGACCCCACGTACGGCCGGAAAGGAGCTTGAGGGTACGGAGTTGGGGACGTGCCTTGGCTTGGATTGTACGGAGATGGGGAGTCCAGGAGAGGCGACGGTCGAGGGTGACGCCAAGGTACTTAAGGGTGGGAGTGAGGGCGATGGGACGGCCATAGGCGGTGAGATAGAAATCAAGGAGGCGGAAGGAAGGGGTGGTTTTGCCTACAATGATCCCCTGGGTTTTCGAAGGATTGACCTTGAGCAACCACTGGTTACACCAAGGGGTGAATCGGTCAAGATGGGATTGGAGGAGGTGGTGGGAGCGTTGCAGGGTGGGGGCAAGGGCAAGGAAGGCAGTGTCATTGGCAAACTGGAGAAGGTGGACGGGGGATGACGGCGGCGGCATGCTGCCGTGTACAAAAGATACAGGAGGGGGGAGAGGACGGAGCCTTGGGGCACACCGGCGGAGGGGAAAAAGGTGTAGGAATCTGTGTTATGGATGATGACATACGAAGGACGGCGGGAGAGAAAGGAGCCGATCAGACGGACGTAGTTAATGGGAAGGGCGAAGGTTTGGAGCTTGAAGAGGAGACCGGAATGCCAGATGCGGTCATATGCACGTTCGAGGTCCAGGGAGAGGAAGATTGCAGAGTGACGGGAATTAAGCTGTTCAGAAAGGAGATGAGTGAGGTGAAGGAGAAGGTCATCAGAAGAGAAGGACGGCCGAAAGCCACACTGGGTAACGGGAAGGAGGCGGTGCTGGCGGAAAAAACTCTTGTTAATGTCTTTCTCATTTTTAACCAACATGTCACCACAAATATTGCTGAGTATGAAAAATTGTCTTTACAAATAAAAAAGAGACAGGGATGAGTTTACCACCTTTGTTAAGAAACTAAACATATTCAATTGCAGTAGTTAAGGAGGTTTTTGTTATTTCCAACCATTTCCTGTTATGATTCATATTTCGACATCGAATAATTGGCCGTCGGTTGAAGACCCTGTTGCTTGGTGTCGCCGACAGATGTCAGCGTGGCACGTTGCCGGGAAAAACATGGCGAGCCTTTCATGCTCCATCCCCTGTCACCGTCTGCTCTGCAGTGCCTGTATAGCGGAGCAAACACAGACTAATTGCAGTGAACACTAGCATTATTCTATGGAAGGGTGAATGCAAATGCTCTGCTGGTAAACCTAATATATTTTCTTGACGTTCTGTTAAAATTTAATAATTGAACATATGGCCTTCTTGAATACAGTGCAATAAATGCACATAAATCAATACGTAACTCAGTTTATTGTAATATGGGCTCCTGTGCATCAAGAGGTGTGATTTTAATTGAGTACTGCCATGAGGTTCACCGTCAGTGTTTGTTATGTGCTACGCCATCCGTCGATACCTTTTATGTTCCAGTCATACTGTGCCTTGTGTTCTTTTAACTGTCGCAGTGTATGACTTTTTGTGTGTGCTACTTTTAAACAGTTTTTTATCTCCATTTTACAGTCACCCCGTTTTTTGTCTATTGCCTTCCATGATGTTCCCCCTTTTATATATATATATATATATATATATATATATATATATATATATATTCACCATATTCTCTCCTTTGTTATTTTTAAATGTCTTCTATTGTTTGTTCTATGTCTTTCGGCTGAAGAGCAGCGCATATGCTGCTGCCAGCCAGCCCCGATGGGGAATTGAAATACAATAAAGAAACAAAAAAGAAAAAAAATATATATTGTAATATGGGAGAAAATCAAGTAAATTATGGTTAATTCGCATTGTCTTTCGCATTATACTCCCCTCATGGTTCATTCTTTGACATGTGACCAATTGTATATGTTAGAATAGAAGTTCTTTATGATGTCTTGTTTTGGAAGGAATGGTAGAAATCGCCTTAGATGGTGCATGTTCGTCTCATTTATCATTAAATGAGCCCAATTGAGCCTGATTTACAGGGCTTGGTGGAACTGCAGTTTGATCAGAAAGTTGGAATGTGTGCTCTTCTGCCACATCAATGAATGGCTTAACTTTAACACCAACACGAGTGTATTGTGAACAACAGAATTGCACAAATTGTGTTACATAAAAGAGCTGTTAGTTTCTGTGTGAAGCCCTTCCTTTCCTTTCAACAGAAATATTAGTATTTCTATGGAATTTTGGCCACCACTCCTTAAAATTTGGAACCTCTTCTGTTTTTGATATTTTCACTACAAAATTCCTCTTTGTGCGGGATTCAGTTATTAATTCTGCATATTCTTTCAGAACATATATCCTATCCACCTTGCTAATTTTCCTTTTTGTCTGTTGATATGCCTATCATGTGCAAGGTAGGACTACCCTCCAGTTGGAAAGTAATGGGTGATGAACTGAAACCTTCCCTGTGCCACAAGCATTAAACAAACCTCACCATTGAATGGTTTTTATTTTGGCCTCCACAATAGTCAGAGAATGAGTGAAAGTCTTTAACACGTTGTCCACCATTTTCATTTATATAATTAAAAAGAAATGAACAGGCTTCATCAGGGTTTTTTTGTGCTGTTCCTTCATGATGCAGATAAAAACCTGGCTGTACCACTCTGTAATTCGTGCGCATTAAAAGAATTAATGAAAGCTGCCACAAGTGAAATGTAAGTTGTCTTTGTATCTGAGGTAATTGCAAATTCTGCATTATATCAAACGAGAGGCCTGCAATGGTAGAATCAGTGTCAGTTTTTGCTGTAACTGGGTGTAATTTCTTGTGCACTATTAACTCAGCTATGCTGTCCTTTTAGCAGCATTATTCAGAGATGGACTTTTCATATGTACCCAAGGCTCTTCACATGTACTGCTCGCAGACACTTGTGGTTGCCCAAATTTTAAATTAAAATGCCATGTTTAATTTTCAGATAAAATTTATAATCAACTTAAATATCCGGTTTAAAAGTTTTGAACATCTGCCACATAATCTTCACATGTTTATGGTCAAGATAATTCCATTCTTCATTGGCATAATGTGCTTTCTGGACTGGAAATGATTTGATGTGATTTTTCATTTCCACTTCTTAAGCCACTGGTTTTGCACTGCCAGTATGTCATTTTCCCCTCTTGCAATGCTCCAGCACCTGCGTTATTCTGAATTACGATACAATGTCCCTCTTAATAGGTGGGTTATCTGGATTCGAGTCCGAGTATGGCACAAGTTTTCATTGTCGTCATTCCATCATACAGCTGAAGCTTGTCCATATTCACAACTGTGAATACATTTCATGTTTTCACCTCTTATCTCTTGGAGATTTACCTTCTTTCAACATATTGCCTTACTCGGCCATTGCTGACACCACCAACAATTTGGAAGGCTGTTTTCCAAAACTGAATCTTTTTTTCAGACCTTGATAACCGATAAATGCATGATTGCAATTTTGGTTTCTTCCACCTAAATTCCTTATCACTTCTAGGCTTCTTCCTTGCCATTTGTTTTACTTCTATGAGGCTTCGAATGATTCCATCCTGTTCATTTTTTGTTCTATTGTGCTGCCCTCTGTTATCTTGTCATGCCTTTCATCTGACAAGTGGAAACAGAATGACATATTCAGCTGAACTTAATGTTCTACATTATAATGTTCACTGTGGTAGTTAAACTTTAATTCTGAAGTAATACTACATTTCAGGTTAGAACTCACATGCTGTTAGAACCATGACATTTTGGTTGAACTCTGTTCCCTCTCCAATTTATACAAGCTTCATTTTTCACTCTGCTCGCTTTATGGCTACATGTTTTGGGAGCTGCACTACATTCTTTCTTTCTTCATCACTCCCTGACATTTGTCACTAACATTATGACTGTCTGACATTTTATCACCAATGACAATAGAGATTAATCAATGAGAATGAGGCAATAATGATTATTTGCCCTTCTTAAAATTGTGCTGACAATATAAAATTTTGGTGAGAGCCCCAGTCTTTTGTACCTGTGGGCATTCTCTTCAGTGAAAGTGATAACAATGACTGCATAACAATACAAAAAGTACCAGAACATATGGGATTTTTATACATCTTTATCAGGCTACATCCTTATAGCACAAAACCGTACCTAACTCAATGTTGTCAAAAAATGGATGTGTGTATTTTCTTAATATTCCCATTCATTTACAAATTAATTCAGTATTGCTTCTTGTGTTCTTACCTTACTCCTAAATCTTATCTGGTCTTTCTTGAAGTCATGTTTTACTATCTATTCACTACTTCTGTATACAGTTCCTGATAGTATTTTGCAGCCATAAATACTCTGGATTTCGTATGTTGTTAGACATAAAATGGACAGATGGATCAGTGTAAGAGGCAAAGGGCATGAAAGTAGAACAGTGGCTGAGAAGGGACTGAGACAGGGTTGTAGCCTATTCACTGTGTCATTCAATCTGTGCACTGAACAATCTGTCAAGGACACCAAGAAAAGTTTTGACATGATTTTTACAGTTCATGAATAAGAAATTACAGCTATAAGTTTTGCCAATGCCAGTGTAGTTCTATCACTGTTGGCAGAGGCCTTGGAGGGTAAGTTGAATGGAAGGAATAGTGTCTCTAAAAGAGTGTATAAGATGAACAACAAGAAAATTGGTATCCTTCAGCTATTGTCATTAGGGAGTTGATCGTCATTTGTTTTACATGTCATTTGTTTCGTGGGTAACAGTGCTCCACATTTGGTAATTGAAGGATCAAGTACTTTAGTCCATTATTAAAAGTTGTTATCTTTTGATAACTGGGTCAAGTTATTTACAATATTGTCCATGGGCAATTTTAAAGTCTTGATTACAGCTAGTTCTCTGCATTAAACACAGCTGTCTCTTCCCAGTACAACATACATTGAACCGGATGAAGGAAAGACTTCTTACTTCTCATCCATGTGGTAGGTCTCCCCAGACACAGTTTTTGGGTGCCTCTCCCAAAACCTACCCATCTCCTAAACCTAACCAGCCCTTTTCCTTCACCCCTCTTCTTTCCTCTTCAATCCTTCTACAAGGAGATGGAGCCACTGCCTCCAAAATCTTGCACATTTCTATAATCTTTGTATATCTTTTCTCCCGTCACCAGTTATTGAGCAGATAAGCATCTACAAAATTACATTACGTCATCAATGAGAGGTAAAGACACGCTCAGACCACTACATAGCTGAAATTAATATAATATTTACACCTTTAAAGAAAATTAGATTCAACCTACATCAGTTGATTAAAAATGAGAAGTACCACCAAATAAAACAAATCATTAAATTAAGATATGACCTGGACAAACTGATATCAAGTCCCCCCACCCCCCAAAAAAAAGAACCATAAACCTCAAAATCACAAAAATTCCAGGAGAGTCTACAAAATCCTTGGGAATTAATTGCAATAGTATTAACTACCTACGGTAATATTTGAGGATAAAGCTAGAAGACACTCACACAGTAACAAAGAAAATGCTGAAACTGTGACAGAAATATTTAATAAACTTTTGGACCATGAAGAAGGCAAAGATCTCTTACTGACCAATGTAAGCAACCCAACAAAAACCAAACCTAACAAATCAGTCCCCTCAAATTTCCCAGATGTACAAAAAGAAATCAGAGGTCAAAAAATTGTAAGGTGGTTGTTAAAATGTGACGCAGCCAAGATCTCCTTACACATACACAGCCCTCTCTTCCCAGTATAACGTAGATTGAACCAGAAGAAGGAAAGACTTCTTCCTTCTCATCCATCTGGCAAGTCTCCCCAGACCCAGTGTTCTGGGTGGCTTTCCCAAACCCTACCCATCTCCTAAATCTGGTTCACGACATTCTTCCATTTTTCTGGCGTTATTCATATGACAGCCTCATTTACGAGACTCTCTGTGTCACCCAGTGTAAAGTTTTCTTTTCGCTCCACAACATCTACTTTTATTTGAGCCGAGATGAGTTCAGTTGCATTGTAATGGCAGTGGTACGGTGGAAGACAAATAACTTTGTAGCCGTGGTTATCTGCTAACATATCAATTACATAATGCGTCTTCTGTGGCTTGTATCATTTGACTACTTCCAGAAGTTCCGATTTCCACATATTCTGTTCGAAGCCTGTTTTATTATGTTTCAACCAGTTGAATACTCTGCCTCTCCTTGCAGCAGCTGTTGGCGCCTTATCTAATTACACAAATGGTATGGCGAGTTGTCCACTACAAAAACACTACCAGAACTGACGTTTGGTAGCAAACAAGTAACAAACCAGTCTTTGAATGTATCTGAATTGATCTCCTCATGGTAGTTGAGAGATTTTATTGACTGAAACATCATCATAGCACTGGGCACAAAACCGTTCATAGAGCCAGCATGGCATATAATTAGTCACCCTCCCTTACCAGTTGGTACACACATAGTTCCGTGGTGCATGTCATCTGTCCTTGTGACAGAACGTGCGTGACGCACATTGACCCACATTTCGACCATCCATATTACATTTTCCAGACTGACTGCTAGCAACTTGCACAGGAAACGACATCTCCGTGCTACAGTGTCTCTGCATTCCGTTAATACTTTTATTACTGAGAACTTTTTCCAATGGAAGCAAATTTTTTTTTTTTTTTTTTTTTTTTTTTTTTTTTTTTTTTTTTTTTTTTTTTTTTTTTTTCCAGAACAATGGAGAGACTTGTCGTTCTGCCTGCGAACAAACCACTGTCTGACAGTGTTGCCATCAACTTTTTAAGTTTCGATTTCTCCTTCCTGCTGTAGTACGCGTATATGTGTTGCCTGATAGCACTTTTGACAAAGTTGTCTGTTTCAGTCACACAACACGATCTCTTCCTGGAGATTCCAGGCGTCACAATAACAGGGCTCGCAGCTGAATTGGCAGCTTCTTCAGCATTTGTAACTCTCTTCACTGTTGCTGCAGAGATGTGCAATGCTTCTGCCTTTCAGTCAACCAATTTTCTCACTGATAACAAAAGGCCCACCAATGACCCTTTCCCTTTCAAAGTAAACACGCAATCTGTATATAAATTCGTGTGCTTGGGATTTCAGCGTAGCTCCTTTCCCAAAAGCCATTTTCCCCTTATACACACTTTTGCACTTATACGGCAAGACTCACAGATGTAGCAGCATGCACACGTGTACACACAAACCTGAACGTAGCACGAGGCATAACTGACTGAAAGCAGTGGTCCAGCGAGTACTACGGCAACACTCGGCCATTGCCACGGTAACGTAAACAAAAGCTCATGATCCAATCGGCCGTCGCGGATGCGCGAAGCAAGTGCGCCAAGGCCGTGTCAACTGTCGGAGCTATTCTCTCGCCGTATGGAGTATAGCTGTGCACGCTGTGAACACTACACGTTGTTTATCAAATTTGTATCTATTTGGCCCGTAAGGCAATTACATCACGCCAGTTGTGCATGCACAGAAGCTCCTTAAAATTGCACAAGTGAAGGTAAGCTCACGATCCTGATGCCAGTTTCCACCAAATCTAGAGGAGTAATGCAGCACAGCACGGTAGACTTAGTGCCGTGTATTTCAGATTATACATTACATTTTAACAGCATTCAGAAATAAAAGAAAACAGTAAATCCAGAAGGTGTCAAAAGTTAGGGTGCTCACGGTCTCTTGTGCTCTGACACAGCAGCTTCCACTGGTAACATTGTAATGGCTACTGCAGTGATCTATAAGTTATTATTATTTCTCTCCCCTCTCAGACGCCACATCTGGTCAAAGAAGGCAAGTGACGCTAACCATGATGAAGCGTGACTTCCTTTTAACTGTATGGTATATGTTATATTGCATTTAGGAACTTTCGAGTAATTGAACATGTATCAATAATTACGGATTTCTGTAGTTGTATATATAAGTTTTGATGTAGCTGTATTGCATTGATGTACTGGTGGATATTGTGTGGTATGACTCCTGTAGTTGATAGTATAATTGGTATAATGTCAACTTTATCCTGATGCCACATGTCCTTGACTTCCTCAGCCAGTTGGATGTATTTTTCAATTTTTTCTCCTGTTTTCTTTTGTATATTTTTTGTATTGGGTATGGATATTTCAATTAGTTGTGTTAATTTCTTCTTTTTATTGGTGAGTATGATGTCAGGTTTGTTATGTGGTGGTGTTTTATCCGTTATAATGATTCTGTTCCAGTATAATTTGTATTCATCACTCTCCAGTACATTTTGTGGTGCATACTTGTATGTGGGAACGTGTTGTTTTATTAGTTTATGTTGTATGGCAAGTTGTTGATGTATTATTTTTGCTACATTGTCATGTCTTTTGGGGTATTCTGTATTTGCTAGTATTGTACATCCACTTGTGATGTGATCTACTGTTTCTATTTGTTGTTTGCAAAGTCTGCATTTATCTGTTGTCGTATTGGGATCTTTACTAATATGCTTGCTGTAATATCTGGTATTTATTGTTTGATCCTGTATTGCAATCACGAATCCTCCAGTCTCACTGTATATGTTGCCTTTTCTTAGCCACGTGTCGGATGCGTCTTGATCGATGTGTGGCTGTGTTAGATGATACGGGTGCTTGCCATGTAGTGTTGTCTGTTTCCAATTTACTTTCTTTGTATCTGTTGATGTTATGTGATCTTAAGGGTTGTAGAAGTGGTTATGAAATTGCAATGGTGTAGCCGATGTATTTATATGAGTGATTGCTTTGTGTATTTTGCTAGTTTCTGCTCATTCTATACAGAATTTTCTTAAATTGTCTACCTGTCCATAATGTAGGTTTTTTATGTCGATAAATCCCCTTCCTCCTTCCTTTCTGCTTAATGTGAATCTTTCTGTTGCTGAATGTATGTGATGTATTCTATATTTTTGCTATTGTGATCGTGTAAGTGTATTGAGTGCTTCTAGGTCTGTGTTACTCCATTTCACTACTCCAAATGAGTAGCTCAATATTGGTATAGCATAAGTATTTATAGCTTTTGTCTTGTTTCTTGCTGTCAATTCTGTTTTCAGTATTTTTGTTAGTCTTTGTCTATATTTTTCTTTTAGTTCTTCTTTGATATTTGTATTATCTATTCCTATTTTTTGTCTGTATCCTAGATATTTATAGGCATCTGTTTTTTCCATCGCTTCTATGCAGTCGCTGTGGTTATCCAATATGTAATCTAATTGTTTAGTGTGTTTTCCCTTGACTATGCTATTTTTCTTACATTTGTCTATTCCAAAAGCCATATTTATATCACTGCTGAATACTTCTGTAATTGTTTGAGTTGTTGCTGTCATTAGTTTTAGATCATCCATGTATAGCACATGTGTTATTTTGTGTTGGTATGTTCCAGTAATATTGTATCCATAATTTGTATTATTTAAATTGTTGGATAGTGGGTTCAGAGCAAGGCAGAACCACAAAGTACTTAATGAGTCTCCTTGGTATATTCCACGCTTAATCTTATTATTATTATTATTATTATTATTATTATTTAGTGGGAGTGCTCAGACATGAAGCATTGGCATGCTGAAGCCTTCTAATTTCTGCTAGTATGGAAGGTTGTCCAGCAATCAAATAATTTCCAAACAGGAAGAACCACATTTTAACTGTGTTGATTTTATCTGAGGGCAAAGTGTGTGGAAGAAGTAAATGCTAGTAGGTAGGACAGTGCACATTTCTTTTCTGAGGTGGAGTTGTTGATGGCACTTGTGATGCACTGGGTATTACTTTACCGTTCATTTTATTTCACAGACTGCTGCAACACACACACACACTGAAAGAAACACTGCACTGCAGTCATGGACTGTGTGGCTGGTGCCGGCAAAGATTAGAGGCCTCCCTTGGGCATGGGTGTGTGCGTTTGTCCTTAGGATAATTTAGGTTAAGTAGTGTGTAAGCTTAGGGACTGATGACCTTAGCAGTTAAGTCCCATAAGATTTCACACACAATTGAACATTTTTGAGAAACACTACATTCAAGATATACTCATTTGAAAGTAGATTTTTGATTATGATATCAATGAAACAAAAAGAACCTGAATAGACTTTGTACATGACTTACAATGTGTAGTGCCTGAGAAGAAACCAGATGTAAAAAAAAATGAATAAAAATAAGCAGCACCCATATCTCACAGACTCACTAGTTCTTGGTTCAGTATAATAGAATCAAGAACCAAATATTATTTATCTTTAATCATTTTATAAATAAAACTAATCAAATTTTTTTCTAAAATTAAGTTTGGCAATAATGTCTGTGATATAGGAGGGAGATGGAATTAGCTGATACCTTACACACTCGGGGATAGGGACAATGACCTTATAATGGTTGCCACCACAGGCAAGAAGTAACATATACTTTATCGACTATAGCAGGTCATTTCTATATTTTAAATTTACATTGTTCATATTTACTGAAATTATTTTCCCGACTTTGATATAATCCTCGAGTGCTTCGCATATGTGCCACTGCAGATTTCAGGAACTCTGTGTGATGCAGCTGTTGTTGAAATTCGAAATAAATGTTTTAGACTTGTGTAAATGTTTCCAGTTGTTGGCACGGAGCGTAAGTGCGAGTCTCTCTTCAGCCGAGGTCTCTAGTCTATAGCCACGGTCTTGATTTTAGTTTTCCTTTCAATACGTGTTACCAACCAGTGAAAATCATCCACCGACATACATATCGAAGCAGGCCTTATGAAGTTAGTGACTAGTGAACTGCCACCACATATCTGACGCTTCCACAAAAATTCAGACCGAAATTTTTCTCTTCCTTCGCTGCTTTATTTCCTGCATCAGCAACAGCGCAGTTGACATACACGACAATCCTGTCTAGATATCACTGTTTTCATCGCAACTATTTCACTGCGGTGTGGTTCTATCGGGTATCTGTGTATGTAAGTTTAGTACCAAAGAAACAAAATCGCAGACTTCGCTTTTGTTCACTCTCTCAATACTTGTTTGGCAGTGCTTTCTTTCGCTCGTCTAGTGTAAACACTTGTTCGTAAGTACAAGCGAATTGTAGTGAACTGTTGTCTGGATTGCTCGTTCGCTTGTGTTTGCTGCGGTGCACAGTCACTACACAGCAGACGGCAACAGGAGAGACAAGACTACACTGACAGAGTAAGGGACGTAGTTCACATAAGTTACGACATCCAGTTGAAGGGTCAATTGTAGTGTCTGATTCCAACCGTTGGCTTTGAACAGTGATGTCATATCTAAGGCAAAGACGCTACATTGAGGTAATCTTTGAAAGTAACTGATCAAAAAAGTAACTGATAAAAAAAAAAAAAAAAATGTAGCATACTATAAAATTATGTACAATCACAGGTGATTAATTACTTAGCCGAGATTTATATTGGAAAGAACTGAAGGTAACGAAAATAAATAACAGAAAAAGAGTAATATCCATGTCTGGAATAAATTAATATCGTAATTTATGTGAGTAAGAAAAGGACAGATAACCTTTAAATCTATTACAGTAGAGCATGTGGTGAAGTCATTATGTTATAAAATAGTGTTAATATGTAATAATTATTGAATCTAAAAATTCTACTGGGGGAAAGTGGGAGTTTTTGTGCATGGAGAAACTAAAATGTAACACAATAACAGAAAATGAAATAAATCGTAACATATATGAAACATTAAAAAAAACAGTAGCAAGAAATGTGAAGAAACTGACACACAAATCCTGAAAGAGCTGTCGGTATACAGGTAATGAACAGTCACATAAAGTAACAAATGTTGGCATCAGTAAGTAGCATTAAATGATGTAGGTCAGTTCTATTTACCGATTCCAGCCATTTCATGGTTCATTATTTATATAGTTTATCCAGCAGGTTTGGGCACTGGGTAATAGGGTTTCACCATTAATGATTACTCTCTGAACTACTATGGGAAAGTAACAAATATTGGAATCAGTAACCCCAATTGACCTAATTGGTTTATTCTGTTTACCAATTCCAGTCCTTCTGCAGTTCGTTATTTAGACAGTTTTAATAACACATATATACAGTACAGTATTATAGGACTTCTACATTTACTATTACTTTTTGCACTACTATGAAAAAGAAAAAAACTTGAAATCAGTACGGTACTTTCGTATTCCCTGGATCATTTGCACAACAAGTTGTAATGATGTGGAAAGAATCATTTTACGCTCAAGTAACAAATTTACAATATGCTGCTACATCCAGACTATTTACTGGGTGTTTTTATTATTTTTTAAGTATAAAGAAGTTAATTACTAATTACTACCAATCACATTTTACACATTATTGGTACACAAACAGAAATACAGAACAGTTGTTATCGAGGAGAATCTTTTCAGTTGGTTTTCAAATTTAACTTTGCCGTGTGTCACATGTCTCTGATGAAAATTTTGACAGTAATATTGTGCTTCACTTTTTGTGCAAAAGACAACCTCAAACAAGGATAAGTTACACCAGAACTTTATTCCACGTGACATTATTGAATGCAAGTATGGAAAATATGTTGCCTCTCCCCAATATCTACGTGGCCGAACTAACTTGTTTTAGGGCTTACGAAAACCTTTTTTTTACCTTGTAAGTCTTATCAATATAGACATTAAGAAAATTTTGATGTTCCACCCTATGTATCACCCCCCCCCCCCCCCCAATTTGTTACAGTTATCATGGGTTTAGTACCCCTAAGAGGGCAGAACTGCATAATTTGTGCCTTTTGAAATTGAGAGCGAGACCATGTGAAGAAAACAATCAATGATATGTTAAAGAAGATTGTTTCTCATTTCTTACCCTGCTGTATACATGCTTGGATTGATTGCAAAACTAGTGTCATCTACAAAAGGAACTAACTCTGTTTGTTGTGTGTTAGACGAGTGGCAATTTACATGATTGCAGATCTATGATGGGACCTTGGGGAACCCTATTATGATTTCTCTCATTAGAAGAATCTACCCTGATTGCATTGGTTGGTTTACTATGCATAACTTTTCACATTCCATTGGTTATGTATGATATTATCTGTTGGTTGGCTGTGCCATCAATTCCATAAAACCTCAGATCATCTACAAGAATGTTGTGATTTACACACTCAGATGTCTTAGATAGATAACGGGAAATAACAACTGGTGCTATTTTGTTATTTCATCATCACAAGTTTTCATGCTCATCATGGAGCATTATGACTCCACAAACGGAGTGTCTCCATCCTGTTAGGCCCTGTTGAAGAAGTAGACCAGAGATTATCTTCTCCTCGGTCTCTTGCCCTCGATGTTCCCTTCCGAGATTATTTTCTCCACATCTTCTCACAGTATGGCCAAAGGGTGGAGAATTTTTTGATTGATACAAGAAGAAAGGCGTCTGGAGATATTCAGTTGCTCGACAACAAACATCTGTTCTTCTTTCCATCCGTTTTATGTACAGTAATCTGTCAGCACCAAAGTTCAAATGCATCAATATGCTGCACACATGTGCATCTCTCGTGTCTTTGGACAAAATGATAAGCAACTACTGATGCTCTAAAAATTAGTGAATGACAAATAATAAGAATTGACAGTGAGACATTAGCAAAAGAAGATTAGCCATCATCTAAATTGGTGATGCTTGGGAAGCAGAAGCCCCTCAAGAGGACAGTCGCAAATTGTATTCTTTCTCATCATAAAATATACAGTTTGTGTATTATTCGAGAAAGGAACAGCCAATGCATATAAAACTATCTGCATCTCTTGTCGCAGCAGACCTGTTTCAGGGTAGTTAATCGTTATTGCCTCAATTTGTAAGAAAGTTAGGATTCCATTACATGCCTGTTTGTGGCTGGATGTTATTAATGCAGCACCAAGATACTACAGCCTGGCACTGCCGTTTTCTGAGTGAATCAGTAGGGACGAATTTTCACAAAATCATTTGGCTTGATGAAACCTGGGTAAAAGCGGGACACAGCTTTGGAAAAGGTTGTAAATATGATACCATCAGCAGTAGTGTGGCAGCTCAAACTGACACAGAGAAGTAAAATAATTGTAGAGCACACTGGAACTTCAGAAAGTTTCATTCCTAGTTGTCTGCTGTTATTAAGTTCGCAGAAGACCTCCGAAGAAGAGGTGAGGCACAGAACTTTTGTAAAATGGTTTTAGGATACTGTACTTAAAATCGTTACAAAATAAATCTGTGATCTTTATGGATTACTATTTATATTATTCAGTATACAAGGTAGAACACCCACAAAGACAGTGAGGAAAAACAAGACATTATTTGCTGTCTAGAGAAATGAAACGAACCTGTTGACAGTAACTTGAAATGCTGGCACCTCCAACATAGTAGTTGCCCATTCACTTGTTGCCCATTCACTTGCCAGTCCATTCAACTGTGGACTGGCTTTTCTGGGTGATGTCTAACTACTTATAGATGTAGGTAAGAATGAGTTATTATTTAGAAAAGAACATAATGCAATGAAATATGGCTTGATTGGAATTTAGATTTTCATGGCCTAAAGAATCAACAGAATTCTGAATTACATACAACTTTGCTGGCTAAAAATTTACAATAATGAACATTATTTTTCTTCTGCATTGTGAGCCTTGTCTTCTATATGAATGAGAAAAAGTGCAAATTGGAATGGATTACTTGAAATAATTAGTATCTTGATTCACCAATGGTGTACATCTGACGGTATAGAAAATTTAAGGTAAGAAAGTAGTTGAAGCCCAGAGTCTAACGGTGGCTCTGACTAAATCTGCAATGGAAAACACTACTGGTGGGGGGGGGGGGGGGGGGGGGGGAGTCGGGGGGGAGGGGGGGGAGAGCTTTTCCAATAGTGTCAACATTCATAATTCATACAGCATGGTTCCATGGCCTAGGAGCAGATTTCTATTGTTGAGGAACTGAACGACTGTTCAATGTTCTGACCATTGTTTAGAGACTTTGCGACTGTGCTGAAAAAAATAGTGCCACATATCTGTGTCACTTGGAAATGTAATGCAGCGTCCAGTAAACGTTATTCTGCCTGCAATAATAAAGTTTACCATACAAAGAGTGGTTCAACAATTTGAGATTTATCACGTCACGTTGTTCTGGGTCTGGTGAGCTTATAAAAGTATTTTTGAAACAAACTGCCATAGTTTGAATTTGTTGCCACATAATTTGCAAATCTGTTCAGTATGATGCTTCAGAGTCCATTGGTTTCTGGTGTGAATTTACTCCCTTTGTCAGATAAGTTCCCGGACAGGTATTTTAATAAAATAGAAAATTACACTTACTGAGTAGTTATCCTAGCTCCTATCGAAATTAGTCCCCTTGGCTCTCTATACACAGTGGCCAATGTTTCTGGAGGTCTTGGAAGCAAGCAGGAAAATTTTTAACTGCAATTGCTGTAAGGTCATTTCTCACAGCCCATTGGATGCCTGCAATATCCTGATGGAGCTTTCCTTTCAGTCACCCTTTCACTCAAACACGGAAAAAACAAAAAACTGTGAGGTGAAAGGTCAGGTGAATACGGTTGATGTGGGATGGCAATAACAGAATGTCTGCCCAGCTTTGGGGTATTGCATTGTCATGCAGTGAAAACCAGTACTGAGAATGTCACAAATCAGGGTGGTGATATCAAATGACTTGTTGTAAATGTTTCGAGACTTCAGTGTAAAGAGTTTGGTTCACTGTTTGAACTGTAGGAGCATACTCATGGCGAATAATCCCTATCAAAGGATGTGGTCAACATTTCCTATATTCTCAAAGGTTGTCATTTGACTTGTTTTTTATAGGCTGGTAATCCAGGTCTCCGCCATTCAGCACTTTGACACTTGGTGTGAGGGCTATACTGGTAGCACCAACTTTCTTCTTCAGTAATAACCTTTTACAGAAATGAGGGATTGTCCAATTTTCACAAGTGGTTTTCCAGAGCGTAAAGCAGAACATAATGTTAATTCATTGCTCACAATCAGCATTCATTGTGTGACCATAACTAAAACCCAAACAGTGTATTCCTAAGCTCAGTCCTTTCACTTAGTGATTTTGTATGGCAACCTGTCCAAGTTTATTTGAAGGACATACACATACCACATAACGTAAAAATAACATTTTTCATTTTTACAAACAAAGAAAGAAAAAACCGCCCTGAAACTTTTTTGACAGAAGGAGTGTTTTAAAATAATGTATATATGTAAAAGCTACTGATTATGGGAAAAAACGTGATATTTTCACAGCTACATCGTATTCTGCAGTCAGTGTGAAGTGCATGGCACAAAGTACTTCCTGTTGTAATAGATATTGATAAGTCTTCCAATTCCATTAGCTTGTATAAATCTGTTTGTACTGTGTTTAAAATGCAAAGTATTTATAGTAAAGTAAAGGGGTATGTTACATCCAGAGAAATTATGCTGTTCGAGCAATGACATTTCTACAGACTAATAGTATGTTGACTGGGAAAATTCTTTAAAGGAATAAAATACAGGATGTACATAAAGTTTGGGAACACGTTGAATTATTTATTGCACAAGAACTAAATATTGTAGAGATGTCATACATATGGCATTTTGAAGAGGAAATCTGAAAGTGTTTCCCCCCCCCCCCCCCCCACCCCCCCAAACATTTGGTGTGTGAACCATGAGTGAGCTGTCAGATGTCAATATGGTAATCAAATTCCTGCCATACCCGTCTGAGCATTGCATTGTCGACTGTGGCAGTCACTTCCAGTATTCTCTCCCGGAGATCTCCTACATCACGTGGTAGAGGCGGTACATGCACCAGATCTTTAATGTCCCACAGAAAGAAGTCACACCGAGTGACATCTGGCGATCTGGGAGGCCATTTCGAACTCCAACACACAGAAAGCTTGCTCCGCACCTGAACTCGCCATGTCTGCGACTGGCGCTGACTATCGGCAAATTACCAAACTACACTGTGGCGGAATAAGTGAAGAAAGAAAAAAAAAAAACTTTCAGGGTTTCTCTTCATAATGACATATGTATGATATCTAACAGTGTTTGGTTTTTGTGCAATAAATAATTGAAAGTGTTCCTGGACTTTATGTACCTCCTGTATTTATGTCGGTGGATTAGCTTCCACCTAACACAAAACATGACACTGCAAATTGCCACCAGTTAAACAAAAAATTAAATGAATGCACTTCCTCCACAACTGACCTGACTACCTACATTCAGGGTTTAAACGTTACTGTCAGCTACTGACAAGTAACAGTATTGGCTATAAGGATGCACAAGTGGTGATATAACATAACAACAACTTTGTTACAGGTGTAGGGAAACATTTTCTGCAAAACACGGAAATCCGCTCAAGTAAACATTAAGCTACCAATACAAGATAAACAGTGAATATCTGGTACAACTGAGTCAGTAGTAGCACTGTTAAAAATGGCAGCATTCCTGCTGATTCACTATATTTCATTTAGCGGGCATAATCACTGAGCATATTAAAAGGTTTAGTAACAGTTCATCCCAATGTATTATTTTCCTATAATTTCCTTGTTCCTTATTAAGCACTGTATTCAGCATTGAATAGTAGCTCTAGGAAGCTTTGGTCCTGATGCACCATATTGAACCTTCAGTAGATGGAGACTACTTCCTGCCATCTTTTCACTGTTTTCAGATTGCAACTGCTGCTTACATCTTCTTTGCACATTCCAACGATGTGAAAATACAGCCCGTGTGATGATCATTAAATGCAGTTTAGTGGACACCTTTTGTGTAACAAATTAAGTTATATTAACCAATAACAATAATAAAACCATGAGGAAGGAAGAATGGAGTAGGAGTCTATTGTTGAAGTGGTCTGCAGACTTACAGCACAGGTTATAAGTTATTATCTCAAAAAGTTTATTATTCTTTTCCCACATCACTAACACATTCTGTATACCACAGTTGTCACTATAATACTGCTAAATGCTCTCACTTATACACTAATATAAATTTTTTTCACTGAACACACATTCTCTTCATCACTTCTTGTTGCTGTAAGACATTTGGAAAGAGTACAAGCTTTTTGTGCAAATTAGACATTTAACAAGTAATCTACTGCAATGAACTGCAAAATTATCAATGACAGACAAAAGGCAATTACCAACAGCTCAATGGAGAAGTGCATTTTCTACATATGGTATTGTCTGTCTGTCTGTGTGTGTGTGTGTGTGTGTTGGTAATTGCCAAACACGGATTGCAATAACAATACTGGAAACCCATGTGCAGAAGAATTCATCCACACACACACACACACACACACACACACACACACACACACGCCAATACAAACTGATTACAAAGTTCTGACCAGGAAACAGCTTCTCAGTTATTTCGGAAGTGGATACACATTTATCTTCTTAAAACAACAAATTGCTAGCACATTTCTTTTAATCATAAGTACAACAAACACTGCACATCCACTCCTGCAGATCCACAACACACACACACACACACACACACACACACACACACACACACACAGGGTAATAGGAACCTAAGGATGCACCAGCATGTCAAAGTATTTTCCATTACCAGTTGCCATGTGCCACTACAATAAGACAGTCATACACGATCACATTATATTTTTATGTGCGGATAACTTAACAACAAGACATAGCCAATAATCACCAAACTACATTAGGAATGATTTAAATCAAGTTTTTCCTAAAGTGGCTCTTACTCCTTTCTGTTTGATACATCCCTATAGAGCTCATCAGTGTTCTTTCCCCAACCAATGGATATTCAAAAACCTCAATGTAATACTTGATGAGAGCTTTTTTATTATTTATTTTTCATTTTTTATTTGTTCATCTGTACATTTTGGTTGCCATGCTATCACAATAAATAGCAGCCTGCAAGAAATACCATGTGGAATAATCTGATAAAGGAAAGCTTTAAAAAAAGAAGGGGTTCACCACAAGTATTTACCTTTGGGAATGATTTACTACGAGTTTTGAGTGTGATGTGTCTTTTTACAGATATGAAAGATGAACAGCTAGTGGAGAAGTAGGAGAGCAGAGGACAGACATGTTAGATATATGGAGCCGTCTTTAGATGGCAGAGGTACCACTGCCTGTCAAGAGCAGCCAGGGTATTCCACCAACAGGATACAACCTTCAAATACCATTACAACATGCCACTACTCCTGCATTGGTCCTATAATTGATGGAGGTATGTTATGAACCATATTAGAATGTCCTGAAGCCTGTTAGGATGTAAGATCAGTACCAAGAATGTTGTACACTGATCAAGGAACATCTACACCATCAACCCAATACAGAAATGAAACATATGGCACAGGACATGAGATAATCCAAGAGAACCAACATTTGGTTCAAAGGTTACAGAAGAAGGCTGCCCTCAGTTCTTATGATGTGGATCACCCAGCGTCAGAGGGATATGAGAAGATTAATTGGATACAATAGAAAATTTTCCCCAAATATGCCAATGGAGCAAAGTACAGCTTTCATACATTAATTCCCCACAATTTACGTTACCCAAAATTTATTTTCTTATTTTAACACTTATCCAAAACATTCCACTTGTATTGGCAAGTTCTTGGCCTCACACAACTTCACTTAATCTGCACAAGTCCTCTTTATGAAATGATATGCTTGTGATTGTTTTACTATTGCAACAAACATTTTCAACAAAGAGTTCACATTACACAATACCTCCGAGCTCCTGGCCACATAAGTGTAATCAGTGAGCTTCCAACAAATTGGCCTACAGTAATAATTAGGACTTCGAGTACAAAATAGTGGATCTTTCTCGTGAGTTTTAGCCACTTGTGTCCTCACATTTCAATGGAACTCACATAAACACAAGTATGGCAACACAAGACCGCCCGGTTTGGTAACAACACTACATAACAGCTAACAGTTCCAGGCAAAGATCCAGCTGAGGTAACTGCATTTCTGTTGAGCCAATGCTCTGTTTTAGACTGAGTGTAGTATAGTAGGTTGGTAGATGGAGTTGGAGTGAAACCTGCAGTTTTAAAGAGAGTTCTGTTCAAATGTTGGGAGGATCGTCAGCAAGCAAACTGGGAATTAGTGGGAGGCACATGGAAGCCAATAGCTACACAAATAAGTAGATGACATTAGAAAATGACAAGCAGCAGCAGTAGGAATGGATGTGGGTGAAAATTTGTAAGGTGTGGCAAAGTGAAGAGGCAGCTTTTATTTAGTAGTGGGTGTCAAATGGATGGTGATGAAGAATGAAAGTGAGGACTGATGGTCAGGGGCAATAGCGGAGAGTAATGACAGTCTTAAATAACTGCTAAAAGCGGGTAAGTTCTCAGTATTTGTGACAGTATTTATGAAACTTAATATTCCATTTTTTTAATTTTTTCTTGAGAATTAATTAATTTGAAACAAACTCATGTACAGTACACTCAAGTAGGGACTCATCTCATTTTCTGCCATTAAAAGAAGGGTTTTCATGTTTAAATGTGTCCCTAAGATCCTTGAAGATGACCCACATTAAGTACATCTGAGAAAACCAGTATCACAGTAGCCATGGCTGAAACCCAAATTTTCACCACCCTGTTACATCTCTAATCCACAGTTAGAGTGGTTAAAAAAATCCTGTCTCCAAAAAGTTTATGGCAGAAAGAGTTTCTGTCATCTGACACAGGTTATTTTTGTGAGAAAGCTAGCATGAATTCAAAGTCATTCATTGCTTCACTACCTGACCATCATAGCTTACCTTCAACCCAACAGAGGCCATTTTCCCCCCAAATCAGGATTTCTCATTAATTTCCTTTGTGAAGAATCTAATTGTCATAGTACCAAATGACTAGGATACAGTCATTACTTCCTCTATACAATATCCGGTACCCTTCAGTATCTGTAATATAGAGTAGTCCTCCATGTGGGAAGAAGCTGTTGCTCAGCCTTTCATATGTCCAGTGAAAAAACATGACAATCACAAAATATTGAGAATGTATGCAGCTACAGTATGTGCCAGAACTGCTATGCATATCTTCAAGATCTATTGCACTCTGGAACAAAATGAAGTCTCTTCAACTGTTTACCAGAAGGAGATCGAAATTATTAAGTCAGAAGCCCACCTCAAATTCATCTCTCCTTTCTCAACCCAAAACTTCAACACAGTGATAGCTTTGGGACAGTAATTTTTGAGAACAATTTTCTTGAACAGTAGTTTTCCTTAATACTTTAAAATGTACATAAACAGTCTCGACCACAAGAACCGTTATTTTTGTGGTTGCTAGTTTCCTTCTGTTACTATCTGATGGTAGGTGGTATGGACTCCACAAAACTCCGCAGTGGACATTAATGCATTTTGTAATGCCTGCTCTCTTCTCTGCCAACACCTGTCAGCATTATATGTGGTCTGAAGGTGGTCAGTAACTGACAGAAACCAGTAACTACAAAAATAAAGTTTTTTGCAGTCGAGACTGTTTATCTTCATTTTTAAGCTCTGGGACAAGTAGAAAATTGACCAAAGTTGGTAGTGAGTGAGTCTGACAACACTAGTTGCGAGGCAACATAAATGGCAGAGTTTTCTGCATTTCTAATGTAATTTTTGTTTTTCTAGGAACTTGATATGTTCCATGCATGATTTTGTAACAAGACATTCATCACTGAGGACTGTATTTTATTAGAATATTTATTTTTGTTAGGACACAAATTACATTACTTGAGATGCCAAAGGCACATGCTAGTAGGATTAGGAAGTAACATACAAAATGTAATGAGACGAGACAGCAGACAGTAAGATTGAGAAGATTTTAGTTGCTGGCAAATTTTTTGGGGTTGTACTTTCATGGTCCACAAATGTTTTTGGCCCTGACATGTCATATAGAGCAGAGTCAGATATCTCCACAGCTGCTTCTGATTCTGCCATGTCTTGCCGAGATTCAGGTCAGGCATGTGACACGAATATTGTGAAAAGGGGGCATGGTACGTGTTTTAATGTGATTGACAGACGTAATCACCATCAAAGATGAAACTTAACTATTGATTCTTGATTCATAAAGAAATTAATAGTGCACAAAGAACAGCAGAATTAGTACAGATCATTGACCAAAGTGTCCCTGCATAACACTGGTATTTAAAATTCTGACAGTGCATCTATACCATTGTTTAAAACATGCATCAAAGCCAGTTTGGAATAATTCAGTATTTTGCTTCTTGACCCACCGTTTTAAAGCTGATTTTATGTCATCCATCAACCAAGCGTACGGTGATGCTGCAGTCAACACCAGCTGTGTGTGGTACTGCGTGAAAGAGATGGGTTACAGAGAAACAGATACTGCTGTGCCAACATATGTCACAGATGTCAATTGATGTGTTGTTGAAGTGATTCACAGTGACAGACATGGTGACAAAAATAGGTTAAGAAGCAAAAGTGTGACTTTTTTCCCCCAAATTGGTTTTGATGCCTGGGTTCAATGATGGTGCAAATGTGTATAAATGCATGGCAACTGTGTTGAATAGTTGTGTTGTCTAGAGGGCTAAGATCTGTAACAATTCCAGTGCTGTATGTTCATTATTAAATATTTTTATCAATCCACATACCACTAAGTCTCATGGCTTCTTTTCTGTTAAAATCATCCACGTATTTATGTACTTTGATGGCTTCTCTATATAGCTGTGGACAACATTTGATCACTGAATATGAAATATTTGTATTTATATTTCTTTCCAATGCCTAACTCTTCATTTGGCAAAACAAAGTGGCACCAGGAGCATCTCTGAAGATGTCAAAACACAGCTCTGGACGTTAACCACACAAGTTGGAAGATTCGTTAGCAACTATGACAACTGCCCATGAAAGCATTAACTGTGTGCTGAGCAGGTTTTACCACTGTCTTGAAAAAGTTTATTTTGGACTGGGGATATTTTGTAACCCACACCTATTTCACTGGTGGTGCAATCAGTGTACCCCCTGCAAACTCTATAGCCACTCAGTGGGAACTGAAGACAGTGTTTACTAGTGGACAGATTACCAGAGACTTAGAGACAGGATGCAACTTTAATGAAAGACAGAGGGGCTATATATTGAAAGATGTTCGGCCAAGGGATGACAACATGCGGAATGTGATGTCGATGGTGCCAAATTGTGGAGGATGATGTAATACTTAACATTAAAAAATAAATCGGCCTGACATTTATTTGGATGCTGTTGGTCCCTTTGCCACATTTTCCAAAATATGAAGTGATGACAGTTTTGGATGGATTATATAACTAGTGGAATACAAAAAGAAAACCACATAGGATTCAGAAGAGGTTCTAGGCAGTGGATGCACATACAGGTAAAGTAGTAAACATGTGGCTAATTTTTGCAGCTCTGTACTTCAGTCTGCAATGCAATGTTGTCACTGTTTTTCATCACAGCCAGAATTCTCTGAACACAATTTGCATCCAAAACTTACTGTGTTTTCCAGTAGAAAATGAACACAGTCTGTGGAATTTGAGTGCTTGGTAACAGTGTGCCTCACACATTTTCACTCAGTGTTGGCCTGTGGCATAATCTTCACTCATTCATTAATTCACATACTGTGTACGGTAAATCCCATCATAGTGCAGAGCCTGCAGCAATGCGGGCTGATATGAGTCATGGATCACCAGGCAGAAGCAGCCAGTCTAGGAAACATCCACAAAGCACACTCACTACCAATTGAGGCTCTATCGCAGAGAAGCAGAGGTCAAAAAACTACTTAGTCTATAGTGAGAATATTGAGTAAAGTGGAAAAACCAACATCAACAGATAAACATATGTTCACTCTTTTGTCTTATCTGAGGTAAATAATAATGAATTTAGGACAAACTGCCAAAATACTAGAAGTAAAAATGCTTTTCATGTAGACTATGAATCCTGACTGGGGTTTGGGACTGAGTTTTTTGTTCTGGTGAAAATGTTTTTGGAAGGTTGCCAACAGACATCAGGTAGAGAAATGGAAATCTCCAAATATTCAAAACTAAGGTGCAGTGGTACCATCACACTTACAGGTTATCAGAACAATGGAGTTTTAAATGCCCTAACACTGATAATTAGTCAGGTTTAACTACGGTCTAACACATACAGTCGTGACATTCCGACTCATTTATGTTATATATTGCAACAGCAGTGTTCCAAGCCAACAGAAAGGTACGTTTACAAATATGGTATCAGACTAGTGTAAACAGTACCATTTATGTTGATTTCTAACAGCTTTTACAATAGGGAACTTCATGTACTGCCGTAAAAATAAGCACTAACTAAGAAAGAAAAAGAAGGAAGGGTGGGCGAGACCACATTTGTCTTTCTTTAGTTTCCTAAGGGCCTTGGGAGGTATGAAACAGTCCGTTACAGAATAGTTTGTTTATGTTTCCCTTATAGCCTACAGATATTTGCTGAAGCATGTTTTTTTTAACCCTTAACCCAAACCAATGGTCTCTCAGACCCATCATTCATTTTAAACATTCATTCTAAAACATGTGGCAACATTCAACAATGAGCTTGACTTTGTCAGCCTAGCAATAAGACATATCATTTCGAAGTTAGTGCAAAATTGAGTGCCTTTGTGACCACGTTTCACATTATGTATAATAATTAGGTAGGTCCAACACACTGCATGTTTCTAGTCAGTACATATTTTGCTTTCAGTTGATATTTTGGATATTCTTACTTTATAGCATTTTATTGTATGTGTGAATTTATGCTATTTTTAGCTTCAGCATGCAGCAACTTTATAAGAAGACAAAGGGGTCTGCAGTTGAACCAAAGAAGAGGAAGCAGAAAATGGGAAAAACAATAACATTTTTGATGATTCTAGTATCGATTCTGACTTTGTAGTAGCTGATGGTCACCACAAAACAGGAGTGGTACAATAAAGACGTTGCTTTACTGGAAGGAGAGCCTGTTTGAATTGTACTACAGCTAATTACTCACAGCAAACACAGTAATTTTATGGCAAAGATAATTTCAAGTAGAAACATTCAGTCTGTTACAGCAAGAAAAACAGCTCAGCATAATATTTTGGAAAGAGGAATGGTTCTACTAAAAGCAAAAATCGAATTTTGGTGCAAATGCCTATTAAATCTCAAACACAGGAGAATTTATTTGATGACACCTTAGAGGCATACCAAATGATAGAATGGAAAAGAAGAAGATGTGTATAAAGTACCCAGCATAAAAAAAGGAACTGGTGGTCTCATAAGTGCATCAATTGTGCTCAGCCAACATTCATGGAATGCAATAGGAAGATGTGCATCGAGTGTGAAAAAGTTCTCTGAATTGCTTTTGTTTGCATTTTCTGCAATCTTTCATTTATACTCATGTACATCGTGATTGATGTCACAATATTAAATCATTTCAAGATTCTTACTAAATGACTGCACATATGTTTTTTATTCATTTTGAATACTGTAAGTTCTCAATAGTATTGCATCTACTCGTAATATGAAACAGTTGACTATTCACTTAATTTTTGTCAGCTAATGTGGGGATATGTGATAACAATATTACAAACTTTAGGAGACATGTTTCTTGTTACATACTTGAGAGATGTTTTGGGTTAAGGTCTTAAGAACAAAAAGTACTAGTAAACAGCAGAAGAACTGACTTTTTGCAGAAAGACACCCATGTTGAGTATCTACTCAATTATGTTAACTCTTTTCATTACAGTTCCAATCAAATCAGAGAATATGTAATGTAGGAAAGCTATTTGAAACGCAATACCTGCATTATTTAATGTACTACATATGCCTCCACAGATGCAGCTGAAGGTGAAACCACACAGACATTACAATAAAATGCCAAAAGCAATAATCCTGCAGGATTTCTCGCTGCAATGTGCACTAGTGTTGTTCCAGCTTGCAGACAGTAACAGTTCCCACAGCAATGAATATCATGACCATATATGTTAAACTGTGCTTTAACTTTAATGTTCTGTAGACAGCTGACACTGTTCTGTGCAAATTTACTCAAAACTATTAGATAAAAACAGCAGCTAGTAGTATGATAAGAAGATCAGTAATTTCCTTTAAAAAATAATAATGTTGCTAATGTCCAACTACATTCTGCCAAACAAAATTCTAGAAACTAAATACAAAACAATTAAGTGATTCTTGAGTCAAATATTTGGATAAATTGTTCTAGGAACTAGTTTTGAAAACAGTATGGATGTAGCCCACTGACAAAGTATTTCAAATGGGCAAAGAGGCGCTGAGGAAATATAAAAGAAAAGAAAGTAATCACAAATTATTTTGTTAATAAAAGGATGGATGAAGGAGCAAACAAGGAGATTCTAAATTAGATCAATATTTCTTCACATGTAAAAATATGCACTAAACTTCTATGGGATATTACAAGAATAGAGTCAACCAGATTAACCAGGTAAGTTGTGGAGCTCTACAAAACCAGCAGTAAAGCTAGAATACAGACAATGGAACTTGTCATGACAGTAAAGACGACTTGAAAAAAGCAGGGATAACACAACAGCCAATGTTCGACAAATTTCATGTCTCTACGCACACCTTTTAATGAATACTTTAACTCACTCCATACCCCTAATGTGGAGCCAGAACAAAATGGGTGAATGAATGGATGAAAAACATGTTTACCACTAAATTCTTTTTACACTGTACAAGTTGAACCCACATTAGAAATACCATATTTGTTGATTTCTTTGCCATTTATGCAATATGTGTTTGTATAAGTTCAGCCGTGACGGAAGTGGTGCAGATAGCAATGCAGTGTGTTGTATTGAGTTCTATTTAAACTGATGCATTATTCAAAAGAGTGAAGTACAGATGCAGCTTGATTTCGAATTACTCAATTTAATACAGGTACCAAAAATCAGCTGACAGTGGGTGAGTGAATGATGAAATAAAGAAACATTTATATTTAAAAAAATTTTAAAGCTGAAATGGCAAAATGGTTTTAACCTTAAAAAAATTTACTTTGGCAAGGAACCCATACACACAAGACAAGACAGATTCTTCTAAAGTGCAACATGCTCTAGAAAAATAATTACAGTGCAGTAAATATGATGGAAAACGTACATGTGCAAATTTTTTGATTGGTTTGTATCTGTGACCTTTTATAGGCAACTAGTTTTATTTTGGAGGCATCTTTTCTATGCCATTCAACAATATTATTCAGCCATCTTTACACCATCCAATGCCTCCTCCCTTCTGTAGTATTGTTCTTCATCACACGATTATTGATTTCCTGGTCAGAACTTTTTCCAATATTGTAATAATTATTGTCATACTTTTGCTCACAGTTTACCAGGTAAGCAATTGCCCATATTTAATAAGTCCACTGAAATGTTACATTTGTGAAAGTTTCTACACTGCACAGTATTGCATCACCAGTTAACTTTAGCAACATTTTTCTGCCTCATATAATCTCTCCCACTCTCTTTGGCTGCTTCTGTCGAAGCTTCATGCACCTATAAAACTGATTTTGCAGTGCTTCATTATTTGCAGCAATTCAGCTGAACAGAAGAGAACTGACAATAAAAAGCACAGCTATTACAAACTGAGGAATACTGAGTGTTTACAATTTTTTCCTTTTTTACAAAACTAGAAAATAAATGGACCAAGTTGTTGCAGCCTCTGTAGAGAAGGCTGGAATGTCTCAGGCTGAGAACCCACAGATCAGCACCTGCAACACAGTAACAGGGAAAACAAACAGCCACACATACTGGATTTCAAACATTCAGTTTACGTGGTTGTGGGAAACATACAAGCTGTGTAAAGGGAAATTAAAGAAACCTTTGGAAAAGCTCAGAGGGCAAACTCATATTTAGCAAAGAAAGGAAGGCTGAAATGTGGAAGAAATATACAGAGGCAGTAGATGAACATGATATGGGAGATATGACATTGTGAGAAGAGTCTGACAGAGCATTGAAAGATGTAAGTGAAAACAAGGTACTTGGAAATAGATTAAATTCCCCCAGAAATACTGAGCTCCTTGGAAGAGTCAGCCATGACAAAACTATGCTGCCTGGTGTGCAAGACATATGATACAGGTGAAATACCCACAAACATAAAGAAAAATTTTATAACTGCTATTTTTTAAAAAAAAAAAAAAAAAAAAAAAAAAAAAATTATTCTGATTGTGAAGCGAGACGAAAATTTAATAGTCATGGGTGACTGGAATTCGAGTGTAGGAAAAGGGAGAGAAGGAAACGTAGTAGGTGAATATGGATTGGGGGACAGAAATGAAAGAGGAAGCCGCCTGGTCGAATTTTGCACAGAGCACAACATAATCATAACTAACACTTGGTTTAAGAATCATGAAAGAAGGTTGTATACATGGAAGAACCCTGGAGATACTAAAAGGTATCAGATAGAATATATAATGGTAAGACAGAGATTTAGGAACCAGGTTCTAAATTGTAAGACATTTCCAGGGGCAGATGTGGACTCTGACCACAATCTATTGGTTATGACCTGTAGATTAAAACTGAAGACACTGCAAAAAGGTGGGAATTTAAGGAGATGGGACCTGGATAAACTAAAAGAACCAGAGGTTGTACAGAGATTCAGGGAGAGCATAAGGGAGCAATTGACAGGAATGGGGGAAATAAATACAGTAGAAGAAGAATGGGTAGCTTTGAGGGATGAAGTAGTGAAGGCAGCAGAGGATCAAGTAGGTAAAAAGACTAGGGCTAGTAGAAATCCTTGGGTAACAGAAGAAATATTGAATTTAATTGATGAAAGGAGAAAATATAAAAATGCAGTAAGTGAAACAGGCAAAAAGGAATACAAACGTCTCAAAAATGAGATCGACAGGAAGTGCAAAATGGCTAAGCAGGGATGGCTAGAGGACAAATGTAAGGATGCAGAGGCCTATCTCACTAGGGGTAAGATAGATACCGCCTACAGGAAAATTAAAGAGACCTTTGGAGATAAGAGAACGACTTGTATGAATATCAAGAGCTCAGATGGAAACCCAGTTCTAAGCAAAGAAGGGAAAGCAGAAAGGTGGAAGGAGTATATAGAGGGTCTATACAAGGGCGATGTACTTGAGGACAATATTATGGAAATGGAAGAGGATGTAGATGAAGATGAAATGGGAGATACGATACTGCGTGAAGAGTTTGACAGAGCACTGAAAGACCTGAGTCGAAACAAGGCCCCCGGAGTAGACAATATTCCATTGGAACTACTGACGGCCGTGGGAGAGCCAGTCCTGACAAAACTCTACCATCTGGTGAGCAAGATGTATGAAACAGGCGAAATACCCTCAGACTTCAAGAAGAATATAATAATTCCAATCCCAAAGAAAGCAGGTGTTGACAGATGTGAAAATTACCGAACTATCAGCTTAATAAGTCACAGCTGCAAAATACTAACACGAATTCTTTACAGACGAATGGAAAAACTAGTAGAAGCCAACCTCGGGGAAGATCAGTTTGGATTCCGTAGAAACACTGGAACACGTGAGGCAATACTGACCTTACGACTTATCTTAGAAGAAAGATTAAGGAAAGGCAAACCTACGTTTCTAGCATTTGTAGACTTAGAGAAAGCTTTTGACAATGTTGACTGGAATACTCTCTTTCAAATTCTAAAGGTGGCAGGGGTAAAATACAGGGAGCGAAAGGCTATTTACAATTTGTACAGAAACCAGATGGCAGTTATAAGAGTCGAGGGACATGAAAGGGAAGCAGTGGTTGGGAAGGGAGTAAGACAGGGTTGTAGCTTCTCCCCGATGTTGTTCAATCTGTATATTGAGCAAGCAGTAAAGGAAACAAAAGAAAAATTCGGAGTAGGTATTAAAATTCATGGAGAAGAAATAAAAACTTTGAGGTTCGCCGATGACATTGTAATTCTGTCAGAGACAGCAAAGGACTTGGAAGAGCAGTTGAATGGAATGGACAGTGTCTTGAAAGGAGGATATAAGATGAACATCAACAAAAGCAAAACAAGGATAATGGAATGTAGTCTAATTAAGTCGGGTGATGCTGAGGGAATTAGATTAGGAAATGAGGCACTTAAAGTAGTAAAGGAGTTTTGCTATTTGGGGAGCAAAATAACTGATGATGGTCGAAGTAGAGAGGATATAAAATGTAGGCTGGCAATGGCAAGGAAAGCGTTTCTGAAGAAGAGAAATTTGTTAACATCCAGTATTGATTTAAGTGTCAGGAAGTCATTTCTGAAAGTATTCGTATGGAGTGTAGCCATGTATGGAAGTGAAACATGGATGATAAATAGTTTGGACAAGAAGAGAATAGAAGCTTTTGAAATGTGGTGCTACAGAAGAATGTTGAAGATTAGATGGGTAGATCACATAACTAATGAGGAAGTATTGAATAGGATTGGGGAGAAGAGAAGTTTGTGGCACAACTTGACCAGAAGAAGGGATCGGTTGGTAGGACATGTTTTGAGGCATCAAGGGATCACCAATTTAGTATTGGAGGGCAGCGTGGAGGGTAAAAATCGTAGAGGGAGACCAAGAGATGAATACACTAAGCAGATTCAGAAGGATGTAGGTTGCAGTAGGTACTGGGAGATGAAAAAGCTTGCACAGGATAGAGTAGCATGGAGAGCTGCATCAAACCAGTCTCAGGACTGAAGACCACAACAACAACAACATTTCAAAAAAGGCAAGTGACAGGTTTGAAGGCAAATGACAGGTGTGATAATACTGAACCATAAATTTAATAATTCATGACTGCAAACTACTGGCAAATTATTTATAGAAGAATGGAAAGAATCATACAAGCCAATTTGGAGGAGAATATTCTCTTTGCAGTTGCTAAGACAGCAGGAATAAAATTCAGGATGCAAAAGCTTACAGTCAGTAAAGAAACCAGAGTATAGTTATAGGAATTAAAAGGTGTGAGAGGAATGAGTCAGGGTTGCAGCAAACCAGACTGCAGTTACAAGAACTGAAGGACACAAAAGGAATGAGACGAGGTTGTAGCCTATCTCCCAAGTCACTCAGTTTGTACATTGAGCAACAGAAAAGGAAACCAGACAATTTTGGACAGGGAATTAAAATTTAGGGAGCAGACAAAAAATTGTTGTTTATTGATAACATCATAATTGTCTCAGAGACAGCAGAGGACTAGGAGAATCAGACGAATGGAGTGGATAATGCCTTCAGAAGAGGCTACAAGGTGAACACCAACAAAAGTAAAGCAAGGCTAGTGCAATGTAGCCTAATTAAAAAAGGAGGGGTCAGGAATATTTTATTAGGAAATGAGACACTGAAAGCTACAGATGAGTTTTGCTATTTGGGCAGCAAAATAACCAAAGCAGACACGATGTCAAATGTAAATAGGATGATAAGTTTTCCCAAAAAAGAGAAATTTATTAACATCAAATACAAATTTAAGTGTTACGTCAGTCTGTTCTGAAAGTATCTCCCTTAAGTTCCACCCTGTATAGAAGTTTAATGTCAATGATATCGATTTCTGGGAAGAGACATGGTGCTATAGGAGAATTCTGAAGATTAGATGGATAGACTGGAAAACCAAATTATGGAAAAACCAAATTATGGAAAAAAAGGAAATTTATGGCACAACGTGACAGAAAGAGCAGTTTAATTGCGAGGGCTTAATCCTGAGGCAGCAATGAATTGTTGGAGGGGAGAATCTGCAGGGGAGGGAAGGAGAAATGGTAGAGCTTTGCTGCAGAAATAAGGCTGATACAAACCTAATCTCAATCTCTTTTACCATGAGAAGGCATGTTGCATATTTTATACTATTTTCATTATGTTCAGTCATGTATAACTGAAATTCATATCTACATCTACATCCATATTCTTCAATCCACTGTGAGGTGCACGGCAGAGGATACATAACATTGTACCAGTTATTAAACTTTCTTCCTGTTCCATTGATGTATGGAGTCCAGGAAGATTGATTGAATGCCTCTGTGCACGCAGTAATTATTCTAATCTTATCCTCACAGTCCCTGTGTGAGTTATACATTTGGGATTGTAATATATCCCTAGAGTAATCATTTAAAGCTGGTTCTCGAAACTCTGTCAGTAGACATTCTGGGGATACTTTACACATATCTTTGAGAGTCTTCCAGTTCAGGTCCTTCAGTATCTCTCTGACAATCTTCCATGGATTAAACAAACCTGTGATTATTCAAGCTGCCCTGCTCTGTATACAAGGTGACAACTATTGAACTATATGAAAAAAAGTTAAATTAATTACAAATTATGGCATGCATACACTCTATTCAACATGTAAATGTCACTGCAGATATTTGGGTTTAGGTTATGACATGTTTGATATGTCTGCCAACATTGGCGATGATGTGACGCAGATGAATAGCAAAATTGTACATGATTTGCTGAATTGTCTGAACTTTGATGCTGTTGATGACCTCCGAAATGGCATTTTCCAGCTCGGCAATGGTTTTGGGGTTATTGTGTACACCTTGTCTTTAATATAGCCCCACAAAAAGCAGTCACATGTTTTCAGATCCAGAGAACCTGAATGAGAGGAATGAGGCTCATGCCAGTGGCCTATGGGTACTCCAGAGCCAGGATGGGGTCCCCAAAGTGCTCCTCCAGGGCATCAAACACTCTCCTGCTTCCATGAGGTTAAACTCTGTTTTGCATGAACCACCTCCTGACAAAATAAGGATCATTTTAGATAATGGGGACAAAATCGTTTTACAAAACATTCACATACTGTTAGGTAGTTACTGTGCCAGCAAGAGATACGGCACCGATTATTCCACGACTGGGCATTGCACACCAAACAGACACCCACTGAAGGTGAAGAGACTTCTCGATATTGAAATGCAGATTCTCAGTCCTCCCAAATGCACCAATTTTGCTTACTGACGGACTCATCTAAATGAAAATACGCTTTTCTGTTAAACCGAACAATATTCAGATTGAAGTCCTGTTTGTCAGTTCTGTGGATAATAGTGCTGGTGAAACACAACCACTGTTCCATACCCTTGGGGCTTAATGGCTGACGGGTTTGAATTTTGTATGGGAAGAGACGCATGTTTCAACAACAATTCTCTCCGGTTGGTCCCCACCTGTTGTGCAGCTCATCTGATCAATTTCCTGTGGCCGGTTTGAAACACAACACACGTATCCTCGATGTTTTCAGCCTCTTTCGATGACCGATATTGCCGGCGCTGTCTTCACGACACTACCCATTCTCTCAAATTTGTGAATCAAATTCTTGATTGTTAGCACACTTGGACTAGTTGTCTTCAGCTTGAACTCGGTTGCAAATTTCCTTCGGACCACAGCTGGGGTGTTATTGCTCGTATGGTAGGCCTTTACAAGTGCTATACACTCAGGCACGCTGTACTGTGACATTTTCATGTGCAAATGGTGAAAGACCTGTGTGTATCCACATACTAATTCCCATCATGCCCTGCAGCCAACCATGTAAATAGCTGTCAGAATGTATGTTCAATATCTCCTGTTAGTCCTGTCTGGTATGGGTCCCACACATGAGCAATATTCTTGAACCAGCCATACAAGTGATTTGTAAGCTATCTCCCGTGTAGACTGAATGCATTTCAACAGTATTTTACCAATGAATCAAAGTCTAACAGCTGTTTTACCCACAAATGAGCCTGTATGAACATTCCATTACATATCCCTACAAATCGTTACAACCAGGTATTTGTATGAGCTGGCCAATCTGAACTGTGGCTCATTGATATTATAGTAATAGGATAATGAGTTTTTTCATTTTGTCGAGTGCAAAATTTTACATTTTTGAACATGTAGAGAAAATTGCCAATCATCTCTGCATCACACTGAAATCTTATTAAGATCTAACTGAATATTTATCCCACTTTGTTTCAGATAGTACTTCATTATAGATAACTGCATCATCTGCAAAAATCCTGATTTTTACTATTAATATTGTCTGCAAGGTCATTAACATACAACAACAGCGTGGGTCCAACACACTTCCTTGGGGCACAACCAAAATTACTTCTGCATCTGACAACAACTCCCCATCCGAGATAGCATGCTGTGTCCTTCTTACCAAAAAGTCCTCAATCCAGTCACAAATTTCACTTGATACCTCATATGATCATACTTTTTACAATAAGCAAAGCTGCAGTACTAAGTCAAATGCTTTTCAAAAATCAAGAAATATCACTTCCACCTGGTTTCCTTGATCCAAAGCTTTCAATATGTCATGTGAGAAAAGTGAAAGTTTGGTTTGAAAACCATGCTGTCTGGCATTGAGGAGGTCATTCTATTCAATGTACATCATTTTGTTTGAGCTCAGAATATGTTCTAAGATTCTACAACAAATTGATGTGAAGGATATTAGATGACATTTTTGTGGATCACTTCTACTACCTTTCTTGTAGATAGGTGTGACCTATACCTTTTTCCATGAACTGGACACAGTTTTTTGTTTGAGGGATCTACAATAGATTATACTTAGAAGATGGGCTGACTCAGCCAAATTCAGTATAGAATCTGACAGGGATACCATCGGGCCTGAAGCTTTGATCAGCTTTAACAATCTCAGCCATTTCTTAACACCACTGGCACCAATACTTCTTTCATTCATCTTTTCAGTGGTACAAGGACTGAATTGGAGCAATTCTCCTGGGTTTTACTTTGCAAAGGAAATTTGAAAATGTAGTTAAGCATTTCAGCTTTTGCTCTGCTACCCTCAATTTCAGTTCCTGTCTCATTCACTAGGGCTGGACGCTAACTCTGTGCATTAACAGCCTTTACACAGGAACAGAATCTCTTTGGTTTTTGTGAAATGTCATTTTCACAATATTCTGCTATGGTAGTCACTGAAGGCATCACTAGTTGATATCTTGACAGCCAAATGCATTTCATTCAGTATCTATCTATAGCCCTACTATTTGTTTTGCACCTATTATGCAGTAATCTTTGTTTGTTTAGAAGTTTCTTTGCGGTGACTGTATATCATAGAGTTTCCCTAATGGCAGTAAATAGACAACCTTGACATAATTTACTTTTAGATATGCACTGTGAAGTGTTGGATGAAAGTTCAGCCTATTCCCCTGGCATGTTTCACTCAGACTTGCATTTCTTCTTAAAATTCAAAGTTGCTCTTGTTCATCAGCATTTTTCACCTAACACAGAAACAACTCCAGCTGTGGAAGAGAACCCTTCCAATGGTACACTACAAAGATGAAATTTCACTGGATGAAATATGTTAATGTTAAAGAAGATTATGTTGAAAAACATTCTGGAAACATAAATGCACGTTTTTCAGTATGAGGCAGAGAACTTTCGAGACCTCCCTCCTATCTTCACTGATTTCATCTCTACTGGTTACACTTATTACACATTTCAGTTAATTCTGAAGTCCATTATGAAGTGCACAGCAGAAGACACAGCCCACTGTACCACATATTTACATTTCATCCTGCTCCATTACCTCATACAATTCTGTCTGTATTATGTCTGAAATGCAAAGTCTTTTTTGTGAGGTAAGGGAGATTGTTACACACAGAGAAATAATCCATTTTAAAAATGACATTCCTACAGCGTGACTATATCAAAACTATGGAAATGCTGGAAAGGCATTATTTCAGTGGATAAAAAGTGATATTATTGGTTTGTCCCATGCATGATATCTTTATGTAATTACTGATGCAAGGGGATGGGAGATTGTCACCCCCAAGGAAGTTGCATCACAGGAATGCCATTTTTGAAAATACTGCAGTGAATGGAAAGAGTAATGACTCAAGAAATAAACTCTGGAATTTTGGTGTATGGAGTTATTACTCCTTCTATGAAAACAGGCAACAAATGTTCATTATATTGAGGTATTAAGTGGTGTGATTCATTACCATTTGGAAAGCAAGTATTCATTTATTTGCATACCATTTATATATATATTTCTTTTCACACATTTTGTAATTCTTCCATGAGGTCTTCCATGAGATCCTATAGCTCTGATATTTTGCTTTCATGGACTTTTACATGCTTGTAGTATTGTGATTCTTCACTGAATAACTGTCTATTAAAGTTGGAAATCTGCTGCTTGCTTTAGAAAATATGTTGCTCTGACATCCACAAATCCACAAAAATATTTATATAATAGGGCACCAGGTGGTGGTGATGAAAGGACTAATGCACATATAGCTGAGCACGACCTCACAAATTAAGTTCTGACACAGGTAAACAAGAAAAATTATCCAGTCAGTATACTCTGTGACCTTGCTACAGTCTGTGACATCATGCCTTCTACAAATGGCATCTAACCTTCAGAATAGAAAGTAGAGGGTCACACTGGTGCACTTAGACACAAGAACGAAACAAACTTGACAATTGTATAACATCAAATGTGGGTCCCATAAATGACAGTACCAGGTCTGTTGTTTATCTTAGGTCAAATTATGATGATCCCTCAAGTACAGGGAACAAAAATTCATGGTCACATGCCATGTGGATTCACCTTTCAGCTCACAGCAGTCCCCACTGTACTCTGTCGACATCACATTGGGGCGACGTGGTGGCCATCTATGCCATTGAGCGGCTCCTCCTGGGTCTTGGTGTCTGCAGCTGGTCCCACACCATTGGACAGGTCACCGGCCACACGTGTCAGCTGCAGCGAGTTGGAGCCCTGCACACAGATATATACTGGCTGTAGCCACTGACTGTACTAGAGCCAAATATGAGAAACTTTAAACTGTCAATATTTTATGGAACTTTTCCAAGGCCTTCAGATGCACAGATCATTTAATTCTACAAGAGAAACTATAAAATGTTGCATTGTGAATAGAGTCTTGTCTCAAGGACAGAAAACAGACCACATTAACAAATTGTAATACAGGAACAAAACCAAATTCACAGTGAGAGAAACACTAAGTATGGAGATCCACAAGGTTCAGTATTTGGCCCACTACTGTTTTGACCTAAATAAAACGTGATATATTGTTGAGCAATATTTCTGAGCGTTTTGTTATGAGAAATCCATGCTATCCAGTGGCTTGTTACAGAATAACTGCATCTAGTTTGACACTTTACACAAATTTTTTTCATATCTGGATTGGGCTGTGCACTAAGCTTTTATTTGATTCAGCTGCTATATTCGGGACCTAATTGTTAAATATTGTATATTGTACTGTCATGGTAAGCTATTTGGACGTCACTTATAACTCCCTGCAACTGACTTTACGAGAATATAATGATTTCAAAGCAATCTAATAAACAGGACATTGAACTTACAGAGACACAGAACTACACTGTCCACTGGTTGTAGCTTTTCTGATCTGGTATGAAGATATTATGATATGGTTTGCCATCCATGTGAGAATATTTCATTATAGCATCACTGTATTGTTCCTTCCACTGCATTCAGTGAACCTTCACACTAGATGTATTGGCCAACTCGATCCATATTACTCTGCACTACTGTTAACATACAGCTAACACTGCCAGAAAAGAAACCTGAGAAAGTACTGAGCTGTTTGAAAAGCCAGCTTGAGGGCAAGGACTAAAGTGGACATTATTGACATTGGCAGCAAGAACTGTGAGCAAATTGAACAAATTTGTTTCCAAACAAGACACACAGTGCATAAAATAAATGTTGGGTTGCAAATGTCTATGATATGCAGACATTTGCAGCACAACCACATCACAATACCTTCACAGCAGGCCAGAAAAGCTACACCCAGGCCTATCACTGAAGCCTGTTTGTGTACAGTGTAGTTTTGCCTTTCTTTAAGGTTACAGTTCTGTTAGTTTGGTTACTCTGAAATCTTCTTCTTCTTCTTCTTCTTCTTCTTCTTCTTCTTCTTCTACTACTACTACTACTACTACTACATAAGCCAGTTGCTGGAAGTTATAAGTGAACTTTAAGTAACTTTCAACAATAAGTACAATGTAGAGTAGTTAACAGTAACTTTCTGAATATAGTGGGTAAGTTAAATAAAAACTTAGTTTCTCCAGGGAATTATCTAATTCTCTTAGGAAATGGCTTTCAAAGACTGCTATCTGAAATACACCTCTATGATACTGGAAAGGTGGAGATTCAGTCACTGAGTAAATAAGTGAAGACTAAGAACTCTCAGGTACATGATGGATTATCTAGCGGAATACTAAAGCAATGTGCTGCCTATGTTGGTCCAGTACATGGCCAAATTTGTAATTCTTCTTTTAGGAATGTTTAGTTTCTGAATGATTAAAGAACATAACAGTGAAACCACTTTATAAAAAAAAGAGAGAAAAGAATAATGGAGACAAATTCACATTTCAGTGCCAATGGCTTTTCAGAAGAAGTTTAAAAAAATTAATAAGTAGCAATAATATTTTGTCTAATTCAAGTAATTGTGCAACTGGGAATTTGCAGAAGTGACTTTATACTGGCTGACAAACCCAGTGACTGTACATGGTTGTGCACGAACTGACCTCTGCTCTGTAGCAGCAGCTATTTACAGATGCATATAAATCTGTCTTTACAGAACAATAAATTATGTATAAGATTTTTGAAAACATAGTCAGTGATCTTAAAAGTAGTTAAAATCAGGACTCTTTTAAATTTTAATTTTAATAAACTATGCAGTTGTTGAATTTCAACAGTAACATAAAAGACAGAAAAGTAGAGAAAACATATATACATTAAGCAATTAAGTTATTTTGATTAACAACTAGCTGGATGCACAAAAAACAGCACATGTAGCTGGTTCTGGTTTTATGAGCAAAATTTTAAGCGTGTACTAGGATTGTGTGGAAGAAAACATTGAGATTTGAGGGGTCTCACTAAAATACATCATCCTGGTGCTGTAGGGAACAGAACACCATGTTATAGTAAAAGTAGCTTCTTTTCCACATTTTCAAAGGTCCAAACGAAAAAATTTTACTGTGCAATCAAGTTTTGAACACAAGCACAACTGTTCAGAAGAGGAAAGTTTACACTTTTATCACAAATGCAATGTAGAATGAAATGAGTCAGTTCTTAATTGAAAAAGCCAGAGAATCTGAAATCTGTTCAATACTGCCCCACCTACCACAAATGAAAAGAAAGTTTCAGGTAAACCCTAGGTATTTTTTGGCATAGACTCCAAATCTGCGATGAAATGAAGATTTCCATTTGAAAATAAAAAATTGACCACTGCATTGTGGGAATGGAAGTTAGTGGGTAGCACATATATATACAATCCAAATGGTGCTCCGTATATCTAAAAGAATGCCTATTCACTGTGAAGTAGCACTGAAGGATGCATCAGAATGCATGGTAAGCGCATGCCTGTAGCATATACCTCTATGTAACACACAGATGGGAATGAGAGGACACATTGGGCCATATCTCAACAGATACTGGTTTCTGAACACATCTTTTATTCCATTTTTGACCAATATTAGCTCCTATAGGTATATGTAACAATTTTCTATAATACCCTGTATATGCAATGGGTGACATCACAGTAAGTGGAGGAACTGTACCTCACTACATTCTGCCATGTCTAAATATAATATGTCAGGCTCTTACTTTCTCCCCATTTTATTATCAGTTTCTTGGTAGTTCTCCTTTTACCTTAAGTTGCTTTGTTTGCAGAAATATTGAGCTTTTCGGTCACCCCGACACCGCTATATGCGATCCAACATGACACACGGCATTTCCTGTAAGCTCAATCTCTCTGGTGAGCGAGATGACCTTCGACAAATGATCGGCATATATAGTGGAGCCATTCTTCTGACTCTCAGCATCCATTAAGTCACAGAGCATGTTGTGTAGCTACATCATAGAAGCTGAGTTGTCTGATCGGCCCCAGTGGGGTCACAGCAGAATGGCTCATGTGACTTTTTTTAAAACTAAGTGCCAAGATTAGTCTCTTGAGAGCCATTTAGGCCACTAGACTAAATACATTCTGCAGTCGAGAAAGACACTTTATAATTTAATAATAAAATTAAATAAATTAAGTTTAATAATAAAGTTAAGGACAAAAGAGATAAAGCTAGTGTTCTTTATCCCACAGAATCTTGGTCAAACACATGTAAATAAATAGTATGTGGCCTGTGAAAAGTACGACACTGCTGGTATATATCGCATCAGTTGTGACAATTGTCCTGCCAGGTATGTGTGGCAGACTGGCAGAGGGTCTGCTATTACGTTTCGAGAACATGATATTCTGAGAAATTTGAGGTCTACTTTAAGTAGCCACTTATGTGATTCTGGCCACTCCATAACAGGTGTAGTCAATAATTTAAAGGTCTTACACAGAGAAGTGAAGGACTAGATCTTTAAAGGACGAGATTGAAATTATGTGGAGTCTAAAGCTATACCCCAAACACATCCTTAACAATCAGCTGGAGTTAAGACGTTAAAATATACTGTCTAACTTTGATTACCTTTCAAAGATGTAGTGTCATATTTGCTTGGTTATTGATCCTGGGCTTGTTGTTACATGTTCTTACATCTGGTCTATTTGGTTTTACAATTTTTTTGCCGACATATTTTATAATTTATATGATTATGCTGTGTAACAGAGGCCTCAAACATTCCCAAGATATTTTGATTGAATAAAAATGTTTGTAGCTTTCCCTGCTATGTGCACGGTGATGCTAGTGCCCTCCATGATACACATGAACACACTGGCACACTGAGCAGGCTGAAGCATTGCTGTCTGCAGCTTCCCAGTATGAAGTGAGGATTCATAACCAGATTATATCTGAAATTGACTGCCTAATCACTTGTCAGGGCATCGCTCAGCTGGAGACAGTGCTGCCACTGTTACCACTGCCACTCACCCTGCCCCTCTCCTCACGAGCAGCGCCCTCCGGACTGGCGGCACGAAGAGGTCGGGGTCTGGTGGCGGCACGCTGCGGTCCCCCTCGCAGGCGATGCCCGCCACCCACGACGCAACGGCGCCCACGACGAGTGTCAGCAGGAATCCCAGCACGACGACCCACAGGTACGACACGCGGTACAGGTAGAAGTACTCGCTGCAATGTGGGGGATAATACGTATTGTCCATACGTGTAACATGTGGATCCCAGGAGTGGGGTGCGTGTGACATCACGATATAACTGCCGATGTTCTTGTTGTGGTCTTCAGTCCAGAGACTGGTTTGATGCAGCTCTCCGTGCTACTCTAACCTGTGCAAGCTTCTTCATCTCCCAGTACTTACTGCAACCTACATCCTTCTGAATCTGTTTAGTGTATTCATCTCTTGGTCTCCCTCTACGATTTTTACCCTCCACGCTGCCCTCCAATACTAAATTGGTGATCCCTTGATGCCTCAGAATATGTCCTACCAACCAATCCCTTCTTCTAGTCAAGTTGTGCCACAAACTCCTCTTCTCCCCTATTCTGTTCAGTAGCTCCTCATTAGTTATGTGATCTACCCATTTAATCTTGAGCATTCTTCTGTAGCACCACATTTTGAAAACTTCTATTCTCTTCTTGTCTAAACTACTTATCATCCACATTTCACTTCCATACGTTTCTACACTCCATACAAATACTTTCAGAAACGACTTCCTGACACTTAAATCTATACTCAATGTTAACAAATTTCTCTCCTTCAGAAATGCTTTTCTTGCCATTGCCAGTCTACATTTTATATCCTCTCTACTTTGACCATTGTGAGTTATTTTGCGCCCCAAATAGCAAAACTCATTTACTACTTTAAGCGTCTCATTTCTTAATATAATTCCCTCAGCATCACCCAATTTAATTCGAGTACATTCCATTATCCTCGTTTTGCTTTTTTTGATGTTCATCTCATATCATCCTTTCAAGACACTGTCCATTCCGTTCAGCTGCTCTTCCAGGTCCTTAGGTGTCTCTGACAGAATTACAATGTCATCGGCAAACCACAAAGTTTTTATTTCTCCTCCATGGATTTTAATTCCTACTCCAAATTTTTCTTTCGCTTCCTTTACTGCTTGCTCAATATACAGATTGAATAACATTGGGGATAGGCTACAACCCTGTCACAGTCCCTTCCCAACCACTGCTTCCCTTTCATGCCCCTTAAGTCTGCAATCTGGTTTCTGTACAAATTGTAAATAGCCTTTCTCTCCCTGTATTTTACTCCTGCCATCTTCAGAATTTGAAAGAGAGTATTCCAATCAACTTTGTCAAACACAGGCTTGCCTTTCCTTAATCTATTCTCTAAGATAAGTCATAGGGTCAGTATAGCCTCACATGTTCCAACATTTCTACTGCCAATACGGAATTTTAATTGAACGCTACTCTTTCCGTTTACTAAACTACCCCATACACTGTGCATTTTTTCATACTTCCATCCTTTTATTCTCAGGTGATGCTTCATTCCACTATTATGAGCCACATTTGAATGTTTTCTGCATATTCTTTACTGATTTTATGTTAATCTCGTTTTATGAGACATTGTATTTCATTAATAGTTGCTTGTAGGTGGAAGGTACACAGTGTTTCAATAGCTTTTCAATAAATTATTAGGAACAGTATAAATGTATTGAAGTACTCATATATGCAGAAATGTTAAGAATAATCAAGAAGTTAGTATTGATTAGAATGAAAGCAGTTGCTGACGTGTGTGAATATTACCAGACTATCAGTTTAGTAAGTCATGGTTGTAAAATACTAAAACAAGTTCTTTACAGAAGAATGGAAGAACTGGTAGAAGCTGACCTGGTGGAAAGTTTGTATAGATTCTGGAGAAATGCAGCAAAATATGAGGCAATAGTGATCCTACAACTTATCTTAGAAGATACATTAAGGAAAGGCAACACTACATTTACAGTATTTGTAGACTTAAGAAAGCTTTTGACAGCCTTGACTGGAATGCTCTCTTTTAAATCCTGAAGATAGTAGGGGTAAAATACAGGGAGCAAGAGGCTATTTACACCATGTGGAAGATATAACAGTTGGGGGAATAGAGGAAAGCAGTCATTGAGTGAGTGAGGCAGGATTGTAGGTCTATCACTAATGTTATTCAATCTGTACATTGAGCAAGAAGAAAAGGAAACCTAAGAAATATTTGGAGTAGGCATTAAAGTTCAAGGAGAAGAAATAAAACTTCTGAGGTCTGTCAATGACAGTGTAATTCCCTCAGAGGCAGCAAAGGCCTTGGAAGTGCAGTTGAAAATTATGGACAGTGTCTTGAGAGGAGGATATAAGATAAACATCAACTAAAGCAAAACAAGGATAATTGGATATAGTTTAATTAAACCAAGTTATGCTATGGGGATTAAATTAGGAAATGACACACTTGAAACAGTAGACGAGTTTTGTTATTTGGGCATCAAAATAACTTAGGATGACTGAAGTAGAGAGGACATAAAATTTAGACTGGCAATGGCAAGTAAGGCGTTTCTGAAGAAGAGAAATTATGTTAAAATTGAGTATCAATTTAAGCTTTAGGAAGTCACTTCTGAAGCTATTTTTATCAGTGTATGTAGCCATGTTCGGAAGATAGAGTTGACACATGAAGAGACTAGAAGCCTCTGAAATGGGGTGCTATAGAAGAGTGTTGTAAATTTAATGCCTAGATTGTGTAACTAATGAGGAGGTACTAAATACAGTTGGGGGGCACAACCGCACTAGAGGAAGTAATCGGTTGATAGGAGACATTCTGAGATACCAGGTGATCAATTCTGTACTGGAGGGAAGTGGGGGTGGGAGGGAAGGGGGCTGTAAAAATCATACAGGGAGACCAAGACATGAACAGAGTAAGCAGATTCAGTAGGATGTACGTTGCAGTAGTTACTCAGAGATGGAGAGTCTTGCACAGGCTAGAGTAGCATGGAGAGCTGCATCAAACTAGTCTCTGGACTGAAGGCCACAACAACAGCAATAACAAATAATAATAATAATAATAATAAATAACAAAATATATGTTCACATTTTGTGCATGTCCAGGTGTGCAATGGGAACATGTGGTGATAAACACTGGAACCAATCCTTATATCGTTCAGTGTAATAGCATCGGTGCTCTTTTTACACACTCGTGATCTACAGCCTTAACTAAGACAGGTAGTGCAAAGCTGATCTTCACTAATTTTCTCTTTTAGTTCCAGGTGAGAACATAGGAAGGCAGGTTGTGGTGTCGACACTGCATTATCTGTGGCTAACATTATCCCAGGCTGAAGTTATCGCTGAATTGTTACTCGATATTTTATTAAAAAGATTTATGAATATAAGTCCTATATGCTATGGAAGGTAGAAAGTGTACGAGATGTGGCAGTAGCTGCTCCATGCCTGCTCGGGTGACTTTTGGCACCCACTGTCCACAACCTCCTCACTGCCCCACTACTACTGCAGGCCGACACCACCGTGGACAGTGAAGCTCTTGACACTGTGCTTCCAGGTGACCAGCTGAGTTGCGAAATGCACGTTCCTGTATGATATTTCAACAACAGATACAGTTGTCACCTTTGGGAGCTGCTAGCTGGGTCACTATGCATACTTGCTGCCTGGCCTACAACTGGACCGAAACACTGTCTACGTCACACAGTTATTCGTAGCTGAGACTGATTCCTAGTGCCAGTTACACACTGTGATCCTCTTTTGTTTTTCAGAGACCGCACTGATATTCCGTGAAATGCAAATGCCTTCAGTGTTTACCACCCCTGGTGGGCAAGGTGCCCAGCCTTATTTAAACTGCTATCTCCATCCCAGTTTACTAAACTTTTTGGACTTCTTTGTATTGCTAGAATCCTTAATTACAGTGTCCCAGAAACTTTGTGTTTACACGAGGACACTGGCCTTAGAGCATTTCATCTTGAGATTATATCAGAGGCAGTGCTCAGCAACAACTGATTTGCCAAGCTGTTTTAGTTGGGTGTGCCAGTGAACCTGTTCTCAATTGTTCTACTAGTCTGCCCAATGTAAGATATGCTACATACACTTGACCTTCTGAGAAGAACATCATCTCTAATATTGCAAGCCACATTGCTTATCTTTGTTGACGTGAGTGAAAGACTGTGGATGCCATTTTCCATACAGGCATACTAATTTCAGTAGATATTGAGTAATTATTTGTATGTAACCTCCCCCCCCACCCCACCCCCACCCCCCTGTAATAATAAATAACAAAATATATGTTCACATTTTGTGCATGTCCAGGTGTGCAATGGGAACATGTGGTGATAAACACTGGAACCAATCCTTATATCGTTCAGTGTAATAGCATCGGTGCTCTTTTTACACACTCGTGATCTACAGCCTTAACTAAGACAGGTAGTGCAAAGCTGATCTTCACTAATTTTCTCTTTTAGTTCCAGGTGAGAACATAGGAAGGCAGGTTGTGGTGTCGACACTGCATTATCTGTGGCTAACATTATCCCAGGCTGAAGTTATCGCTGAATTGTTACTCGATATTTTATTAAAAAGATTTATGAATATAAGTCCTATATGCTATGGAAGGTAGAAAGTGTACGAGATGTGGCAGTAGCTGCTCCATGCCTGCTCGGGTGACTTTTGGCACCCACTGTCCACAACCTCCTCACTGCCCCACTACTACTGCAGGCCGACACCACCGTGGACAGTGAAGCTCTTGACACTGTGCTTCCAGGTGACCAGCTGAGTTGCGAAATGCACGTTCCTGTATGATATTTCAACAACAGATACAGTTGTCACCTTTGGGAGCTGCTAGCTGGGTCACTATGCATACTTGCTGCCTGGCCTACAACTGGACCGAAACACTGTCTACGTCACACAGTTATTCGTAGCTGAGACTGATTCCTAGTGCCAGTTACACACTGTGATCCTCTTTTGTTTTTCAGAGACCGCACTGATATTCCGTGAAATGCAAATGCCTTCAGTGTTTACCACCCCTGGTGGGCAAGGTGCCCAGCCTTATTTAAACTGCTATCTCCATCCCAGTTTACTAAACTTTTTGGACTTCTTTGTATTGCTAGAATCCTTAATTACAGTGTCCCAGAAACTTTGTGTTTACACGAGGACACTGGCCTTAGAGCATTTCATCTTGAGATTATATCAGAGGCAGTGCTCAGCAACAACTGATTTGCCAAGCTGTTTTAGTTGGGTGTGCCAGTGAACCTGTTCTCAATTGTTCTACTAGTCTGCCCAATGTAAGATATGCTACATACACTTGACCTTCTGAGAAGAACATCATCTCTAATATTGCAAGCCACATTGCTTATCTTTGTTGACGTGAGTGAAAGACTGTGGATGCCATTTTCCATACAGGCGTACTAATTTCAGTAGATATTGAGTAATTATTTGTATGTCACCTCCCCACCCCCCTGTATCTCAGGAGTTGATTACAAAGCCCACTCAGTGTACCAATCCAACTAACCTCTATTTCAATACACTTCTTGTAGATGATATAATTCTGCAGCAGTGCTCTCATGATATGACACTACACGAGGAAGGCTTTGTTGCAATGCCCATAGTTCGTAATAATGGCACAGTACAATGAGCCTACACCTGTGTAGTTCTGGAGTACATCGGATAGTGATTCAGCTGGAACTAATGTATAAAGTAATATATCTTTTGTTATTATAATATTTTGTAACAATAGCAAAGTGTATTTCCTTAGTTTTAATTTATTGATTTATATTGATGTTTGGGGACCCATGTTTCTTATGTCACATTTAACTATATTCCTTTATTTCTGAAAGCCTATGCCTTTGTATTTTGAGTTTCCAGGATGAAATACTGATAACCATATGTGAAAAATTATGTTCCCACTTATCAATTATCAGCAGAGAATTTTGGTCTTATCAATATTTAAAACTGTTAAAACCCCATTTTAAATTTATTGCATCTGACACTAATTGATTATTCAAGCTTAACAAAACTTAAATCACTATTTGGTTAAAGTATTATACACATTCCATTTGTGAACAAATATTGATATGAGTGATACTCTACAATCCATCTTATATCTTTGGTTTATGTTTCTCTAGCAGGAGGTAGTTGGCAGTGAGCTGTGGAGAAAGGAACCCGTTTTGTAACTGTGTTGATGATCAGACATGTGGAGGCAAAACTGCAACTTCTCTCCATTGCACCCATGTGAAACACATTGTTTATGTGTGAACAAATCTGAAAAACTGAAATTTATTATTTTATTTATTTCTTTATTTTTTTTTTAAGAATTTTATTTTATACCTGATTAGATAATTCTGAGAACATGACAGAAATGCATTGTTGACTATTTTATTGCATGAATGAATTGTGCTAGTATACTGAGACCAAGAAGGAGAAGGATATATTGTTCTGAAACGTTGTCAAGATCCAGACACCCTTTTGATAAAATCATACCCCATTTTTTTCCAGACAGCAAGCAAGAACAACAAGTACAACAATGTACTTATGATTAGTGTTATTCTTAACTATTTATTGTTCACTATGTTAATGAAATATTTCTAGCACCTGAGCCCTGCAATTTCTTTTAGTCAACTCTACATATCGTGTCCACAGACAGACGTGTAACTTTTTATTGCAACAGTTATTCAAACATATTTTAATCATACAGCAGGACACGGTGGCTTTAGAAGACCCATTACATACCAGCTAGCAAAATATCTGGGACACCAAGAGAATGTGTATTTCAGAAAAAATTGTGTCATCTCAGTAAAACAAACATGTGAAGCAGTGCAGCAGGAGCTAGGAGTCAAACTCAGCTATAAATAGTGGTGTAATACAAATTTTAACATCATTCTTTACAAAAAGATATCTCCAAGTCAAAAACAAAGTCATATTCTATACGAACATGGGAACATGTCTTTCAGCACCCATGTAAGGAACTATAATCTGGGAACTTCCCTCCATTACTCAACAAAATAGACCAATTAGTACAAAATAAGTCATTAGGTGGAATCCTTGGGAATCTCTGTGCACCCCCCCCCCTTCCTTCCCTTCCAAATTGGGGCATCTTTACATTCTCACTGTGCACTCAGAGCTGTGAGGAGCGACGTGACGCGCGGTCGACAGGTGTATTACAGACGCTGTCCTACAGATCTGTGCAAAACTTCATCAGGGTTTCACTGTGGTTTCCTTTTTTGCAACTGATTGGACCTTACTTTCTGAATAGCCCTCGTATGACTTTCTTAAAAAAAAAAAAAAAAAAAGGTAAATCAAGTGTGGAATGTAACAACATTATGAAAAAGATAATTGCAGTCTCTGGCTACTGAGACCTGACTTGGTTTGTGGCCTCATCAGACAGAGACTGCTGTCATGTGTGAGTGAGCCCCATTTGAATGTCTGTGTGTGGGGGGGGACGTGCGCCCAATGAGGTCTTGTTGGCCAAACCCTCATTTTCTGGTGCCTGTCTGCAACTCAGTATATCTGCTATATGGTGAGTAGCAACTATACTTTTCACAATACTGTTATTAAGAAATGAGATTTATGAAGAAGAATCTAGACCCCAAAACAGGTTCTATGTGCTATTAAAAATTACATATCAATAAGCAAAGTTTTTCCTCTGTAGCATGGAACCCGTGAGGTGTGGAACTAACAACTTATGACCCAAACCTTCCCCCAAGGGGATCAAAAGAATGTGTGCCTTCAAGGTTATAAACTAAATATTTTAATGTCATGCAGGTGATAGCAAAGGTGATATAATGTGTGAAAAAAGGGAAAAAAATTGAATTTTGTGAGAGTCCAGGCAGCAGGTACACTTATCAATACATCTCACGTCAACTGAAGAAGATGACTGCATCAGTCGTTGAAGTATCGTGTGGAATAATGGAACTGACAACTCTGCTGAGCACCCAAAAGTACAGTGTTAATTTATGACGCTGCGGAAATGTTTGAGGAGATGCTGCGGCCGACCTTGGGTCCTGGGTGGGCGGCAGCGGTGTGGCCGTTATGTTGAAGTCGCAGCCATCCGTCCTCGTGGGCAGCCTTACTGCGTCCGGCCGGGGGACGCCGAAGCCGACCCACATGGAGAAGGCGAGCCCTGTGGCCAGGCCCGTTATGGCTCCCTGCAACACCGTCACGTAGCAGTAGGCCTCAGTGGGAAGAGGTGATGAAAAATAGTCAAAAGAGTCTGCAGGCATCTGAGAAAAGTTTACGTCGCTCTTTCAGTTGACGGTGAGCAGAAAGAACTGAAGGATGAGAAAGCCTCGTGGGCATCTGTAGATATTTATGCAATCTGGGCAAGACTAATACTGCCATTTCTGATACCAAAGTATTTGGGAAATTCGTGTCGATTGTTAAGAAAAGTAACGAGGAAAAATGTCACTGATTACTACCCTTAAAAGTGAAGCAACGGGAAACGAACTTAACCATGCAGTGGGTTCACCATTTTTCGTAACACAAGCTGGCATACGGTATACTTTGTACACTTGTAAAGAGTAGTGGTCTTTATGATACCGAGATTAAGATGTGTGAGCAAAATCATTGTTTAATCTTAGTTTGATTACACAACCGTATAATAAACTTACATACCCTTGCTAAAGCATTGCTTAACTAAACTATAATGAAATAAACTTTCATTACGTCGATCTGTTGCCAAGGATAGGTGTTACTTCTCGGTAATGACCCATGGTATACAGCTGCATCAGACCCCAACCAACCAATTATTTGATTACTAATTAACTCGTAGAGAACAGCTTCATTAGGGGGTTTTGCTGCTAGCTCACCATCTGTGTCACTTTCGTGCGTGACCCATGAATTTTTTTTGTTTCCTAACACGCTGTTTATTTTATGTTACTGCTAATCACTTGGACATATGTCAATCACCAACCTAGCTGATGCAAAAACGAAGGAATTGGTATAGCCCCACAACTGTGAAACAACAATGGAATAGTGCAAAACAGTGTCATTTGTGTTGGCGGACTTTTTACTGATTGCTGCCGCTTAATGATGTTGGCAAAGATACGGACATTCTATAGTTCACAAAGCTGACCATCAACTGAGCTGTGTGTTAATAAATGTGAAGAGAAACGAACACATTGTTCCACAGTGTTGGGATATCATTTAATAACAGTGCACCACATTCAACTATCAAGCAGCAGAAGGTGCAGATGTTTATGTGCAAGTTCGGTAAGCTAAAACTGTTATATGACATATACTGAGCTGTTACAATTCTCGCAATGTCTGTCTCAGTTTCACGGATGGCTGCCGTCAGGTCAGTAAGTTGACCTTAACACTGGAATAGCAGTCTTGCATGGCTAAAACTGGTGTCTCATGCGTCAATTCCTTTACAGATACAAAGCGAGCTGGTGCATTGGTTAGCACGCTGGACTCCTACCTGGGAGGGCCACAGTTCAAATCTGTGTCTCGTCATCCACATTTAGGTTTTCCATGATTTCTCAAAATGAATCCAGCCAAACTCCAGGATGATGCCTTTGGAAGGGCATAGCAAATTTTTTTCCACATCCTTGAACATCCTGAGCTTCTGCTCCGTCTATTGATCTCAATGTTGACTGGATTAAATACTAATGTTTCCTTCCTTTCTTTCTTTCTTCCTTCCTTCCCTTCACACATGTATTGCATATTCTCAGGACCCTCCCAAGTCCTGGTTTTTCAGAACTTTTGCTACAACTGGTTTCGAGATTTCATTTTATAATCATTCTTAGTATTATCTTCGGACAGGTGATATGAAAGCCTACACAAGCTATCATCCATTTTTTAACTGAGTGCTATCAGGTTCCCTCCTTTTATAATACCTTTTATCTTTCATTTATTCACACTTCTATCAGAGTACTGCTCATCCTAATTGACAATTATTTTATAGACCGATCTAAAGCAAAAGGGCTAGTCATTGCAGTTGGCACTATGGCACTATTAGTTCCTTTCTCAGGGAACAGAGATGGATAGATTGGGGAATGTTAGAAGGAGGGGTAGCTCACCTGGACACCAGAATGAAAAGGAGCCACTGATTGTGACAATGAGGGCAGAGAGGATGAAGGAGGGAAAGGGAAACTTTTCTGAAAAAGAGAAATACCTTAATTTCTAACACATATTTAAGTAAGTTTTTTCTGGAAGAATTTGTTTGGAATGTGTCATTATATGGAAGTTAGACAAAAACAATAAACACTACAGACAAAAAGAAAATAGAACGTTTTCAAAATGGGTGCTACAGAAGAATGCTAAGAGACATGTGGGTTGTTTGGATAATTACGGAAGAGGTACCAAATCAAAATGGAGAGAAAATAATTGTGGCACACCTGAAAAAAGATCAGATGAGTGGTACACATCTGGAGGCATCAAAGAATCATCAGTTTGGTAACAGACGGTAAGTATGGGGGACAGAAATTGCAGAGGGAGACCGAGGCTCAAACACAGCAAGCAGGTTCAAGTGATGAAGGTTGCAGTCATTAAGCAGCTTAGACATGACGTGTTTGGGGAGAGCTGTATGTAACCAGTTTGTTGGTGATGTTCAGTATGTAATGGAACAGCTCAATAGTATCAGTGAAGTATGTGATAGACTCCTAATTTCCTTTATGGTACAACAAGATATCTTCCACAATTTTTTTGGATTACAACATTAAAAAATTAGTGTAACATTCACACACAAACTAACAAAAATTTATATAAGGAAAAATATTTTCACACAAATAATGTAATTTTAAAACTGTCATGCATATTTTGTGCATTCATGTAACTAGAAACATTCTCCCCCTCCTCCTCCTCACCATCACCACAATTACTACTACTGTTGGCATTAATATTGGATACTGAACTACAAAAATTAAAAATTAATTATAAATGAAATATGCAAGAAGTTGCTTATATTTACGATGTGATTGATACTTACAGCAAGCAATATCTTTGGATGTTTTGGACCCACTGACCCTTGGCGAGCAGCACCAGTTACAGTCTGACATGTTTTGGAAGTAAGTTTCCGTGTAGCATAAAGGCAAGGTGCATTGTGTTGTACAGGATGCGACAATTCAGATAGGGATTGTGAGGGTAAGATTAGAATAATTACTGCATGAACAGAGGCATTCAAAAATCATTCTTCCTGCAGTCCGTACGTGAATGCAGTGGGAAGAAAGCCTAATAACTGGTACAGTGGGACATACCATCTGTTACGCACTTCACAGTGATGTGTATGGTAGAAATATAGATGTAAATTATCAGTAAAGATTGAATGAAATGTGGAGAAAAGAAGTAACCTGCCTGTTACAGATCCTTTAATATAGTACACACAACGAAATTTGAACCCTAAAATCTCTTCCGCATCTGTAGATGCCTTGTGCATGGCACAACAAACCCTGATAATGAATTAACACTGAATGGCAGATAAAACAAAATCATTTATTTCAACACTGACAGAAAAACAGGTCTCATGTCGTCTCTTGTATTTACTTCTGAGAACACTGAGGGGTAATGGTACAAACAGATCACTGTGGGAGTTTGTCAGGCTTGCTATGTCTCATCTGCTTTACTTCAGTTATTTCATCACAGTGCCAATAACAATAGATAAGTGAGTTCACTACCGGTATATCTCGGCATCCCAGTTCTACACACCAGACCTCTCTAGCAGAGTCTCTGGCGAGGCAGCAGAACGAGGAGTACGTACCGGCTCGTTGGCGTGGGGCAGGAACATGCCGAGCGAGAAGAAGCCGAGCACGGGTCCGCCAACGGCGCCGAATATCGTGAGGCTGGCCTGCAGCATGCCACCCAGGAACTGCGCCATGAATGCCAGTCCCAGGAACAGCAGTCCGAACACCAGTGCCAGCAGCTTCCCCACAAGCGGCGACCGCGACTCCCCCAGCGGGTGGCCCCGGTACCGCACGTACAGTGGCTGCCGAACACCGCAAAACTGCGTCACCGTTTCGTCATGAACGGCAATCGCACAGCTGGCTAGCGACCATGTACGCAGAGCCCCTGCACTAACACAGTAACTGATACCTGTCTCTGCAATGTTCCGGCGGTGGTCTCTCGGCAGTCTGTTCACGGTATCGTGACAGTAATCCGTGTTTACACCGACAGGACAAAATTGTGAGGCCGCTGCCTATTGCCAGATTCAGTGCAGCCTGGTGCACTGTAGGTATGTGATGTGAGAACAAGTGGCTATGAGCACTGTGGAAACTGCACAGTTCATTGGATTTTGGCGTACTGCCGTCATTAGCATCTACGGACAGTGGTCGAAGGGTGGTGGAATCGCAAGTCGGTGACAAGGTGTTTAATGTCTGTGCCAGTTAACAGAGTGTGGAGGTCTGTGGCTCGCCTGCTCTGTGAAGAAGCACGGATGGCAGTCTTAGCGATATCTGAACGAATTCACCATACGCAGCGAGAACTAGCGGAAACTAGCAGTAAGCTCTTACATCTCCATTTATACATCAGTAACACAATGCAGTGTTATGACTGGAATGAGGTGGACTGTAACATTCAGGACCGTGGAGATCAGTGCAGAAATGGCAACTAATGGGCAATAAGAGGAAATTCCATGGCCTACAGAAAGGCAGAGGTGAAACATCAGTCGCTGGCAACTCTCAAACTGTGATTAACATGTCTGGGAGAGAATTAACAAAATAGGAACATTCAGTTCTGTCGAAAGGAGGCAACTTTCCAGTCACGCCACTAAAGGTTCCTACGGAGGACATTATAGCGAATGTGGAGGCAGGAATCCGTTTGTTACCATCGCACTCCGTGGATGCAGTTGGGACTGAAACAGCCAGAATATTACGCCAAGCGAAACCATCTACCAGCAATTTGTCTCAATCGGAAAGGAGGGCACTGAGGGAGATCAATGCGCGTAAGAGCATTATTGTACTTGCAGCTGATAAAGGAAATGCTACGGTTTTCCTGAATACTGAAGATTATCACAAGATTAGTGACCTTTTGGATCCCACTATGTACAAAAAGCTTCAGAAGGATCCTACAACCAAAATATTGAGAAATACCAATCAACTGGTGAAACAATCTTCTCTTTCTTTGGATGATAAAAAACAACTCTGCAAAACGAAGCTTATCCACAAAGACTTTTTGGACTCCCAAAGGTGCATAAACCAAAGGTCCCGTTGAGACCAATTGTGAGTGCCATAGGATCTCCGACACAAGAGGTGGCCAGATACCTCACCTGCTTGCTGCAACCACACATCGGCAGAACGGACAGTTACATTAACAACTTGGCGCATTTTATTGAAAATCTGAGGGAGCTTAACATCAGCCCAAGTGATATTCTTGTGAGCTTCGATGTAGTGTTTACCATTGTGCCTGTAAATGAAGCTATTTCATATATAGCAGATATTTTTACGACTGACATAGTGGCTTTATTTAAACACTGCCTGACAACAACTTATTTCCAGTATAACTAGTTTTACGAACAGATCGACAGGGTGGCTATGGGAAGCCCTCTCAGCCCAGCTGTTGCCAATTTATTTATGGAGATCTTCGAACAGCCAGCACTGCAGACTGCCAGTAAAAAGCCTGCTAAATGGTACCGCTATGTTGATGACACATTTGTAGTGTGGACTCATGGTGAAGAAGAGTTGGATGTCTTCTTGGTGCACCTGAACAGCATTAATCCGAAGATACAGTTTACGATGGAGAAAAAGAGCAATGGTCAACTCAATTTCCTGGATGTGTTGGTAATTAAACGGGTGGATGGGACGCTGGGCCACAAGGTATATAGAAAGAACACTCACATGGACTGATACCTCCACAAGGAATCTAACCCTCATCCTAGGCAAAAAAGAGGTGTCATTAAAACCTTGGTGGCCAGAGCCAACAAAATCTGCTATGTCCAGAGCAACAATGGTCACCTACTGGAAAAGTTTTCCTACCATTTACTAATAAGGTTACGGACCGTGTCGGGAAAGTTCTGGCCAAGTATGGGATCAAAACAATCTTCAGACCCACCAAGAAGATTAAGGAATATTTAAGAATTGCAAAAGACGCCCGACATCCCATAGCAACACCTGGGTATACAAAATTCCATGCAGTTGCGGACAAGTATATATTGGAACAATGAAAAGAAGTGTAAATACCCGCTTAGCTGAACATAAAAGAAACTGTCGCTTAGGACACATCAAAAAATCGGCCGTAGCTGAGCATGTTTTTCGAGATGGGAATCATGAAATTAAATTTAATGAGACAAGTGTTCTAGCACAAACATCCCATTATCATGCGCGCTACTATTTATAATGATTATAATGTGAAAGTATGATTAATGAAGCATCAAATGTATGTAAACGTGTCAAATGAGTTAGAAGAGAGATTGCATAATCAATGAAAAAGATTGTTATTTATTCAGGTCTAACATTAAAAACCTCTAAAATGACAGGCATCATCAATTTAATTACAGCTACCATGCTCTTAAGCAGAGAGAATGATAAAATATTTTGTACATTTTTAGTTTAGTCAGCACAATAGACACACATTCATACTTGTTTACTTTTGCAGAATTATGTTATGCTTTTCCTTTTTAACAAGAAGAAACAAGAAAGCTTGTACTTATTGGCTCCGTTCTCACCTGATGATGCATGTAATGGATTTATCATCATTCTCACATCCCCAGCTGGACCTGTAAGAGCTTTGGCAACTATCTACTTATCATATTTCTTTTTGTTTCGCATTTGTTGTGTGGATCGCTTGGCTCCCAGAAGCATATATGATACATATAGTGCTGTATCACCAAAATTACTTGTTTTTTTTTTTTTCAGACCACTCTATCACTCACTCCAGTTCAACCAGTGGAACAAGTGTGAGTGTAAGTAACTGTGAACCAAATGTGATCAAAGGCTGTTCACTTACGTACCATTTACAAAAGACAGAACATTTCTTGGCAGATGCTCATTCTCCTGTATCTTCTCCTGTGCAAACCAGGCTCCAGACAACAAAAATGATCTACAATTCAAAACAAATAATAAAGTAGGCCCATCCAGTTAATGCATTTAAAAACAAACACACACACACACACACACACACACACACACACACACACACACACACACACACACTGGTGCACAAACACCATACATCAACTGTTTTTAATACAGGGACATATGACATCCATCCACACATAGCCCACATATTCCTCTCATCGCAGCTGCAGTAGGCCTCACCTTAAAGTAATCCTCCAATGTGACGGCAGCCAGCGAGTTGACAGCTGACGAGACGGTGCTGAGGGAACCACTGAAGATGCCAGCGACGAAGAGGCCCGGCATGCCGCTCATTGTGTCCACCACATACAACGGCATCAGCTGCAAATGAAGTGCTTGTGTCATTCCGAGGGCAGCTGCATTACATCCGGCACAGGAGACCGTGACAGCGCTGACTCGGGTAAACACAGGATGGACCGACATCTGCCTGATTTCTTGTCAAATACCTCTCAGTTCAGTTACCACAACTGCATTGTAATTTGGAACTTCCTAGCAGACTAAAACTTGGTGCAGACCACGATTCAAACCTGAAATGTCACCATTCAGTGGAATGCTCTTCCTGGCTGAACTACCCTGGTACAGTTGGCACCCCATCCTCACAGTCTGACTATTGCCAGTGCCTCTCCAGTACTTTTCAAACTTCACACAAGACTACCAGTACTCCTTGCTCTATCACAAAATTATCTCAAATTACCTTATAAATTATGTAACAAGAACCAAATTTGTTACTGAAATAAAGCATCTAATTTAATTAGATATTTAGATACCTATTTACTGTGAAAAAATTGGAAAGAAAGTTTATGATAGTGCTATAAGCTTTACTGGAGTCAAGAGCAATAATTACAAGTATATACACACACACACACACACACACACACACACACACACACACACAACGGGTAGAAAGGCCATAAGAGTGCATTACTGTTTTTTATGTTTTGTGTTGTTACCAGGTCTGGTACAATATAAAAAAGGCATGAACATATTAGGACATTAAGTGGTCATTGTGAAGGAGACAGAGAAGCTGCATAATCATATGAGAAGCGTTATCAGCACCTGCAGAGGCCTCATATTGAATTTCCATTTGGGCAGATTTTCTAATTATGCAATATCCAAATTAAATTTTTGAAAACAGCTAAAAGTCACACTTTTTTTGTTGTATTGACTGGTTTCACTCTTCAGATTAACAAGAGCATCATCAGAATATACACTGTAAAAGATACAAATTGAGGCAATACAGGAAACTTACACTGACATCACATGAAGTACATATTCTCCTTTCAGTATGGTGACTTACGTTTAAAGTTGGCTGACAGGCCTAATGATTAATGTGGCTCTACTATAGTACTTAAACTTGTGTTTAAAGTGTGTTTAAAGTACAGCAGTAAACGATGACATAGATATGACAGCATGAGAGGAACATACAAGTAAATCTGTAAAAATCAAAATATCTTTCAAAATACATGATAAAAATACATATCTAAAATATCCATTCAAAAATGCATTCAAAACTACTGCATTTAAAGATATTTCTAATAGGATGATAGGGCAGGTAATATATGTTTCCAGAATGAGATTTTCTCTCTGCAGAGGAGTGTGCGCTGATATGAAACTTCCTGGCAGATTAAAACTGTATGCAGGACTGAGACTCGAACTCAGGATCTTTGCCTTTTGTGGGCAAGTGCTCCACCAAGCTCTACCAACTGGGCTACCCAAGCATGACTCACGCCCCATCCTCAAAGCTTTACTTCTGCCAGTACCTCATCTCCTAACTTCCAAACTGTATATTAAATCATATACACACATCAAAAAAAGCTTTGCATCACCCCGGTTCCCAGAACTCCTGAAGACAGATGTTGTCTGTGGATATTGTATCACAGACACGGTCCCTTTGACTGTTCAGAGCTCCATTAAAAGTGCCCAAAGATGTAAACAACCATGCATGAGCAGCACCTATTAGATGGAGGGGACTGACAGCCAATCAGTTCCAGTGATTACACCACGAAGGAGGTACACGGCTCATGTTGTCTATAGTTCAACCGTGCCTAGACAGTTAATACTGCAGTTTGATCATGTCTGCATTGTAACTTTGTGCCAGGAAGGCTCTCAACAAAGGAAGTGTCTAGGCGTCTCAGTGTGAACCAAAGCGATGTTGTTCGGACATGGAGGAGATACAGAGAGACAGAAACTGTTGATGAAATGCCTCAATCAGGCCGTAATACTACTGCAGTGGATGACCGCGACCTATAGACTATGGCTCAGAGGAACTCTGTCAGCAATGCCACGATGTTGAATAATGCTTTTTGTGCAACCACAGGATGTCATGACTTGACTCAAACTGTGCCCAATAGGCTGCACGGTCTGAAACTTCCCTCCCAACATCCGGGGCAAGGTCCATCTGTGCAACCATGACACCGTGCAGCGTCGTACAGTTGGGCCCCTACAACAGGCCGAATAGATCACATCAGTGTATCAAGCGTTCATGACTATGACATCATGAGTGAACTGCTTAATCTTCTTCAACTCTTGCAATCATACTCTTAATACATAGTACATGGAACAGAAAATACATTGGATTAATTAATCATCATCATCATTTAAGACTGATTATACCTTTCAGCATTCAGTCTGGAGCATAGCCCCCCTTATAAAACTCCTCCATGAGCCCCTATTCAGTGCTAACATTGGTGCCACTTCTGATGTTAAACCTATTACTTCAAAATCATTCTTAACCGAATCCAGGTACCTTCTCCTTGGTCTGCCCCAACTCCTCCTACCCTCTACTGCTGAATCCATGAGTCTCTTGGGTAACCTTGCTTCTCCCATGCGTGTAAGATGAACCATCTAAGCCTGTTCGCCCTGACTGCTACATCTATAGAGTTCATTCCCAGTTTTTCTTTGATTTCCTCATTGTGGACACCCTCCTGCCATTGTTCCCATCTTCTAGTACCTGCAATCATCCTAGCTACAGTCCTATCCGCAACCTCAACCTTGTTGATAAAGTAACCTGAATCCACCGAGCTTTCGCTTCCATACAACAAAGTTGGTCGGAAGATTGAACGGTGCACAGATATCAAAGTCTCTGTACTGACTTCCTTCTTGCAGAAGAGAGTAGATCATAGCTGAGCGCTCACGGCATTAGCTTTGCTACACCTCGCTTCCAGTTCTTTCACTATGTTGCCATCCTGTGAGAATATGCATCCTAAGTACTTGAAACCTGTTCTAACTCTGTTCCTCCTATTTGGAACTCAATCCATTTATATTTCTTTCCCACTGCCATTACTTTCGTTTTGGAGATGCTAATCTTCATACCATAGTCCTTACATTTCTGATCTAGCTCTGAAATATTACTTTGCAAACTATCAATCGAATCTGCCATCACAACTAAGTCATCCGCATTGCTTATTTTGTGTTCACATATCTTAATCTCACCCAGCCAGTCTATTGTTTTCAACATATGATCCATAAATAACATGAACAACAGTGGAGACAGGTTGCAGCCTTGTCTTACCCCTGAAACTAGTCTGAACCATGAACTCAATTTACCGTCAACTCTAACTGCTGCCTGATTATCCATGTAAAGACCTTTAATTGCTTGCAAAAGTTTGCCTCCTATTCCATAATCTCATAGAACAGACAATAACTTCCTACTAGGAACCCAGTCATATGCCTTTCCTAGATCTATAAAGCACAGATACAATTCCCTGTTCCACTCATAACACTTCTCCATTATTTGCCGTAAGGTAAAGATATGGTCCTGACAACCTCTAAGAGGACTAAACCCACACTGATTTTCATCCAATTGATCCTCAACTAATACTCGCACTTTCCTTTCAACAATACCTGAGAAGATTTTACCCACAACGCTGATTAAAGAGATACCTCTGTAGTTGTTACCATCTTTTCTGTTTCCATGTTTAAAGATTGGTGTGATTACTGCTTTTGTCCAGTCTGATGGAACCTGTCCCGACCCCAAGCCATTTCAGTTATCCTGTGTAGCCATTTAAGACCTGACATTCCACTGTATTTGATGAGTTCTGACTTAATATCATCCACCCCAGCTGCTTTATTGCACTGCAATCTATTGACCATTTTCTCCACTTCCTCAAATGTGATCCTATTTCCATCATCATTCCTATCCCATTCTACCACGAAATCTGAAACATTACTGATCGCATTTTCACCTACATTGAGCAACTCTTCAAAATATTCCCTCCATCTGCCCAAGGTATCCACAGGATTCACCAGCAGTTGTCCTGACCTGTCCAAAATACTTGTCATTTCCTTCTTACCTCCCTAATTACATTCCAGAATGGTTTTCCAGCAGCTTGACCCATAGTCTCCAACCTGTTTTCAAAGTCTTCCCAAGATTTCTTCTTGGATGCTGCAATTATCTGTTTGACTTTGTTTCTTTCTTCAACATAACTTTCTCTGTCTACTTGAGTTCTAGTATGTAGCCATTTCTGATACGCCTTCTTTTTCCTTTTACAGGCTGCCTTGACTGTGTCATTCCACCAAGCTGTTTGCTTCATCCTACTTTTACACACTACTGTTCCAAGACATTCTTTAGCCACTTCTAGTACTTGTAATGGTACTTTGACTACCGCGCCTCCGCCAATACAAAGATATAATTTACGATCGTGCACGCAGAAGAGCGCTGCGCCAGCGACCGATTTTCATAAATAATTTTGTTCGTCTTTTTACTTTTTGTGTAGGTTTTTGTTTTTAACAACTAATTGATGACACTCTCTCTCTTGTCTTCATATGAAACACGTGTATTTTTCGGCGATGTGTTGAATGTGCTTTTGGGTGGAAATGAAAATTATATTACAAAGTGAGGTTGTTTCAATAGTGATTCGAGGTGGTTATCGCCAAATTTGTAAATTGATCATGACAGTGACAACTTGACGTTTTCAACAGACGGAGAAAATTGAAAGACGGGTCGTCCTACAAAAGAAATTAGGACAGCCATGAAGACTATATTGTAATTAATACTGCGTATCTAACAAGATTATAAGGTAAATTTCAATTAGTTTCTGATGCTATTTCCGTACAGTCGCTTTTTGTAGTGTTGCCAGCCCGGTCTGCCATGCACGGTCAAATTACAGCATGATCTCAATCAATAATACGAAGTCCACCTTATCCATAACTGAAACCACCAAAATTCAAAACCCAATCAGAGTTTCTATTTTATATTTTTCACGGCAGAACCCTGAGAAAAAGGAAACACTACAATTGGCGTCCTGGTGACAGGACTTATAATCTCCGGATTTGATACAGGTGCAATTATTATAAATTTTGGACATTTGATCTCATTTTAACCACATTATAGCATCAGAAAATTAATTTGGACTAAGTCTCATTCATTTCAATTGTAATGTTACGTGCATGAAATTTACAACAATAATTTTTCCCTGTTATTAATTCGTGTTAATTTTCATTTTCATGCTGAGGAAATTAATTTGGTAAAAAATAAAAAAAATAAAAATAAGGAAAAAGAATAACGTTCCATAAAATAATTTGCACGGACACGAAAGAAAAATTTTGGATTGAAAACTGTATATTTGACGCTACATTTGCAACATAAGACTGAAGAACAAAAAAAAAATTGATGAGTACCGAAATTTACATTTTTTCCAGTTCAAGCAGCCACCTGTACTTCCTTTATTCCGATCCATTTATTTCGCAATTATTTTTTCAAATTGTAGTTAAAATTGATTTACTATTATTGCAAATGATAGGTGAAGAGCATATTCACAGTCATTTATTTGTGAGAGGGAAATTTCAGTACCAGTTTAATAATAATTCAATTTCTAATTAAAAATCATATCGAAATATCCATTTCCATAAGAGAACTTTCAGATTTCAACACATCATATTTTAAATATATATTTTTTTTTTTTTTTTTTTTTGCCATTGGAAAATTTTATTTGCAATTAATTACGAAAACCACAAGATGGACGCTAGACGCGTAGAAATTGTTTCCGCGGACGAGCTTAGTGAAAGTGACACATTGCAAAACATGTCCGACAGTCAAATGAATATTGAACTTAATTGTGAGATGTTCAAGACATAATTTTACCGGATCGATTAAGACAGCAACCCCTATTATTTAAACAGATATACAGGCGAATGGAGAGTGAGTACTACGCGACAAAACGCGACATTGACAACGTCAACTTCAGAACCAGACATCAATCAGACACGAAAAAATGACGAAACTAAGACACAGGACTCTGACATGCTCAACCAGATTCTGAAGTTACTTGGTGACCGAAACAGAAAATTTTACGAAAGATTTGACGCTTTAGAAGAGAAAAATGACAATTTAAAACGTGACATTGGGAAATTTGACACTAAATTCGATGAACTGACACGGGACATAAAACAAAATTTTGAAAAACAATCGAGACAAATTGCCGACTTGACAGAAACCACCAGTAGTCTTGAAAGGAAATTTACTGACTTAGCAGACAAGGTTACGAGACAAGAAAAGGTATTTGTGGAATTCAGTGACGAGACAAAAACTGACTTACAACGATGTAATGAGAAATTTTTAACAGTAGTTTTTGAACAACAGAAAACCAGTATCCAAGTTGACGAATTACGACAGTCACACAATTCCGTAAAAACAAACCAAGAACACTTAGACCTGACAATTACAGACCTTTCAGACAGATTAAATGATGTAATATTGGAGCAGAAATGCTTACAGGAAAAGTTAGAAAAACTAGAAGACAGAGCAGATGTAGCATCTTTGAAGAATGACACAACTCTAGCAGAGAAACTTGTACATGAATGCAAATTATGTGATGATTATTTAGATGAGAAGTTTGAGACAATGACACAGATCATTTTAGATAAGACAAAGGAACAAGTAAAGGGAGAAACAGATAATATTCAGAAAGAGGTACATAAACTTAAAGAAAATGTAATACCAAGTTTGTCAGTGATACCAAAACTCATAACAGGCAACCAAAACACAAATGAGAATCCGAATAATGCTAGACCCAGCACACAGCCGAAAATATAATTACCAATGAGTGATACAAATCCCAATGAACCATTTTCAATGCTACCACAAGATCAAAATTGCTATCAGACATCACCACATACTATGCACAGTTTGACACAAAATGTAGGACCCATAATACCATCGGGAGCAGCTGATGAAACATTAGTACGACATGGATACTTTCAGACATTTTCATGTGATGAGAAAGACAAAGTGGATCTAATTGTTTTCATCCGCTCTTTTGATGGTATTTTCCCGAGACATTGGTTAGAAGCTGATAAAATTCGATATGTTACAAATTTGTTACGTGGAAGAGCAACTAAGTGGCGAGCAGCAATGAAAAGACGATGTTTAACATTTGAACAGTTTGAACAAGCATTTCTTGAGGAATTCTGGTCGATCACAGAACAGCAAAGTTTAAAACGAGAAGTGTACAATCCAGAAATTTACAACCCAAAGAAAGAGACTTTACGTCAATACTTTGAACGCTACCTAGACAAAACATTATATTGGACAAAACCAGCAGATTTACCAGACGTAATTAGAACACTTAAAAGCCACTTACCATTTCCTTATCGTGATAAATTAATAGGAGTGTCCGGAGACAACATAAAGAATTTTTTCAGTTATGTTGATGAGATAGATGTTGTTTACAGAGATGAGATCAGGAATTTCAATCAATTGTATCCGAACCATCCAAGCAAATCGCGTACGCACAACAGAAATGACAGAGGCTATTGGAATCTGCCTCCGACACCACAACAAAACACTCAAAGAAACAATTCGCACTGCACTGGGACAAATCCATTCAATATTAGGAGAAACAACTCGCAGCATTGGCAAGGAAACAGTAATTATTACTATAATTGTTATCCGAACAGTAATTACAATCAGAACAATAACAGTTATATTCAAAATAACAACAACAGAAGAAGGAATCGAAATCAGAGATCAAAGAAGAGAGGATAACAGGTAGCATCCATGATATTTTCAGAGAAACAACGTACAACAACATCCAAACATGTTTTGCAGGAATAACAGTAATGACAATACCAGTTACAGTCGTGGACGAAATAATGTATGTGGAAATCACAATGGACCACCGCCACGACACATGCAATACAGCAACCCTCAATTCCTACCTAACGGAACTCCCAATGCGACGCGAGTTAATGTCAACAACCAAACAGCTGATACTTGGGTGACGCGCGACAGAAATGTAAATATTATTGAGTTGGGCAATGAACCCAACCCGCAGCAACAACCGAATTTACCAGAAAACGAACGACGACCAAGCTAAGCGCTCGAGTTACGGTCGATAGGGAGCAGGGCGCAACGGAACCGACGATTTGTTTTCTCGGATATGATGACAGTAAGAAAATAGAAAATGAATTATATCAGGATGTAGATTTTAATAGTACCAGTAAAACAAAGAAGATTATTCAGGCTATAACACGAGTTACGATTGGTAGTTATGCAGTGGAAGTAATGTTAGATACAGGAGCAGCAGCAAGTGTCATTTCAATGTCCTTATATAATGAACTCAAACAAATAATGAACATACAAACATTGCCAGTACAGAATTGTCACTTTATAAGTACCACCGGTAACAAATCGAAGAATGTGAAATTTCAAGCGCTAATTAACTTCAAATTTTCAAATATACCACTCAATTACAATTTTCTGGTAGTAGACAAATTAGTTATGTGTTGCATATTAGGGATCGACAGAAGCGTCCGATACCACGCGTCGGCTTTGACCCGTGACGTAAGGGTGTTGTCGTGTGTGACGTCATGACGGCGAGGAGTTTGGTTTGAGTGTGGCTGCCTACAGTTCTGTTTTATCTTATCTTATTTACTTTTGTGATCTGTTCTTTCTATCTCGTGAGATTTTTTTTTTTTAATTTAAAAACACTTATTACTTATTTTAATTATCTGTTTCCTCCAATTTCTGTTTTAGTTTATTATATTTATCTTTCTGATATGTTCGTTCTAACCCGTGAGATTTTTTTTTTTTAAAGACAAAAAGCACTAATCAGCTACAGAAGCATCTTTATCTTCTACGGGTTGCAGGGGTTACGACCCCTGGGGAGGTGGGTGGGTATTCATGCATGGCTGTCTTCACTTACACGTTGTAGCTACGCAAGGCATCTAAATTTGTTTATATTTAGTTTGCCCCCCACCCAAAACACTCCATTTCCAGCGCTTGTCCCGTTAGTGTCATTAGGTTTCTTGTGGAAAGTGTGTATGTTTGTTTTAGTTTCCGCCATATTTGTGACGTCATGGGTCAAAGCAGACGGGCGGGATCGGACGCTTCCGTATTTCCCATATTAGGAATTGACTTTTTGAACCAATATCAAGCAATCATAGATTTAGGAAAAGGGAAATGTCATTTAACCGTAAACCAACAACAACTGACAATAGAGTTAACACAGGGTACAAACTTAAACAGTAAACAAGGTAAGTTCGAACAGTTACATTTTGTGTATCCACCAGCAACAAACATATGTGATTTAACTTTTAATGAAGCTGTAGCTCAGGAATTATACCTAATGATTTATATGAAAAATGCACAGAATCTGAATATCTGACAAAGGTTCAAAATGGCTCTGAGCACTATGGGACTCAACATCTTAGGTCATAAGTCCCCTAGAACTTAGAAGTACTTAAACCTAACTAACCTAAGGACATCACACACACCCATGCCCGAGGCAGGATTCGAACCTGCGACCGTAGCAGTCCCGCGGTTCCGGACTGCAGCGCCAGAACCGCTAGACCACCACGGCTGGCTCTGACAAAGGAACAACAACTTGAATTACTTGAAGTTTTGCAGCAATTTGCTGAAGTATTTGTGGAGAAACCTCGAATTATTAGAGGCTATACTTATGAGATGGATGTTAAACCACACAAAACATACTGTAGAACATATTATAATATTCCTTAGTCAAAGAAACCCGCAGTTTTGAAAGAGATTGAAAAAATGCAAGCTTGGGGTATCATTGAAAAGGTCACATTCACCATATTGCAGTCCGATCCTAGCAGTTAATAAAGAGGATGGTAGTGTAAGGTTAGTGCTGGACGCACGAGAAATTAACAAAGTTATAATCCCAGTCAACACACGACCGACAAATTTGGAAGAACAACTTTTAAAATTTCATAATGTACAGTATTTAACCAATATCGACCTCCGCTCATCGTTTTGGCAGGTGAACCTCCATAAAAACAGTCGTAAATACACTGCATTTCTATGTGAGGGACGTAATTATCAATTTTGTGTTCTACCCTTTGGTCTACGAGTGAATGCAGGAGTATTTATTGAAGCCTTAGATGCTGTTCTTGGACCACAATTGTTATCGCAAATCACAGTTTATGTTGACGACATTGTCATTGCCACCACTACTTGGGAAGAACTTGTTAATTTTTTGAAGCAACTTCTGACTAAATTTTCTGACGCAGGTGTCACTATCAATTTATCAAAGACGAAATTAGGGAGGGGAGACATCAAATTCCTTGGTCACATCATATCAACTGAAGGCATCTATCCAGACTCAAGAAAAATTGATGCAATAAAGAATTTTCCATCCCCACAGAATCGTAAACAACTCAAAGCCTTTCTTGGTCTATCTTCATTCTTTAGGAAATTTGTACCCTACCACCTTCTTAACAGTCCACATCTTCTATCTTTACTCAAAAGAAATAATATTTGGAAATGGACAGAGTTCTGTCAGACAGACTTTGAAGCGATTAAGAATGCTTTAGTTAATGCACCGTTGTTATGTCATCCTGACATGACATCAGACTTTTGCCTAGTAATAGATGCTAGTTCCTATAGGCTCGGAGCATTTTTATTCCAAATTCATGTAGAAAATGAACAAACAATCATCAAACCTATAAGTTTTGCTAGCCGCACGCTCACTGAATGCGAAAAGTCATATTCAGTGACCGAGCGCGAAACACTTGGCATAGTATGGGCATTTTGCAAGTTTCGCTACTTTCTATGGGGAAAACGTACTAAGCTTTATACTGATCATCAAGCTCTTTCTTTCCTGCTATCATGCAAGTTATTACATTCACGTCTTGCACGCTGGTGTGCATCACTACAAGAATATGATTTTGATATTATATATATAAAAGGAGAATCCAACATTATAGCCGATGCTCTATCTCGTTTGCCACAAGGCCTACAAAAATTTTCAGATGTGACAGAACAAACATCAGATTTCAAAATTTTACTCATGTATGACGGTACATTTGCACCTTACTACAAAAACATGTGCAGGAAGCTAGCCATATTGCATGACAATGATCCCAGGTGGATCCAGAAAAAGAATAAATTACGTGCAGGAACAGACCCACATCTTGAAAAATATTACACATTACACAAAGAAGTATTATTTCACCGACGAAACCCGGAATCACAGCATTCATGTGTTTGCTTACCTGAAGCTCATGTCGATGATTTTATTTTATTTACACACAGAACTTGGGGACACTATGGTGTAACCAAATGTACAGATAAGATTATACAATATTGCTATTTTCCAAATTTAAGGCGAAGAGTATTGAGTAATATTAGGAAATGCATCATATGTCAGAAAGCCAAATATTCTAATCGCACAAGCATGAATGAACTGCATCCAATCATACCTAAGAGGCCATTACAGCTAATTTCTTTAGATATTGCAGGACATTATCCACAAGCACATGGAGGAATGAAATACATCCCTGCTGTGTTAGATGTTTCCACAAAGTATTTAAAATTATATGCTTTATGTTCAGTTTCTACCACTGCTATTACCAGACGTCTATTAACAGATTATTTTGTAAGAATAGGAAAACCTGAAGTTATGATCACGGATAATGCAGCATATTTTACCAGTTTAAAATGGAAGTCTTTTATTGAAGAACAGAATGTTAAACATATTTTAATTTCAAGATTTCACGCGGCAGGAAACCCAGTAGAAAGAACATTTCGGGAATTTGGACAGTTTATGAGAACACACACACCAGAGCAGCACACAAAATGGGTAGAATACCTGGCACCATTTGAACAAATAGTGAACAATTTAACTCACATTTCTACTGGATACACACCAACTGAATTAATTATGGATAAAACAGAAAGAAATGAATGGACAGACCCTCTACCTAAATTTACAGCAACAACAAATCATGTTAGTTTAGAAGAAAAGGTAAGACAAGCTTACACAACATTATGTGACAAAGCTAAGGAAAGAAAGCAGAAATATGACAGAGGTGTCAGGAAAGCACAAACATTTCAAGTTGATGAGTTAGTTTTACTAAGAACACATCCTAAACCCACAAAACTGAAACATTTAAACAGGAAATGGCAGATCTTATACTCTGGACAATACCGAATTGAAAATATTCCACACCCTGGCTGTTATTCATTAGAATATCCATTAACACATAAACCCAGAGGTCTACATCCACACAGACATTTGAAAAAATACATACAGTAATATGTTAGCCAATGAGAAGAAGATAATTAATATGATATACAGTTATGATGAGCCCACATTTAAGTTATACAGATACTTACAATCTAATGAATGCAGGTAAGTCTAGAAAGCAATGTGAACCATGCAATAGCTAATTAGATATTTGGTTATAAGAGGAGTTGCTATTGAGGCATATACACATTAGAGGAGGCAGAAAACTGAATACAATTATTTTCTTTAGGAGGCATGTGATAATAGTGATGTTGATATGAGAGATGTGAGTGACTGAATGGGATGAGTGAATGTAATTTTAGTTTAATAAGAGGATAAATAGTAATAAAACATGCTGAGAAATAAGTATGTTATTTCGTGAAGAATGAATAATGGATGAGTAATTGAGAATATGTTGAGAGGAGAGAAACTAGATTTGAACGCTATATCACATGTACTCATGGAATACAGAATGAAAGTAGTGGAAAGAATATTATTTATTGAAAGATTGGTATGCCTGAGATAGTAACATATGTGATGTCTTCTATATTCTTATAACTACAGGTGAAAGTATAGATTTATGTGGAAAGAATTATTTACAGCAGCCACTGTTGGAAATATACCAGAAGATTTAAATCTATAACACTTTAACACTAAACTAATGGGAACTTGTAATGAAATTTTTGGAGTTATGTAGGCTTGACACTTCAGATTGGAAGAATTATTTAAGAGAACATATTTAGCAGTCATCTAATGATATAATTAAAGCTCATCTACTGTACTGAACTAATGCACCATTAAATAGAAAGGAGTACACAAAACATCAGTCCTCTGTTGTGGCTCATACTCTCATCCCTCCCTTAGAAAAATTTATACATGATGATGAAATATTTGACATTATATAATTCGTAATTATCTGACAGTATGGAGAGACATACACACATATTTATTTATGAATAGAATTTTACAGGTACCACAAGGTAAATACAGAATAGATATACAGCATGGAACACAGCAGCAATTATCTAAGAAGATTTATTTATTTATTAAGTAAAACATTTATTTATATTGCTTGATACTCATGAAAGGAAGGAGATGAACTACACAAACTTTATAAGAACATGATTGACTTGAACTAGATATGTGTGTGTGTGTGTGTGTGTGTGTGTGTGTGTGTGTGTGTGTCTGTGTGTGTGTGTGTGTGTGTGTGTGTGCGTGTCTAGTTCAATATAGAAGAATTAGAAACAGTATTAGGTATAGGAACTTTTACATTATATTAAGTTAACATGTATTTTATTTATCATATTTTATTTTGTGTAGTCCACTGTAGGAGATGACTTTACTAGTATTTATGAAGTAGTTAGCAACCATCCCATGAACCTATCCTCCTACAGAGGGCTGTCTTGAAGCTTGAAATATGTGTAAATTTTATTCCAGGAGACAAGATGAATTTTAAATTGAATATTCTAGCGAGTTGCCACAATTATCTTCAAATGTTGCAAGTGTAACGAGAAAAAAAAAGGAATGAAAGAAAAAAGAATGAGCTAACAAGTAAAATGTATATTTCAATCTGAATGTAACGTAATTCACATGTCAGCGCAATGATATTGAATGTAACGTAAAAATTTACTATATTTATCACTTAATTCTGTATATGTACTATATGACAACAATGTAACTATCTAATGTAATGATTAATTGTAAATATTTGTATATTTATGTACTTACTATATCAAGAAATGTATTTTAATGAGATGTTAATGAACTGCAAAGGACTTGTGCATATAGCACATGATTCATATAAATGGAACTGAAAATGCAAAGTAGAAACCAACGTGATGGAACACTGGTCAAGAAATATTTACGTAGTGCCTATATGTCTTGAAGTGTATGGTCTTCAGGTTGGTGTAAAAGACAAGCTCATCACCTGTCGTAGGCAGTGAGGTGTTTCCTTTATTTTTTTTTTTCTTTATTGAATTTCAATTCCCCCCGAAGGGGGCGGGCTGGCAGCAGCTTAGTACGCCGCTCTTCAGCCTACAGATTTTGTGACAAAGATCAGGAGAACAAATAATAATAAAAAACAGGCGATAAAATTGGGGACTTAGAGAGTAACAAGGCGAAAAGAAATCATGGAACTTAAAACAAACAACAGAGGGATGATAATGCTAATAAAAATACATACGAAGCAGACAGGGAAAACAGTAGACAATTAAAAAACACGGCGACAGTCTGGATTCTGTTCGCAAAAGACATGAAATTCACACCAAGCAACAGCATGGTTTCTGTTCGCAACACGAGAAAGACAAACAACACTGAATAGTCACTGGAACACTGCACGAAAAAGGTGGCAAATGTGACACCACAGTCGAGAGCAGGTGTGGGGAAACTGGACAGAAGATGGGAAAACAAAAAAGGGGGGAAAGGAGAGTAAAAGCGAAGGTGGGGAACCGGGAAAGGAGCTGATGGAGGATGAGGACCCATAAGAGGGGTGGGGGGCAGACGGGACTGGGAGGGGGGTAGGCAGAGGAGGGGAATACAAAAGGACTGGGGGGAGAAGGGAGGTAGGGAGAGGTTTAGTGGGGAGGAAACAGGACGGAAGGGGGGGGGGAAGAGGGAGCCCAGGGAAAGGACAGAGGAAAGGAGGGGGAGGGAGGATCAGAGTTGATAGGAAGGATAAATGGAGGGAGAGAGGGCATCATCCGGGAGGGGGAGTTGACGGAAGCCATGAGGTGTTTCCTGTGCCCTCATTGACCATTTATACCCCGGTACACGCCACCAAAATTCGACTGCTGGAGATCACAATTTCGTGTTGACACATTGCACAAACTTTGGATTTTCTTCAAGTCACACGCAAGAGACCCAGGCAGTACACACACACTCAGAATCCGATACTACGTTTAAAGACATTGGAGCAATATAATAGAAACATTTATTGTTCGAATTAAATCCATTGTAAACACAAATCATGTGATTGTGAACTGAATTCAAACGCTGTGCTAAGCAACGATAATACGCTGCAATTCCAAGACATTAATATTACGACTCCAAAAGAAGAAACACACCGGAAAGACTGTATATAAAGACTGATAAGCAAAGAGCAAATTTCTTATTTTCTCATATATATATGTATCTATGTAAATTTTCTATACTGCCACGCTCGCTTGCGGAGCGTGTCAGTAGTGGAGGCATTGTAATGGTACATTGACTACCGCTCCTCCGCCAATACAAAGATATAATTTACAATCGCGCACGCAGAAGAGTGCTGCGCCAGCGACCGATTTTCATAAATAATTTTGTTCGTCTCTTTACTTTTTGCGTAGGTTTTTGTTTTTAACAACTAATTGATGACACTCTCTCTCTTGTCTTCATACGAAAGACGTGTATTTTTCGGCGATGTGTTGAATGTGCTTTTGGGTGGAAATGAAAATTATATTACAAAGCGAGTTTGTTTCAATAGTGATTCGAGGTGGTTATCGCCAAATTTGTAAATTGATCATGACAGTGACAACTTGAAGAAGTTTTCAACAAACGGAGAAAAGAGAAAGACGGGTCGTCCTACAAGAGAAATTAGGAGGACAGCCATGAAGACTATATTGTAATTAATACTGCGTATTTAACAATATTATAAGGTAAATTTCAATTAGTTTCTGATGCTATTTCCGTACAGTCGCTTTTTGTAGTGTTGCCGACCCGGTCTGCCATGCACGGTCAAATTACAGCACGATCTCAATCAATAATACAAAGTCCGCCTTATCCGTAACTGAAACCACCAAAATTCAAAACCCAATCAGATTTTCTATTTTATATTTTCACGGCAGAACCCCGAAGGAAAAGGAAACACTACAAGTCCTGTGGTGGCACGGATGGCTAGCGCGGGCGCGTACAGCACTATGCCCATGTAGAGCACCATCTGCAGCGAGAAGGCAATGCTGGCGCACAGCCGGGCCGCCACGCCGAAGCGCATCTCCAGGTACTGCAAAAGCTGAGCACCGGCCATGGCTGTCAATATGCTCGTGCTCATACGCACACCACAGCCGACAAAGGCATACGCGGTCAAAAGCACAAAATGGAGCCACGCATTAACATGAAGTTCTGCTTCAAATTAGGGAATGAAACGACCGAAATTCATCGAATACCAATGCAGGGCTGCAGTATCGAAGCAGGGGGTAAAATGTATAGTCGTGGACAAAACGAGCGAAACCCCTGGCCTTTTCGTTATGCTGATTCGCACAGCTTTAAAGTCTGCTACACAGCGTATCAGGTAAGGCGACGAAGTGCTACCAACATACTATGCACAGGCGTGAAATTGAAAAATTAGCCCAAATTTGTCAGACTGTTTTCAATCAAGTTTAAGACTATATTAATACTGAAACTTCCTGGCAGATTAAAACTGTGTGCCCGACCGAGACTCGAACTCGGGATCTTTGCCTCTCGCCGGCAAGTGCTCTACTATCTGAGCTACCCAAGCACGACACACGGCCGGTACTCACAGCTTTACTTCTGCCAGTATCTCGTGTCCTACCTTCCAAACTTGCCAGAAGTAAAGTTGTGAGTACGGGGCGTGAGTCGTGCTTCGGTAGCTCAGATGGTAGAGCACTTCCCCGCGAAAGGCAAAGATCCCGAGTTCGAGTCTCGGTCGGGCACAGAGTTTTAATCTGCCAGGAAGTTTCATATCGGCGCACACTCCGCTGCATAGTGAAAATCTCATTCTGGAAACATCCCCCAGGCTGTGGCTAAGCTGTGTCTCCGCAATATCCTTTCTTTCAGGAGTGCTAGTTCTGCAAGGTTTGCAGGAGAGCTATTGTAAAGTTTGGAAGGTAGGAGACGAGATACTGGCAGAAGTAAAGCTGTGAGTACTGGGCGTGAGTCTTGCTTCGGTAGCTCAGATGGTAGAGCACTTGCCGGCGAAAGGCAAAGGTCCCGAGTTCGAGTATCGGTCGGACACACAGTTTTAATTTGCCAGGAAGTTTCATATCAGCGCGCACTCCGCTGCAGAGTGAAAATCTCATTCTATATTAATACTGATTAGTGTGTTAACCACAACACCTAAATATAAGATAGAAATGAAAGAATAAACGCTAGGTAGGTCTCTAGAAGGGCGTAGCGATCCAAAGGATTGGAAAAGGGCACAGGTCATCCCCGTCTTCAAGAAGGGACGTTGAACATATGTGCAGAACTATAGACCTATATCTCTAACGTCGATCAGTTGTAGAATTCTGGAACGCGTATTATGTTCGAGTATAATGACTTTTCTGGAGACTAGAAATCTACTCTGTAGGAATCAGCATGGGTTTCGAAAAGACGATGGTGTGAAACGCAGCTCGCGCTATTCGTCCACGAGACTCAGAGGGCCATAGACACGGGTTCACAGGTAGGTGCCGTGTTTCTTGACTTCCGCAAGGCGTTCGATACAGTTCCCCCACAGTCGTTTAATGAACAAAGTAAGAGCATATAGACAATCAGACCAATTGGGTGATGGGATTGAAGAGATCCTAGATAACAGAACGCAGCATGTCATTCTCAATGGAGAGAAGTCTTCCGAAGTAAGAGTGATTTCTGGTGTGCCGCAGGGGAGTGTCGTAGCACCGTTGCTATTCACAATATACATGAATAGTGCAGGGAATAGCAACTGAATCTCAATGTAGACAAGTGTAATGTGCTGCGAATGCATAGAAAGAAAGATCCCTTATCACTTAGCTACAAAATAGCAGATCGGCAACTGGAAGTAGTTAATTCCATAAATTATCTGGGAGTACGAATTAGGTGTGATTTATAATGGAATGATCATATAACGTTAATCGTTGGTAAAACATATGCCAGACTGAGATTCATTGGAAGAATCCTAAGGAAATGCAATCCGAAAACAAAGGAAGTAGGTTACAGTACGCTTGTTCGCCCACTGCTTGAGTACTGCTCAGCAGTGTGGGATCCGTACCAGATAGGGTCGATAAAACAGAGAGAGAAGATCCAACGGAGAGCAGCGCACTTCGTTACAGGATCATTTAGTAATCGCGAAAGCGTTACGGAGATGATAGATAAACTCCAGTGGAAGACTCTGCAGGAGAGACGCTCAGTAGCTCGGTACGGGCTTTTGTTAAAGTTTCGAGAACATACCTTCACCGAAGAGTCAAGCAGTATATTGCTCCCTCCTACGTATATCTCGTGAAGAGACCATGAGGATAAAATCAGAGAGATTAGAGCCCACACAGAAGCATACCGACAATCCTTCTTTCCATGAACAATACGAGAATGGAATAGAAGGGAGAACCGGTAGAGGTACTCAAGGTACCCTCCACCACACACGCTCGGGTGGCTTGCGGAGTATGGATGTAGATGTAGAAGAATTAGCATGAACTGTACTAATGAAAATGAATTTCAGCTTATCGAGGTAACATAACTGTTTTAGTAAGACTAAGTACCCCAGATAGTTACGAATTAGCAAAATATTGTGCGCATTCTTTCTCGAAATGATCTGTGTCAACGTTCAGCCCAGTCATACTGGTTTACCGTTGCTGACCTACCATGAAAATGTGCAAATTTAGCAATGCGTGAAGATTCATAACGAAATTCAGTTAAAAATCATTTAGCGATATGAAGTGGGACAAGCATGTAATGGCAGTCGTGGGGAAGGCAGATAGTCGTCTTCGGTTCATTGAAAGAATTTGGGGAAGATGTGGTTCATCTGTAAAGGAGACCGCTTATAAAACACTAATACAAAATATTCTCGAGTACTGCTCGAGCGTTTGGGATCCCTATCAGGTCGGATTGAGGGAGGACATACACTCCTGGAAATGGAAAAAAGAACACATTAACACCGGTGTGTCAGACCCACCATACTTGCTCCGGACACTGCGAGAGGGCTGTACAAGCAATGATCACACGCACGGCACAGCGGACACACCAGGAACCGCGGTGTTGGCCGTCGAATGGCGCTAGCTGCGCAGCATTTGTGCACCGCCGCCGTCAGTGTCAGCCAGTTTGCCGTGGCATACGGAGCTCTATCGCAGTCTTTAACGCTGGTAGCATGCCGCGACAGCGTGGACGTGAACCGTATGTGCAGTTGACGGACTTTGAGCGAGGGCGTATAGTGGGCATGCGGGAGGCCGGGTGGACGTCCCGCCGAATTGCTCAACACGTGGGGCGTGAGGTCTCCACAGTACATCGATGTTGTCGCCAGTGGTCGGCGGAAGGTGCACGTGCCCGTCGACCTGGGATCGGACCGCAGCGACGCACGGATGCACGCCAAGACCGTAGGATACTACGCAGTGCCGTAGGGGACCGCACCGCCACTTCCCAGCAAATTAGGGACACTGTTGCTCCTGGGGTATCGGCGAGGACCATTCGCAACCGTCTCCACGAAGCTGGGCTACGGTCCCGCACACCGTTAGGCCGTCTTCCGCTCACGGCCCAACATCGTGCAGCCCGCCTCCAGTGGTGTCGCGACAGGCGTGAATGGAGGGACGAATGGAGACGTGTCGTCTTCAGCGATGAGAGTCGCTTCTGCCTTGGTGCCAATGATGGTCGTATGCGTGTTTGGCGCCGTGCAGGTGAGCGCCACAATCAGGACTGCATACGACCGAGGCACACAGAGCCAACACCCGGCATCATGGTGTGGGGAGCGATCTCCTACACTGGCCGTACACCACTGGTGATCGTCAAGGGGACACTGAATAGTGCACGGTACATCCAAACCGTCACCGAACCCATCGTTCTACCATTCCTAGACCGGCAAGGGAACTTGCTCTTCCAACAGGACAATGCACGTCCGCATGTATCCCGTGCCACCCAACGTGCTCTAGAAGGTGTAAGTCAACTACCCTGGCCAGCAAGATCTCCGGATCTGTCCGCCATTGAGCATGTTTGGGACTGGATGAAGCGTCGTCTCACGCGGTCTGCACGTCCAGCACGAACGCTGGTCAAACTGAGGCGCCAGGTGGAAATGGCATGGCAAGCCGTTCCACAGGACTACATCCAGCATCTCTACGATCGTCTCCATGGGAGAATAGCAGCCTGCATTGCTGCGAAAGGTGGATATACACTGTACTAGTGCCAACATTGTGCATGCTCTGTTGCCTGTGTCTATGTGCCTGTGGTTCTGTCAGTGTGATCATGTGATGTATCTGGCCCCAGGAATGTGTCAATAAAGTTTCCCCTTCCTGGGACAATGAATTCACGGTGTTCTTATTTCAATTTCCAGGAGTATAGAAGCAATTCAGAGGCGGGCTGCTAGATTTGTTACTGGTAGGTTTGATCATCACGCGAGTGTCACGGAAATGCTTCAGGAACTCCAGTGGGAGTCTCTAGAGGAAAGAAGGCGTTCTTTTCATGAATCGCTACTGAGGAAATTTAGAGAAGCAGCATTTGAGGCTGACTGCAGTACAATTTTACTGCCGCCAACTAACATTTCGCCGAAAGACCACAAACATAAGATAAGAGAGATTAGGGCTCGTACAGAGGCATATAGGCAGTCATTTTTCCCTCGTTCTGTTTGGGAATGGAACAGGGAGATAAGATGGTAGTTGTGGTACGAGGTATCCTCCGCCACGCACCGTATGGTGGATTGCGGAGTGTGTATGTAGATGTAGATATAGACGTACGGTCGTGGACAAAACGAGCGAGACCCCTCGCCTTTTCGTTATGCTGATCCGCACAGCTTTAATGTGTGCTACACAGCATAACAGACAAGGCGACGAAGTGCTACCAACATAATATGCAAGTTCACTCACAAGGAGAGGGCACGACCGTGGGGGATTTGTCCGAAATTGTGTGGTGAAACACGACCCCTAACATCTCACATGGTTAAAATAGTAGGACGCACTACTCGGAAAATCCCGAGAAAAATCGATCCAAAGTTTCTTAGATGCCTTATCAGTATAAAATATTAGTCCATTGCCAAACTGCTGTCTAACCTACATGGTTAGAGCTCGGACCCTTACGCCAGAGGTCTCGGGTTCGATTCCTCCTCTGGTACTTTTTTTTTTCTTCTGTTGCTTGCAAAATTACAGCGCATTGTTACAGGAGAATCGTGAAATTAATTCCCGGGACGATTGAAAAAAAAATCATTCTATAATTCACCCTCAATTATCGTCACCAATATCCCCAGACATGATTAAATATGCCCAGTTTGCCTCGAAATTATCAGAAACTCAAAACATTTTCGTAAATGTTAATGGGGCATGTTTTTGTACAGATTTATTGGAAACGCACTGTGATTGTAAAAAATCCGCTTTTATGTGCTGCGCAAGATGTTGCAAAAATTATTGCTTTGTTTGTTTTTACGATAATTACCACTGCGGTTCTTGTTTATAATTATTATATACATAAAAATAATTGAATGTTTCCCAATCGACTTTGTTATTCTGATTAAAAGCCCAATGTTACTCCTCATCTACTTTACAATGAAAAATGGAAAACCCACCGCCATGAATTGTGTTGTTGGACAAAAAGAAAATACTTTTTATTCAATAATGTAACTAATTTGTTAAAGATAATGTAGGTTTGGGAAGCTTTCTGCATAATTGGTGGAATAACCAAAGAAAATGAAACAGAACAGAAAAAATTGTGCTGGAGGAGGAATCGAACCCTAGACCTCTGGATTAACACTCCGTGCCCTAAACATCCAGGCCACTCGGCGGCTGGTCAGTGGGCTAACATTTTATGTTCGTAAGGCACCTAAGAAACTTTAGATCGATTTTTCACGGGATTTTCCGGGTAGTGCATCCAAATATTTTAACCACGCGAGGTTTTAGGGGTCCTCTTTCACCACACAAAATTTCAGACAAATCCCCGACCCCACGGTCGTGCCGTCTCCTTGTCAGCTGATTGCTGAGATAGCTAGCACTGGAGAAACAGCATCCTCTGCCACCACTTCGTGGGAAACGAAATACCTCAAGTACAAGCCAACGTGTTGTATTTGCATATATGTGACTATGACTTGTATCTAAAGTGTGGTTATGGATAGTACGTATGCTCAGATTGCGAATCTAACATCATGAATAAAGACAAGGGGAAATGAATTAAGCGTCCAACCTCTTCTGTAACATCAAATATATTTCAGTTATTCATTTTTAAATGAACTGCGCAGAAAATCATTCACCAGAAGTGAGTAACTTCTTAGTAACACCAGATGATATTAACAGCTTGCCGGCGCGGGTTAGCCGTGCGCTCAACGGCGTCATATCGCGGACAGACTTGCTCCTTGTACCGTCAGTTCGAATCCTTCCCCGGGCATGGATATCTGTTAGGTTGTTGTTGTTGTTGTTGTTGTTGTCTTCAGTCCTCAGACTGGTTTGATGCAGCTCTCGATGCTACTCTATCCTGTGCAAGCTGCTTCATCTCCCAGTACCTACTGCCCTCCTATACTACAATGGCGATTCCTCGATGTCTCAGAACATGTCCTACCAACCGATCCCTTCTTCTAGTCAAGTTGTGCCACAAACTCCTCCTCAATTGTATTCAATACCTCCTCATTACTTATGTGATCTACCCATCTAATCTTCAGCATTCTTCTGTAGCACCACATTTCGAAAGCTTCTATTCTCTTCTTGTCTAAGCTATTTATCATCCATGTTTCACTTCCATACATGGCTACACTCCATACAAATATTTTCAGAATCGACTTCCTGACATTTAAATCTATACTCGATGTCAACAAATTTTTCTTCTTCAGAAATGCTTTCATTGCCATTGCCAGTCTACATTTTATATCCTCCCTACTTCGACCATCATCAGTTATTTTGCTCCTCAAATAGCAAAACTCCTTTACTGAGTGCCTCATTTCCTAATCTAATTCCCTCAGCATCACCCGACTTAATTCGACTACATTCCATTATCCTCGTTTTGCTTTTGTTGATGTTCATCATATATCCTCCTTTCAAGACACTATCCATTCCGTTCAACCGCTCTTCCAAGTCCTTTGCTGTCTCTGACAGAATTACAATGTCATCAGCGAACCTCAAAGTTTTTATTTCTTCTTCAAGGATTTTAATACCTACTCCGAATTTTTCTTTTGTTTCCTTTACTGCTTGCTCAATATACAGATTGAATAGCATCGGGGACAGGCTACAACCCTGTCTCACTTCCTTCCCAACCACTGCTTCCCTTTCATACCCCTCGACTCTTATAACTGCCATCTTGTTTCTGTACAAATTGTAAATAGCCTTTCTTTCCCTTTATTTTACTCCTACCACCTTCAGAATTTTTGCCTTTCCTTAATCTTTCTTCTAAGATAAGTCGTAGGGTCAGTATTGCCTCACGTGTTCCAACATTTCTACGGAATCCAAACTGATCTTCCCCGAGGCCGGCTTCTATCAGTTTTTCCATTCGTCTGTACAGAATTCGCGTTAGTATTTTGCAGCTGTGACTTATTAAACTGATAGTTCGGTAATTTTCACATCTGTCAACACCTGCTTTCTTTGGGATTGGGATTATAATATTCTTCTTGAAGTCTGAGGGTATTTCGCCTGTTTGATACATCTTGCTCACCAGATGGTAGAGTTTTGTCAGGACTGGCTCTCCCAAGGCTGTCACTAGTTCTAATGGAATTTTCTTTACGTAAACGGCCGTATCTTTAGATTGTGTTGACATAGCTCACTTTTTTACACTACCAAGAGACCGTATACCGCAGAAAGTGTGATACATTTCCACTTATTATGTCCACCCCTACTCGAGGTAAACGTGTTTTAAGGGTTAGGTAGACAGACAGACGGTCAAGAAAGTGATACGAGTTTTTACCGATTTACGTGACGATATCCTAACAACGAAAATAGTTACCACAGTTACTGAATATGAGGGCTGCATAATAATTTCCCCTACTCTTTATTCGAAATGTTTCAGTTGCAGTCGATACATCAGCATACTAATCGTAGCTACGCTTAGGATCCAAATCACGTACAAAGGAATGCAAATAAAATCAGTTTGCGTATACACGTGGTAATTCAGATCCCACTATTAATGCAACCGCGTTTTAAATGTGCGAGCATTCCCATTACTTGCTACCTTAAGGAACACGTCGGCTAATAAACGATTTCTGGCTGTGGCAGAATGGAGAATTCGAAACATTTTAGAATACGTTTGGCAGCTGCGTCGCCGTTTATTTCCTGGGGTGGTGCAGAATTATCTTACTAAATTTACTCGCTAATAACAATTTTTTGTTATTTCGAGAAACATCCCGAATGATTGTCACATAAGCGGTGGCATAAAGTCAGACGATTCATGTTTTTGAGTCCAGAAAACTTCATCCAACAGAAAATGCAGATCATTTTGCCATTTTCATTGCGAAATTGCCGGCTTATTCATGTCTGGGGTAATAATAGAGGGCTGTTTGCCTGGGTTGTCTGCTAGCGTAGTGAAAGGTGTTTGCTACTGCAAGGGAGGTCTGGTTTGTTTTCTATTCGATGGAGGAGGATAGACTATCAGTTAAGGAATTTTAAGAAATTCTCCCGCCCCCAATAGGTTTTATTGCTACCTTTATTCTGTACTGGTGCCCTGTGGATATCGATGTGAAACTCTTGTAGAATTTCATACTTGTTACTGCCTACTTTTTCCGCTTCTGTCAATAACTGAATGATTTTTAACTGAATTTCGTTATGAATCTTCACGCATTGCTAAATTTGCACACGTTCATGATAGGTCAGCAACGGTAAACCAGTATGACTGGTCTGAACATTGACACAGATCATTTCGGGAAAGAATACGCATAATATTTTGCTAATTCGTAACGATCTGGAGTACTTAGTCTTACTAGAACAGTTATGTTATCTCGATAAGCTGATATTCATTTTTATTAGTACAGTTCATGCTAATTAGCGTTTATTCTTTCATTTATATCTTATATTTACGTGTTGTGGTTAACACACTAATGAGTATTAATATAGTCTTACACATGATTGAAAACCGTCTGACAAATTTCGGATAGTTTTTCAATTTCACGCCTGTGCATATTATGTTGGTAGCACTTCGTCGCCTTGTCTGTTATGCTGTGTAGCAGACTTTAAAGCTGTGCGGATCAGCGTAACGAAAAGGCGAGGGGTCTCGCTCGTTTTGTCCACGACTGTACGTCTATATCTACATCTACATCTACATGCATACTCCGCAATCCACCATACGGTGCGTGGCAGGGAGTACCTCGCACCACAACTAGCATCTTCTCTCCCTGTTCCGCTCCCAAACAGAACGAGGGAAAAATGATTACCTACATGCCTCTGTACGAGCCCTAATCTCTCTCATCTTTGTGGTCTTTCCGCGAAATATAAGTTGGCGGCAATAAATTGTACTGCAGTCAGCCTCATATGCTGGTTCTCTAAATTTCCTCAGTAGCGATTCACGAAAAGAACGCCTCCTTTCCTCCAGAGACTCCCAACCGAGTTCCTGAAGCATTTCTGTAACACTCGCGTTATGATCAAATCTACCAGTAACAAATCTAGCAGCCCGCCTCTGAATTGCTTCTACGTCCTCCCTCAATCCGACCTGATAGGGATTCCAAACGCTCGAGCAGTACTCGAGAATAGGTCGTATTAGTGTTTTATAAGCGGTCTCCTTTACAGATGAACCACATCTTCCTCAAATTCTAACAATGAACCAAAGACGACTATCCGTCTTCCCCACAACTGCCATTACATGCTTGTCCCACTTCATATCGCTCTGCAATGTTACGCTCAACTATTTAATCGACGTGACTGTGTCAAGCGCCACACTACTAATGGAGTATTCAAACATTACGGGATTCTGTTTCCTATTCATCTGTATTAATTTACATTCATCTATATTTAGAGTTAGCTGCCATTCTTTACACCAATCACAAATCCTGTCCAAGTCATCTCGTATCCTCCTACAGTCACACAACGACGACACTTTGCTGTACACCACAGCATCATCAGCAAACAGCCGTACATTGCTATCCACCCTATCCAAAAGATCATTTATGTAGATAGAAAACAACAGCGGACCTCCCACACTTTCCTGGTGCTCTCCAGATGATACCCTCACCTCCGATGAACACTCACCATCGAGGACAATGTACTGGGTTCTATTACTTAAGAAGTCTTCGAGCCACTGACACACTTGGGAACCAATCCCATATGCTCGTACCTTAGTTAGGAGTCTGCAGTGGGGCACCGAGTCAAACACTTTCCGGAAGTCGAGAAATATGGTATCCATCTGATACCCTTCATCCATCGTTGGCAAGATATTATGTGAAAGAAGGGCGAGTTGCGTTTCACAGAAGCGATGCTTTCTAAAGCCGTGCTGATGTGTGGACAGCAACTTCTGTCTCAAGGGAATTCATTATATCCGAACTGAGAATGTGTTCGAGAATCCTGCAACAAACCAATGTTAAGGATATTGATCTGTAATTTTGAGGATCTGTCCTTCTACCCTTCTTATACACAGGCGTCACCTGCGCTTTTTCCAGTCGCTCGGGACAAGAGATTCGCGATAAATGCAAGCTAAGTAAGGAGCCAATGCAGTAGAGTACTCTCTGAAAAACCGAATTTGAATCTCATCAGGACCTGGCGATTTATTTATTTTCAACCCATTCAGCTGTTTCATAACCCCAGGGATGTCTATTACTATGTTCTCCATACAGAAATCCGTATGATACTCAAACGGCGGTATGTGTGTGTGTGTGTGTGTGTGTGTGTGTGTGTGTGTGTGTGTGTGTGCGTGTGTGTGTGTGTGTGTGTGTGTGTGTGTGTGTGTGTGTGTGTGCGTGTGTGTGTGTAAACGCTTCAGAGACGGAAAGGAGGGTGTTGAGGATAAGCCGCATTCAAGCCAACATGCACAGTCCCAAACAGCCTCAAGGGAGAGTGACGGATGCTTCTGGATGACCGGCAACGAACTTTAACAATGAGAACAGAAGAGTTGAAAATAAGCTAAGACAGTAAACACACACATAAAAAAAAATTCTGTATCACCCCAGTTCCCAGAATTCCTGAATATAGATGATGACTGAATGTTGTGCCACAGACACAATCGCTTTGGCTGTTCAGAGATGTCACTAAACCCGCCGAAAGATGTAAACAACCACGCATGAGCAGCACGTATTAGATGGAGGGGGTCGGACAGCCGATCAGTTCCAGTCATTCCACCAGGAAGGAGGTACATGGCTTGTGCCGTCTGTAGTTCAACTGTGCATAGACGGTCAGTACCGCGGATTGATCGCATCCGCATTGTTACTTTGGGCCAGGAAGGGCTCTCAACACGGAAAGTGTCCAGGTGTCTCGGAGAGAACTAAACCGATTGTGTTTGGACATGGAGAAGATACAGAGTGACTGGAACTGTCAATGACATATCTCGCTCAGCTCGCCCAAGGGCTACTACTGCAGTGGATGACCGCTATCTATGAATTTTGGCTCGGGCCAACCATGGCGCAACGCCACCATGTCGAATAATGCTTTTCGAGTAGACAGGACGTCCTGTGACGACAAACTGTGCGCAATAGGCTGCACGATGGGTAACTTCACCACGGATGTCTGTGGCAAGGTCCATCTTTACAACCACGACAATATGCTGGGCGGTACAGATAGGCCCAACAACATGCTGAATGGACCATTATTCACTGACGAGTGCCGCATATGCCTTCAACCAGACAATCGTCGGAGACGTGCATGGAGGAATCCCTGTCAGGCTGAACGCCTTAGACACACTGTCCAGTGAGTGCAGCAAGGCGGAGGTTCCCTGCTGTTTCGGGGTGGAATTATGTGCTGCCGACGTACGCCGCTGGTAGTCAGAGAAGGCGCTGTAACAGCTGTACGATACGTGAATGCCATCGTCCAACCGATAGTGCAAGCATATTGGTAGCATACTGGCGAGGCATTCGTGTTCGTGGGCGACAATTCGCGCCCCCATCGTGGCCATCTTGTGAACGACTTCCTTCAGGATAACACCATCGGTCGATTCGAGTGGCCAGCATGTTCTCTAGACATGGACCCTATCAAAAATGCCTGGGATAGATTGAAAAGGGCTGTTTATGGACGACCACTCTGAGGGATCTAGGCCGAATCTCCATTGCAAAGTTGGTCAATCTGGATCACCAGTGCCTTGATGAACTTGTGGGCAGTATGCCACGACGAATACAGATATGCATCAATGCAAGAGGGCGTATTAGAGGTACCAGTGTGTACAGCAATCTGGACCACCACCTCTGAAGGTCTCGCTATGTTGGTGATACAACATGTAATTTGTGGTTTCCATGAGCAATAAAAAGGGCGGAAATGATGTTTATGTTGATCCCTATTCCAATTTTGTGTACAGGTTCCCGAACTCTCGGAACTAAGGAGATGCAAAACATTTTTTGATGTGTGTACTTTATTCACAAATATTCGCAAACTTCGTAAATATCCAACAACGTGAGACCACTGTACGTACAGATTCCACAAGAAGCACTTGTTGATAGGTTCGAATAGTTTTACAACCAGTGTCAGAAGTTTCTTGTATTTAATGGTGATTGCTCTGCAGGCCAGTAAAGGAACTTTGCTAGCAACTTTTGTTTCCTTTATTTTCAGAGAGTATCAGCGAACTTTTCAGGTGCACCTCGTGTTACGACAGTGTCACCAGAAGTGTGAAAATTCCGCAATAACATGAGGTTAGACAAATTGCTGTTTATTAATGTAGCTTTTCTAACGTGTTTCATACAAAATTAAAAGTGTGTGACAAACGCCAACATGTTTAATATGTTGCTGGTCCAACGTCTCTTGTTAAGTCTATGACCAAGTATCTCATAAGTGTAGCTGAAATTTAAATGCAGTTTAAACCTTTGTGATCTGAAACGACTTCCAACACCCGTGTCATTAATAAAAATGGCATCTACTCTGCCTATTTCTCATCTGGAGTCTCAAACACCACCAAACCATTAGAAGTCAGACCAAATGGTGAGCAGATAGTATGTTGTATTAGATAAGGGCTTCAGAAAGAAGTGCCAGCTAATTATACAGCGGCAATTCCCCCTTGCTTCTTACTTTACAGTATTTACATACACTATGCGATCAAAAGTATCCGGACACCTGGCTGAAAATGACTTACAAGTTCGTTGCGCCCTCCATCGGTAATGCTGGAATTCAATATGGTGTTGTCCCACCCTTAGCCTTGATGGCAGCTTCCACTCTCGCAAGCATACGTTCAATCAGTTGCTGGGAGGTTTTTTGGGGAATGGCAGCCCATTCTTCACGGAGTGCTGCACTGAGGAATAGTATTGACGCCGGTTGGTGAGGCCTGGCACGAACTCGGCATTCCAAAACATCCCAAATGTGTTCCACAGGATTCAGGTCAGAACTCTGTGCAGGTCAGTCCATTACAGGGATGTTATTGTCGTGTAACCACTCCGCCACAGGCCGTGAATTGTGAACAGGTGCTCCATCGTGTTGAAAGATGCAATCGCTATCCCCAAATGGCTCTCCAACAGTGGGAAGCAAGAAGGTGCATAAAACATCAATGTAGGGTTGCGCTGTGATAGTGCCACGCAAAACAACAAAGGCTGGAAGCTTCCTCCATTCAAAACACGACCACACCCTAACAAAAAATGGTTCAAGTGGCTCTGAGCACTACGGGACTTAACATCTGTGGTCATCAGTCCCCTAGAACTTAGAACTACTTAAACCTAACTAACCTAGGGACATCACACACATCCATGCCCGAGGCAGGATTCGAACCTGCGACCGTAGCACACCCTACCACCACCGCCTCTGAATTTTACTATTGGCACTACACACGCAGTCAGATGACGTTCACCGGGCATTTGCCATACCCACACCCTGCCATTAAATCGCCACAGTGTGTACCATGATACGTCACTCCACACAATGTTTTACCACTCTTCGATTGTCCAATGTTTACGCTCCTTACACCAAGTGATGCATCATTTGGCATTTACCGGCGTGATGTGTGGCTTACAAGCAGTCGCTCGACCATGAAATCCAAGTTCACTCACCTCTCACCCAACTGTCATAGTACTTGCAGTGGATCCTGATGCAGTTTGGAATTCCAGTACGATGTTCTGGATAGATGTCTGCCTATTACACATTACGACCCTCTTCAGCTGTCGGCGGTCTCTGTCAGTCAACAGACGAGGTCAGCCTCTACGCTTTTGCACTGTACATGTCCCTCCACGTTTCCACTTCACTATCACATCGAAAACAGTGGACCTAGCGATATTTAGGAGTGTGGAAATCTCGCGTACAGACGTATGACGCAAGTGACACCCAATCACCTGACTATGTTCGAAGTCCTTGAGTTGTGTGGAGAGCCCTATTCTGCTCTCTGACGATGTCTAATGACTACTGAGGACGCTGATATGGAGTACCTGGCAGCAGGTGGCAGCACAGTGCACCTAAGATGAAAAACGTTTGGGGGTGTCCGGATACTTTTCATCACATACTGTATCTGCATATCCTCTACAGTTAATTCTGTTTCTCTCTTCTTAACTTCCGCAGTTTAGTCTGCGCAGTCCTCCTGCTGGAGATTCCTGGTGCTACATGGGCACCTGTCAGCTCACTCTGAGATAAGTGCAGTTACTATATGCATGAATTCGAAATATGGGTTAGCCACCTGGACACACGACAGCATGGTCGTGTATGCGACAGGCAGGTTGCCTTCACTCATACAGAGTCTGTGGGCATCAGGTAGCCCGCAGGTGGGCATGTGAGCTGCAAGAGCCTACTGTACTCCTCACCTACTGAAAAAAAAATACAGAATTGACCCAGACGCTAAGGCAGACATTCTCGTAGAAGTCTTCACAAATGACTTCATCCACATCCATGAACCTACCAACCCAGACCACGTTCCAGAAGCAGTGGGACAGCTACAAATATTTATGGCGAGTCAGGATAAAAACTGCCACACTGAAGATATCACTGCAGAAAGAGTGACGACTCCAACTACCTCAATGCAAGGAAGGCAGGTGACCCTGACCTCATGAATAAGATGCTGAAACTAATGCTCCCAATAGCAGCCTGGCCAAGGCATTCAATATCTTACAAACTGGACAGTACACCTGTTATAACCTTTAATCACCAACAATTGCGTGATAACAACTCAGTATGTCTCATTCGACTGCCGTGCCGTGACATGCGGCCGGCGCCGTTCGTAGCTAGGTGGCGCTCCCGCGCTCAGCCGAGTTGCGGAGCGCCTCTATCGCCGTTTGCGCGTACTGTCGTGGCGGCACTGTTAAATGTCGTGGCACTGTCACAACACTTTCTCCACCCTTGAAAAAAAAAAAACACTCACTTCCTTGGAGACACGGACAGCGTGGAGACATCCATGGCCTCTTGTGAGCCCCCGAGAAAATTCCGCAGAGAGACACGAGAGTATGGTCGAAAATGTCCAGGACGGAGCTCGTGCGTGGAACGTGCCTCCTGGACGAGATGATGGGTGAAAACTCCGGAGCAGCATCCATAGGTGTCGTGGACCTGGGGGTGTTCTCCAGCGAGATGGGTCCCGGAGAAGGCGGCGTCGCGACTGGGGCCGGTTCTGGTGTACTCGGAAGCGGTAGCGACGTCAGCTGCATCAACACGTACGGTAGATCGGCAGCAGCAACAGGACTGGTTCTCGGGCTGGAGGAGGTGAAGGAAGGGGGCGGTGGCACCGGCGTGGCCACCACTCGTGGGCGCATCTGGTCGTATTGGCGAACAATCGTGCCGTCGTCCGTACGTATTTCACAAAGCCGGCGGCCGCGAAGAGCCTTGACCACCCCTGGAATCCATTTAGGGTGAGATCCGTACCCTCGTGCCCACACGTCGGCGCCCACCGAATATTTTCCCGCACTAGGGGACACAGCACAAGGCCTGACAGGGTGAAGCAGATGCAGTAGAGTGCGCGGTTGGCGGCCATGCAAGAGTTCAGCAGGGCTGCGATCACCCAGAGGCGTGAAGCGATAAGAACTCAGAAATTGCAGCAGAGCGTCGTCTGTGGAAAAATCACTATGGAATTTTTTCATCTGGCTTTTGAAAGTGCGGACAAGGCGCTCGACCTCCCCATTCGATTGCGGATGGAAGGGCGGTGCTGTAACATGATGAATCGCTTGTCCAGTACAAAAATTACGGAACGCCTGTGAAGAGAACTGAGGGCCATTGTCCGTGACGATCGTGGATGGAAGGCCTTCTAGCGCAAAGATTTTGGACAAAGCCAGCGTCGTCGCCGCAGTGGTGGGCGACGGACATCGAACAACAAACGGAAACTTCGAGAAGGTGTCAATCAACTAGCCAATAAGTACCGAGGAAGGCGCCGGCAAAGTCAGCGTGCACCCGTTCCCGTGGCTGCGCCGGATCAGACCACGGAGAGGGCATTGTACGAGGTGCAGCCAGTTGTTCAGCACACTGGCCACACGCAGCAACCATGTGGGCGATGTCCAAATCAATACCGGGCCAATAAACGTGTCTGCGGGCCAGGGACTTAGTCCGAGAAATCCCCCAATGGCCTTCATGTAACAGTTCGAGAACATCCTTGCGAAGAGAGGCTGGCACCACGACCCGGGGAGATGCGCCATCCGTGGCCAGAAGAACAATACCATCACGAACAGACAGACGAAGGTGCAAGGCATGGTAGTTGCGAAGGGGATCCGATGCCCGGCCCTCGGTCCTGTCCGGCCAACCGCATTGAACAAAATCGATCACCTGACGCAGGACCGCGTCCCGCGCAGTAGCCGACGCGACCTGCGAACCAGTAAGTGAAAAACCCTCGACCGCATGACGTTCTTCCTCATCAATGTGGAAACAGAGTAGTTCATCACGATCGAAAACCGGGGGGGGGGGGGGCCCATCGGCAATCGCGACAATGCGTCAGCGTTGGCGTGCTGGGCCGTGAGGCGATAATGAATCTCATAGTGAAAACGAGACAAGTATAAGGCCCAACGTTGCAGGCGGTGAGCTGCCTTATCCGCAAGTGACGCCGATGAGCTGAACAGAGAGACCAGTGGCTTGTGGTCGGTGATGAGGTGAAACTTAGAACCATACAAAAAACTGCTGAACTTTTTTAGAGCATAAATGATAGAGAGCGCCTCCATTTCGATTTGAGAGTAACGCCGTTGCGCATCGTTGAGGGTCTTGGAAGCATAGGCGATGGGTTGTTCCGACCCATCCTCATACCGATGGGTGAGAACAGCCCCTAGGCCATACTGTGACGCGTCAGTCGCCAGAACCAACTGCTGAACCGGACGGAATGTGGCAAGACAAGGCGCCGAATGGAATTGAGCCTTCAGGCGGACAAAAGCCTGCTCACACTCGTCGAACCAACAGAAAGGGACGTTTTTTCGTAACAGCTGATGCAGAGGATGAGCTACCGCCGCCGCGGATGGAATGAATTTGTGATAATAAGCAATCTTGCCTAGAATCGCCTGAAGTTCTTTGACCGTAGACGGCCGGGGTAGAGCGTTAATGGCCGCAACGTGCTGACGTAGAGGACGTATACCCTCACAGGACAAGTGGAAACCAAGACACACAACGGAGGGTTCGAAGAACTGTGACTTGTCCAGATTGCACCTCAACCCAGCCAAACGCAAAACCCGAAACAGTGAACGCAAATTGCGATGGTGCTACTCAGTGGAGGCCCCCGTGACAACAATGTCATGGGGGCAGCCGGAAACGGAAGCCGTGAGCTGCTCCAAAAACCGCTCAAAAATGGCCGGCGCGCTAGCGACGCCAAATGGTAACCGCTCGTACTGCTACAACCCACAAGGAGTGTTGAAGACGAGAAATTCCTTGGAAGAATCATCCAACGGCAACTGATGGTATGCCTCCGATTAGTCAAGTTTGGAAAAGAACTGACCCCCAGCGGGCTTGGTAAATAACTCCTCAGGGCGGGGAAGAGGATAAGTGTCAATGAGGCTCTGAGCGTTGACAGTGGCTTTAAAATCACCACACAATCGCAGACTCCCGTTTGGTTTAGAAACCACCACGATTGACGATGCCCATTAAGTGGAGGTAACAGGAAGGAAAATCCCTGAAGCTGTTAACCTGTCTATCTCAGCCTTGACAGGTGCACGCAACGCTACCGGAATAGGGCGTGCCCAGAAAAACTTAGGGCGAGCTGTAGGTTTAAGAGTAATGTGGGTTTCAAAATCCTTGGCGCGACCCAGACCAGCATAGAATACGGACGAAAATTCAGAACACAAGCCATCCAGCTGCTGATACGGAATATCCTCAGATATGAGGTGGACATCATCATCAGAGGAGAACCCGAACAACTGGAAAGCATCATAACCGAACAGGTTTTCAGTGCCCGCATGATCCACCACATAAAAAGGTTTATTATAAGTTCTCAGATTTCGCGTAACTGGAGACAAGGGAGGGGAGCCCAACTCCAAATACGTGCGAGAATTAATGAGAGTTACTGCAGAGCCAGTGTCCACTTGCATGCGAATGTCTTTATCCAGAACACAAACAGTAACAAACAACTTATTTGTTTGAGAAAGTACACAGTTGACATCCATGTCCGATGCCTCGTCCTCGTCGACAGGAACTTTAGGGGACTGACACACAGAAGCAATGTGGCCTTTTTTCCTACATGAATTACACGTGGTCCAACGTTTTGGACACGCGGCCCTGTCATGCTGTACGAAACAACGTGGACAAGAAGGAAGTGCGGAACGAACTTGCTTCTGTGGGTGCTGTTGTCGCTGCAAGCGTTGCGGCCCAACGTGACGTTGTGTACGCGAGTGAACCGCCGCCACAGCTTCGTTCTCCTGTGAAACAGGCAAATTGTCCGTGTCGAAAGGTGACTGTACAGCGCCTACATCACACCACGCGTCTATTTGCCCGCCATCAGCGTAAGACACTTCAAAGGATTGAGCGATGCTTAGAACTTCCGACAACGACGGGTTTGGCTGTTGTAGGGCGCGTTGCCGAACTTCTTTATCAGGAGCAAGCCGTAGAATAGCATCCCTAACCATTGAATCAGCATAAGACTCATGATGAGTGTCCGTGACAAACTGACATTTCCTACTCAGACCGTGTAGTTCCGCCGCCCAAGCCCGGTAAGATTGATGGGGCTGTTTACGACACCGGTAGAACGTCACGCGGGCGGCAACGACGTGGGTGTTTTTTCGGTAATACTTAGACAATAAGTCACACATTTCTTGGAAGGACAGAGAGGCAGGTTCCCGCAGAGGGGCTAACTGAGATAGCAGCTGGTAGATCCGTGGGGAAATCCAAGATAGAAATAACGACTTACACATAGGAGCGTCGACAATGCCGAAAGCCAAGAAGTGTTGCCGCAAATGCTTCTCATAATCCTCCCAGTCTTCAGTGGCCTCGTCGTAAGGAGGGAATGGAGGTGGAGAAGAGGAAGACAGACGATGAGTAAGCGACGTAGACAACGCCTGAATAGCAGCCGTCAATTGTGTTTGTTGTTCAATGAGCGCTTGGATGAGCTGTTCCATGTCTGCCCCGTCACGAACACACAAATCCACAACGCAGTGAAAATATCTGACCTCGCCACCAAAAAGTGTTATAACCTTTAATCACCAATAATTGCGTGGATATTCAAACACACTCACTTAGAAACAATAGCTGGTTACATGATAACAACTCAGTATCTCTTATTCGATTGCCGTGCCGTGACATGCAGCCGGCGCCGTTCGTAGCTAGGTGGCGCTCCCGCGCTCAGCCGAGTTACGGAGCGCCTCTATCGCCGTTTGCACGTACTATCGTGGCGGCACTGTTGAATGTCGTGGCACTGTCACAACAGTAACAATGAAATCTGACCTGAATAACCAATGAGCAGATTTATGCATACATCACATACAAATATTACTGAAAATCAGAACCAAAACACCCGGAGATAGAAAAGAGAGAAAAAAATTATTGGTAATAGTTACGGTGTAATTAGAGCAGCTGACGGATGCCAGCTTGATCTGCCACAGTATGCCATGACCATCCCCTGTGATATGTTCAGTTGTAGCTTATCTTCACTGAGCCAGTGTTTATTAACACACAATGTAGTCTTCTTGTTTACACCTAATAGACTACTAAGATTACCAATTTTATTTTTTAATGACCTGACATTTATATATAAGAATAATCATGAGTCATCACCACAAAATGGTAAATGTGGATTCTTAGGCAGTAGCACGTCATTGTCTTCACTTTATACACAGTCTTCTGTTAAGAGGAGATTGCATACACGCAACAGCAGATAGCTCCTTGATTGCATTGAATGCAGATGCTCCCGGCAAAGTAATTTGCTCAGAACCACCCACATAAAAATCACGGTTGCTTTCTTGTTCTGGCAGTCTCTCATACAATGACTTCTTTCTTTTCATACAAAATTCTTTGTATTTGTTGTATGCAATGTCCTACTAATATAATTGAACATTTGTAATACTGTCCAATGAAAGGAAAGTAATTGTTTCCTTTTTCATGGATTTGTCTATGCATTTGTAGCATCAACAGTAAATATGAAAAGATGACCAAATAATGTATTACTTATATTATTATAAGGTGATAATTAAATGGCACAACTGAAAAATGGGACTGCCTGTTCGGACACATCTTGAGACATGAAGGAATAGTCAAGTAAATTTGGTACTGAAGGGAAGTTGGTGGGTTAAAAATTACAGAGGTGCACCTAGGTCTGACTATGGTATGCAGGTTCAAATGAATGTAAGTTGTGCTTTATAATAAAATGTAATGGAAGCTGTGCCTTATAACAAAATGTATCCAAGTTTCCTGAATAAATTAATTACAGTTACAGCTCATGCTTTTAAGTGTGATATCCTAATGGATTTGTGCATCAATACAAATTGTCAGGCGTATCAAATACAAGTCGGTATCACTTTCATTTTCAATTAACTATTCTCAGTTCAAATATTTACTAGCAACAAACATTTGATATAATAGTCTGTTGATGTAGACCCATTTATAATATGATCCAGCATGTTAAAGAAAGTTTACAAGAAAAACACTCCATCCGAACAGCCCTTGAAGGACCAACGGTACTGACTGGCTGCCGTGTCATCCTCAGCCTTAGTCATCACTGGGTGTGGATACAGAGGGGCGTGTGGTCAGCACACAACTCTCCCAGCCGCTGTCAGCTTTCGTGACCAGTGTCGCTACTTCTCAGTCACGCAGCTCTCAATAGGCCTCACAAGAACTGAGTGCACCTCGCTTGCCAACAGCACTGCGCAGACCCCGATGGTGACCCATCCGAGTGCTAGCCGAGCCCAACAGCTCTTAGTATCGGTGATCTGACGGGAACTGATGTTACCACTGTGGCAAGACCAATGGCCAAGGAATATATTGGTTTCATTTTTTATTGTGTTGAGACCACAGGAAACTAAGGTGCAATTGACTTGCGCATGTTCCTTGGTGTAATACGTAACTCACAGACTTCAGCATGTTTACGCAAAAAACATTAAATACAAAGTAATTTTTAATCATTATGGGCTCCAAATATTTAGGTATTCTGTGTAATATTTTCTCCCCTAGCAGATTTGTATGTTTGCGATATTATTTATTTCAGTGTTACAAGATCAGTGATTAAAAAATGGCTACTTAGAAATGGCTTTCACACAAATAAAGAGTATTAGATACGTATTTCAACACAGGAGGCAAGCTTACAGGATACTCCCTCAAGGTAAAATTCACATCTGTTGGCAATAGTTTGTCAGTGGTGTTACTAATGCAATATGCCTTATGCCCTTGTTCCCTGCAAACCAAGTTGAACCTGGAATATTAGACCATGAATGCCTGTGTAATAAAATCTCAATCAGTACTGTAATGTTTAATACAGTTACAATTCCACATTTTGCTCGTCTTTACTCTCAGTGCATTTCCTTTGCCAAAACTGAATAATAAATCTATAAAAATGTAATTGCAAAAATCACAGTACAGCGTGTAAATATACTATCAATAGTGTACAGATTACAGTGAGTACTGATATTAGCTAACAAGAATAGACGCTATGTTAACCATTTTTGATTATCATGTTGATGACTAATGTAGAATAGAAGCAAATTCTTCCGAGAATGGGACATTAATACAATGAAAAATCTTTATATACACGTCAAAATAAGAGTTTAAAACTGCATCAGAATAATGGCCACAAAAGATGAAACTCTAGAAATGTACCAAGAACTGTTCTTCACTTTTTGATAGAAATAATAAAACTACATTAAATGTGTACATCATAAGCTATTTATTTCACAACATTACTTGCCATCCCATGATTGGAATACAGTCATTTTTTGAGCATTCCCCTAACCTACTCTTTCTGCCCAGGTATCTTAAATAAGCCAAAAATCTATAGTCATTCTTGAAGCACTTAACGATGCTGTATTTTACGCGCATTCCTCCAGCTTGCAGCAGTATCAGTATTTGGGCATAGTCTGAGAGCGTTAAGACAGTACACAGTAGTTGAAGCGGATTGAGTAACAGCACAATACACCGCCCTGCAGCCTAGAGATAAGTTAACAAACAGAATTAGGAGATATGAGGACAATAAAAGCAGGTGACAAAATGGAGACTGTTAAAAATTGAAACATGGAGAAAAAGATGCGAAGATAAAAACAAACAGTCGGTGATGCTGATTAAAACACATAGTAAATAAACAAGCACAATTTAAAAAAGCACAGCGACAGTCTGGTTTCTGTTTTCATGAGATAAAAAACACAACTAGCGACAGAATGGTGGGTGTTCACAACACTGTCAGGGGACACACAACACTGAACACTCAATTGAAACAGCACTATAGAGGCGACATGACACCAGATGGAGGGAGGGAGGACCCAGACCAATGAGGGGGAAAAGGGGGAGGAGAGGGAAAAAATGGGGCAGCCAATGGAGGGAGGGGACATAGAAAAAAGGGGGGCTGGGTGGACGCAAGAAGTGGGAAAGGCAGTGGAGGGGAGAGCAAAAGGGCTCAGGGGAGAGAAGGGAGTCAAGAGCGAGGGCTGGTAGGGGATAAACAGGATCGAAGGATGGGAAGAGGGAGGGTAGGCAGGGAAAAAACAGGATGGAAGGACAGCGAGGGGGAGCCCAGGAAAAGGGTAGAGGAAGGGAGGGAGAGGTGAGGATCAGGGTTGATAGGAGGGATAAATGGAGGGAAAGTGGTCATCATCCGGGAGCGGGAGTTGATGGAAGCCACTTTGGGAAAGGAGATTAAGGGTGCAGAGGCGGAGCGTAGGGGGGACACAATGGTGAAGGTGCGGCAGAAGGCAAGGGTTGGAGAGGAGAAGGGCAACCAGAGGATGAGGGGTATCAAGTTTGCGGAAGGTGTAAAGGATCCGAATATGTTCGAGGAAAATGAGCAGATGGGGGAAAGCAATCAGGTCATAGAGGATCCACGTGGGGACGGGAGGTGTAAATGGATGGTGAGACAGATTGCATGACGCTCAAGGATCTGGAGGGACTCGTAGAATTTGGCGGGGGGGGGGGGGGCAGATATCCATGTGGGACTGGCGTAAGAGAGGATAGGATGAATGAAGGAACTGTAGGTGTGGAGGATGGTAGAGGGGTTCAAACCCCATGTCCGGCCAGAAAGGATTTGAATGAGTCAGAGGCGGTTCTGAGCTTTCTATTGGATTTTTTTTTCTTTTTTTAATCAATGCATTACCACAAGTGTTGCTGAGAGTGAAGAATTCTCTTTGCAAATAATTATTAAACTTGAGCACTTATACCAACTTTGTTAAACTATAAGTAAGCAATAAACATAGATAAAGCTTCTAATTGTGACATCAAATAAAAGGTTCTCCATTGCTTGCACTGTTGCTTGGTGTCACTAACAGAAGTGAGCTCGGCACGATGCTGGGAAAAATATGGAGATCCTTTTACCACCTGGCTCCTGTCGCCATCTGATCTGCAGTGCCTGATAGAGCACAGTCGTATGTCGGTGATATTCTATGCACCCATTTGTAGCCCTGTATGGAAAGCCATTCTGGGCTTACATTTCAGAAAGATAATGCACATCTGCACATAGCGATAGTTTCTACTGCTTGTCTTCATGCTTAAAAACCCTTCCTTGGCCAGTGAGGTCGCAGGATCGCTCCCCATCTGAAAACGTATGTAACATTATTAGTGAGGCCCTCTGACCAGCTCAGGATTATGATGAGCTAAAGCACCAACTGGACAGTATATGTCTCGACATCCCTCAAGAGGACATCCAACAAAGCTATCAATCAATGCCAAGCCAAATAACTGCTAATATAAGGACCAGTGGTAGACCAACACTTTACTGACTTGCTCAATTTGTGGAGATCTTTCTCTTGAATAAGTTGATCAATTTTTCTGCAGTTGTGACCATTTGGTTGGCTGTACATGTACATAACGTCTACCAATTTCAGTCCCAAGTGGATAATTTCTTCGAGGTGAGTTGCTTTTTTTTCAGTTTTAAAGGTTTTCCCCGTGTGGGAATCACGAATTGTGCAAGTATAAGGGTTGTGACTATGTGACACGTGTAAGTTTCGATTGATACTGAAAGTGTGCTCAGGTAGTTGTAGTTCTTAAGGCGAGCACTTGTGGTAAGCGACAAATCTGGGTTCGAATCCTGGTCTGTCACAAATTTTCTTCTGGTCCAAATGGCTGATGTCAATATAGTGTCTCAGAACATGAAGTTATTTTGTAACATTTCGGAAGTATTCATAGCTAGCTGTATTATTCAGCAACAAGAAATGCTTTTTTTGTTATAACATTTTATATCCTCTTCACTTCAGCCAAAATCAGTTATTTTGCCACCTAATTGGGTAAAGTCGTATACTACTTCAGTGTGTCATTTTCTAGTCTAATTCCCTCAGCATCAGCTGGTTTGTTTGAACTACATAGCTGTACCCTTGTTTTATTTTTGTCACTGTTCTTCATATGATCGCTTTTCAACACACTGTTCATTCCATTCAACTGCTCTTCATAGCCTTTTGCTGTCTCCGAGAGAATTACAATATCATTAGGAAACCTCAAAGCCTGTGTTGTTTGTCCCAGAACTTTAATTTCCCTCACAAATTTCTCCTTGATTTCCTTTACTCCATACTCAATGTACAGACTGAATAACACCAGTGATAGACTACAACCTAGTTTTCCCCACTTATGCACTGCTTTCCTTTCACATTCTGTGACTCTTGCAACTGCAGTCTTGTTTCTGTACAAGTCTTGAATAATTGTTCACTCCATTTTCTAAAAATTTGTGATACCTTCAAACTTCAAAGAGTGTATATAAGTAAAAATTGTTACAATCTCTTTCTAAATTGGCCAATACTATCAGAAGAAGAGCATAATATGTTATTTCTCAAGACAACAAATCTCTTGGGAACATTTACTAATTGTACACAGCCGAATGTGGTATCACTAGAAAGAGTTTTATTTGGCACTGCATACCATTTTGTGCCATGACTTAGTATTTTTTGAAAATTTTAATACAAAAGACACTTTTAGCTATTGTAGGCAAACGGGCATCATGGATGTCCAGGTTCATACCTCTATTTTACGAAGTTAACTCATTAATCACAAATAAGAGATGGTCTTTCTATACAATGTTATCACAAATGCCTTTTTATTTGTTTTAAAGTGCTTATTAAGTGGATAATTTGTACACAGCATTGTCATAAACAATAACCATGACCACTAAGGTAGTCCATTATCTCTGGCAATCGTGCAAGTTGACGTTTCTAAACAAATATACTTTCCGAATTGCTAAATATATTTGTCATTTGTGCCTTGAATTGTAATTTACGTATTGCTCCTATGGTCTAATGTGCTTACTGTAGTTGAAAATGTTTGTCAACTTAAAGTTCCAGGTTGTGTAGCCCTACTGCAAACCTCCATGGGGTCTATGGCAGAGGGTATGTCCCACTGTAGCAGTTAATAGGGTTACTTCCTGTTTCCTTCTCGAATGGAGCATGGGAATAATCATTGTTTGACACACTCACAATCCCTGCATGAGCAATACATGGGGGTGTAGCATATTTCTAGAGTAATCATTTATAGCTTTTTCTCAGAACTTTCACAGATTTTCTTGGGATAGTTTATGTCTGTCTTCAAGAGTTTGCCATTTCAGTTCCTTCAGTGTGTATATGACACTATCCCATGAATGAAACAAATTTGTGGTCACAGATGCTGCCCTTCTCTGTATAAGTTCAGTATATAAGTATATCTGGTATAGGTCCACACACTTGACCAGTTATCTTGGATGGGTCGCATAATTGATTTATAAGCAATCTCTTTATTAGACTTATTGCACTTCAAGCATTCCAAGTACAAAACACATTTTAGAAAACACAGAAATGTATATACAAGGCTGTACCATAAATTCACAATTAGTATTTCCCATTATTCAGTTCAATTTCAGAGATGTTTCTCTTCATTCCCACAACAACCCATATCCCAGCAACTACACTTACTCCAGATGCTGTCATTATTTGAAAGTGTAAAAGTGGAAGAGCATCACACCGCTCATCCAGTACCTTAAAGAAATGCAATTCCACATTTGAATTGGAATGTTGAAATATCCCACATCTTCAAGATACTAAACTTTTCAGACGATACAATACATTTTCCATGTCTTAATATTATGCTAAAAGTTTCTTTTTCTACTCCGTAAAGATGAATGTGGAGGGATTAAGGCTAATGCTCTACAGCAAATCCTAATACGTTTGCTTAACGTTTTGATAAAATGTGTTAAGTGAACACATGGCCTTTCTGTATATATTGCAATACATGCACATAAATCACTACATAACTCAGATATTATTCTATGTCTTAATATTATGCTTAAATTATGTTTTCCTACTCCATTAAAATGAATGTGGAGGAATGAATGCCAATGCTCTGCCAGTAATCCCAATATATTTTCTGGATGTTATGTTAAAATTTATGAATTGAACATATGGCCTTTCTGAATATATTGTAATAAATGCACATAATTCAATTCATAACTCAGAGTTTCTTGCCAATATAAGCAAAAATCATACAAATTATGGCTAGTTCCCAGTGTCTTTGGCATTATACTCTACTCATGGTTCATTCTTTGACATATGGTCAGTTGTATACATTAGATTAGAAATTCTTGATGATTCCTTCTTTTGGTAGGGATGGTAGAAATCACCTTAGATGGTATGTTCTTCTCATTTATGGGTACATGACCCCAACTGGGCTTGGTGGAACTCCAGTCTGATCAGACAGTTGGAATGTGTGATCTTCAGAAGCGTCAATGAATGGGCTAACCTGTGAACAACAGAATTGCACAAATTGTGTTACCTGGCAGTGCTGTTAGTTATTTCTGTGTGAAGCCCTTCCTTTACTTTCAACAGAAATATTATTCTTTCTGTACAGTTTTGGCCACCATTCCTTAAACATTAGCACCTCACCTGTTTTTGATATTTTCATTTCAAAATTCATCTTTTCGAGGGAGTCAATTATTAATTCAGCATCTTTATTCACAAAATATATCCTATCCATCTTCCTAATTTTCCTCTTTATCTGTTGAAATCTCTATCACATGCAAGGTAGCACTACCCTCCTGTTGGAAAGTAATGGGCGATGAACTGAAACCTTCACTCTGCCACAAGCATTAAACAAACCTCACCAGTGCATGGTTTTTATTTTTGCCTCCAAAACAGGCTTCATCAGAGCTTTTTCGTGATAGAGGTAACATATGGCCCTTGCACTCTGTAACTCGTGCACATTAAAGATATTTAATGAAATCTGACCCAAGTTAAATGGAAATTGAATTGGTATCTGAGGTAATTGCAAATTCTGCATACAATCAAACGAGAGGACTGCAATGGTAGAATCAGTGTCAGTTTTTGCTGTAACTGCGTGTAATTTCTTGAAGAATTAATCACCACACCTCTTGCGCGCTATTAACTCAGCTATTGCTGCCCTTTTACCAGCATCATTCAGAGATGGACTTTTGATTTTTATCCAAATCTCTTCACATGTACTGCTGATATACACCTGTGGTCCCCCAGATTTTAAATTAAAATGGAAAGTTTTCAAATAAAATTGATAATCAACTTGAATATCCATTTTAATAGTTTTGAACATGTGCCACATAATCTGCACATGTTTGGGATCAAGATAATTAGATTCTTCATTGGCATAATGTGCTTCCCGGATGGGAAATGAGTCGATGTGCTTTTTATTTCCACTTCTTAAGCCACTGGTTCTGCACAGCCAGGGTTACATTTTCCCCTCTTACAACACACCAGTGCCTGTGTTATTCTGAATTACGATGCAATATCCCATGGGACAAGGACCCTCTTGATAAGTGGGTTATCTGGATTCGAGTGCCACTCTGGCAAAAATTTTCATTGTCATCACTCCATTATACAGCTGTTGGTTGTCCATTTTCGCAACTGTGAATTCATTCCAGGTTTCCTCCTTTATCTCTTGGAGATTTACCTTCTTTTAACATATTGCTATATTCGCCCATTGCTGACATCACCAACACCTTGGAAGGCAGTTTTACAAACTTGAATCTTTCCTTCAGACCTTGATAGCCAACAAATGCATGACTACAATTTTGGTTTCTTCCCACTAAATTCCTTATCACTTCTAGGCTTCTTTCTTGCCACTTGTTTTAATTCTATGAGGTTTTGATCGATTCCATCCTGATCATTTTTTGTTCTATCTTGCTGCCCTCTGTCATCTCAGTTGTCATGCTTTTCATCTGACAACTGGAAACAGAATGACATATTCAGTTGAACTTAACGTTCTACATTATTATGTTCACTGTGGTAGTTAAACGTTGATTTTGAAGTAATACTAAATTTCAGGTTAAGACACGCATGCTGATATAACCATTACGTTTTGGTTGGTATCTATTCCCTCTCCAATTTATATATGCTTCATTTTCACTCTGCTCGCTATATGGCTATATGTTTTGGAACCTCCACTGCATTCTTTCTTTTTCCATTACTCCCTGATATTTGTCACTAACGTCACGACTGTCTGACATCTTACCACCAATAACAAAATAGATTAATAAAAGAGTAAGAGGAATATTGATTATTCTCCTTGCCTTAAACTGAGATGATAGTATAAAATTTTTAGCGAGCCAAAATCTTTTGTACCTGTGGGCTTTCACTTCGAGAGAATGTGATAACAATGGCTGCATAACAATACAAAATGTTCCAGGACATATGGGATTTCGTTACATCTTGATTGGGCTACATCCTTAAAGCGCAAACACATATGTCACTCATACTGTCAAAAATGGATGTGTTTGTTTTCGTAATATTCCCATTCACTTACAAAATAAATCAGTATTGTTTCTTCTGTTCTTACCTTACTCCTAAATCTGATCTGATAATTCTTGAGGTCACGTATTACTAATATTTACAATCAAAAACACTCTTGATCACAAATTATTTATTCTGGTGACCGGTTTCGGCCACAACTTTGGTCATTTTCAGACCAATGATTAAGAACCTCCTTCTGGTGGTAAATCACAGTAGTGATTACACTGGCACTGTAGTGATTTACCAGCAGGAGGAGGTTCTTACTCATTGATATTAAGATGAGCACAGTTGTGGTCGAACCCGGTCTCTGGAATAACTAATTTGTGATCAAGACTGTTTTTGATATTAAATATTTGTAATAGCATTGATCACTGCATAATCCCACAATGTATTCAAAAGTAATTTCATGTATTACTGCCTATTCACTCATCTTGTAGATATTTCCTGGTAGTTTTTTACAGCCATACATATGCTGTATTTCATAAGTTATTGGGCAATAAATGGACAGATGGATCATAATCTACAACAGCAGTTGTGAAAGGCAAAGGGCGTGAAAGTAGAGCAGTGGTTGAGAAGGGACTGAGGCAGGGTTGTAGTCTATTCACCGTGTCATTCAGTCTGTGCACTGAACAAGCTGTCAAGGACACTGATAAAAATTTGGACATGTTTTTATAGTTCATGAAGAAGAAATTATAGTTTTAAGGTTTGCCAATGACAGTGCAGTTCTGTCACTGTTGGCAAAGGTCTTGCAGGGTAAGTTGAATGGAAGAAATAGTGTCTCGAAAAAAGATTATAAGATGAACATCAAGAAGAGTGGTTCCTTGCACCTATTGTCATAGGCGAGTTGATCGTCATTTGTTTTACATGTCATTTGTTTCATGGATAACATTGCTCCACATTTGGTAACTGAGGGATCAAGTGTTTTAATCCATAATTAATTTTTTTATGTTTGGATGAGAAAGTCAAGATAATTACAATATTGTCCATGGGCGATTTTAAAGTCCTGATTACAGCTAGTTCTCTGCATTAAACACAGCTCTCTCTTCCTGGTATGACATAGATTGAACCAGAGAAAGGAAAGACTTCCTCTTTCTCATCCACTGGGTAAATCTCCGCAGATCCAGTGTTCTCGGTGGCTTTCTCACACACTACACATTTCCCAAACCTCACCAGCCTTATCATTCACCCCTCTTCTTTCCCCTTCAATGCTTCTACAAGAAGAAGGAGCCACTGGCTCCTAAACTGGAGTATTTCTACAATATTTGTATATGTTTTCTCCTACCACCACTTATTGAGTAGTCCTGTATCTAGAAAATTACACTACGACTTCAATGAGAGGAGAACACACGGGCTCAGACCACTATATAGTTGAAATTAACATCAAATTCACACCTTTCAAGAAAATGAGTTACAACCCACCTCAACTGTTAAAAATGACAAGTAGCACCAAATAAAACAAAACATTAAATTAAGAAATGACCTAGGTGAACTGATATCTAGTACAAAAATCAACAAAAAACTATCAGCCTCAAAACAAGAAAACAACTTCCAGGAGTTACTGCAAAATCATTTGGAAACAGCTGCAGTAGTACTAACTATTTACGGTAATATTTGAGAATAAAGATAGAAGACACACAGTAACAAAGAAAGTGCTGAAACCATGACAGAAGCATTTAATAAACGTTTGGGCTGTGAAAAAGGCAAATATATCTTACAGACCGGTGTAAATAACACAACAAAAACCAAACCTAACAAATCAGGTTCTTAAAATTTCCTAGATGTTGAAGGAGAACTCACAGATCAAAAACTGGTAAGGTTGTTGCCGAAATGTGAATATATTTAAGTCACACTCTCAATATCTCCTTACACATAACTCTAACACAAAGATGGACGACATAGCCATTCCCTGAACATTATACCACAACCGTCATCCAGATGGGGGATAACAGCAGTCTGAATATCTACAGAGCAATCTCTCTCCTAGACTCCACATGCAAGACTTAGTCCTAGATTCTATGTGGAACAATCAAGGGACAACTAAAACAGGAGTTACGAGGAAATCTGGAAGGTTTCAGACCATGGAGAATTTGTGCAGAGGAGATCATTAGACTTTATCCAAAATTAATTAAACTGGTAGAACTTACTCTAAACAACGCTAATTGAAAGTAAGGTTTAGGGAAAAAAATTCTGAAACATTCCTCATAAAAACAGGTGTAAGACAAGGTGAATGCCTATTATCATTACTGTTCGACTGAGCACTGGAATATGTAATGAGAGAATGGTAGAAGGATAATGCAAAGAACATAAGAATTGGAAGTGTGAAAACTGATAAAAATTTAAACTGCTTGGGATTTGTTGCTGATAATATGCTCCTAGCCAAGAACGTTCAAGAAACTACTAAAGTAGTTAAATCATTAAAAAATAGCACAGAAACTCAGCCTCAGAATATCATTTGCAAAAACAAATTATGCCAGCTGGTCCATAAAAATACAGCGGAAGAACAGGAAATAAAAATCGATGATCAATTTAAATATTTAGGTGACATCATAATGGGAAATCTAAATGAGGAACATGGCAAGATAGAATAAAAACCTCACTAAGGAAAATTAAATCAGCAAAAAAAACATACAACAAAAAACGGCTGTCTGTAGTTGCAAATTTAAAACATTATAAAACAATCAAATGACCAGAAATAACATATGCAGCAGCAACCATCCTCAGGACAAGGGTTGTTGTCCGCGTCTTCAGCCCAGGTACTGGCTCGATGCAGCTCTCCATGCATGGTGGCTGGGGAGAAATGGGGAGCTCTCTAGTGCATTCAGCAAATTAAAATAAAACCGTGTACTTACAGACACGTAATTTTGACTCACATCCCTCGCCACTTTACGCCTAATACCGTGTACTTACAGACACATTTACCGGTTCGCACCCTCCAACCTTCGCCACTACACACCGTATAATAAAATCAATCTATTTGCCGGTTCGCACCTAACAGCACGAACCCTTCAAAAATTAAACATTGGTAAAGAACAAAAGTTTTCCCTTATTATCTGACCTCTCAGTTTTAAGCAACATGTCATCACAAATACGGCTGAGTATGAAAAATTGTCTTTGCAAATAAAAAACAGACACGGATGAGCTTTCCACCTTTGTTAAAAAACTAAACATATTCAATTGCAGTAGATAAGGAGGTTTTTGTTATTTCCAACCATTTCCTGTTAAGCTTCTTATTTCGACATCGGAATATCGGCCGTCGGTTGAAGGCCCTGTTGCTTGGCCTCGCCGACAGATGTCAGAGCGGTACGCTGCCGGGAAAAACATGGCGAGCCTTTCACCTCCATCTCCTGTCGCTAACCGCTCTGCAGTGGCTGTATAGCGGAGCAAACACAGACTAATTGCAGTGAACACTAGCATTATTCTATGGAGGGGTGAATGCAAATGCTCTGCTGGTAAACGTAATATATTTTCTTGACATTCTGTTAAAATTTATTAAGTGAACATATGGCCTTCTTGAATACAGTGCAATAAAAGTACATAAATCAATACGTAACTAAGTTTATTGTAATATTGGCAAAAATCAAGTAAATTATGGCTAATTCCCATTGTCCTTCGGATTATACTCCACTTGTGGTTCATTTTTTGACATATGACCAATTGTATATGTTAGAGTAGAAGTTCTTTATGATGTCTTGTTTTGGGAGGAATGGAAGAAATCGCCTTAGATGGTGCATGTTCCTCTCATTTATCGTTGCATGAGCCCAACTGAGCCTGATTTACAGGGCTTGGTGGAACTACAGTTTGATCAGAAAGTTGGAATGGGTGCTATTCTGCCACATCAATGAATGGCTTAACTTTAACAACACCACGAGGTTCTTGTGAACAACAGAATTGCAAAAATTGTGTTACATAAAAGAGCTGATAGTTTCTGTGTGAAGCCCTTCCTTTCCTTTCAACAGAAATATTAGTATTTCTATGGAATTTTGGCCACCACTCCTTAAAATTTGGAACCTCTTCTGTTTTTGATATTTTCACTACAAAATTCCTCTTTGTGCGGGTTTCAGTTATTAATTCTGCATATTCTTTCAGAAATTATATCCTATCAACCTTTCTAATTTTCCTTTTTGTCTGTTGATATTCCTATCATGTGCAAGGTAGGACTACCCTCCAGTTGGAAAGTAATGGGTGATGAACTGAAACCTTCCCTGTGCCACAAGCATTAAACAAACCTCAGCATTGAATGGTTTTTATTTTGCCCTCCACAACAGTCAGAGAATGAGTGAAAGTCTTTAACACATTGTCCAACATTTTCATTTATATAATTAAAAAGAAATGAACAAGCTTCATCAGAGCTTTTTCGTGCTATTCCTTCATGATAGAGACAAAAACCTGGCTGTTCAACTCTGTAATTCTGCGCATTTAAGAAATTAATGAAAGCTGCCACAAGTGACATGTAAGTTGTCTTTGTATCTGAGGTAATTGCAAATTCTGCATTATATCAAATGAGAGGCCTGCAATGGTAGAATCAGTGTCAGTTTTTGCTGTAACTGGGTGTAATTTCTTGTGCACTATTAACTCAGCTTTGCTGGCCTTTTAGCAGCAACATTCAGAGAGGGATTTATCATATTTATCTGAGGCTCTCCACATGTACTGCTCGCATACACCTTGTTGTTGTTGTTGTAGTCTTCAGTCCTGAGACTGGTTTGATGCAGCTCTCCATGCTACTCTATCCTGTGCAAGCTTCTTCATCTCCCAGTACCTACTGCAACCTACATCCTTCTGAATCTGCTTAGTGTATTGATCTCTTGGTCTCCCTCTACAATTTTTACCCTCCACGCTGCCCTCCAATGCTAAATTTTTGATCCCTTGATTCCTCAAAACATGTCCTACCAACCGATCCCTTCTTCTAGTTAAGTTGTGCCACAAACTTCTCTTCTCCCCAATCCTATTCAGTACCTCCTCATTATTTATGTGATCTACCTATCTAATCTTCAGCATTCTTCTGCAGCACCACATTTCGAAAGCTTCTATTCTCTTCTTGTCCAAACTGGTTATCGTCCATGTTTCACTTCCATACATGGCTACACTCCATACAAATACTTTCAGAAATGACTTCCTGACACTTAAATCTATACTCGATGTTAACAAATTTCTCTTCTTCAGAAACGATTTCCTTGCCATTGCCAGTCTGCATTTTATATCCTCTCTACTTCGACCATCATCAGTTATTTTACTCTTTAAATAGCAAAACTCCTTTACTACTTTAAGTGTCTCATTTCCTAATCTAATCCCCTGAGCATCACCTGATTTAATTTGACTACTTTCCATTATCCTCGTTTTGCTTTTGTTGATGTTCATCTTATATCCTCCTTTCAAGACACTGTCCATTCCGTTCAACTGCTCTTCCAAGTCCTTTGCTGTCTCTGACAGAATTACAATGTCATCGGCGAGCCTCAAAGTTTTTATTTCTTCTCCATGGATTTTAATACCTACTCCGAATTTTTCTTTTGTTTCCTTTACTGCTTGCTCAATATACAGATTGAATAACATCGGGGAGAGGCTACAACACTGTCTCACTCCTTTCCCAACCACTGCTTCCCTTTCATGCACCTCGACTCTTATAACTGCCATCTGGTTTCTGTACTAATTGTAAATAGCCTTTCGCTCCATGTATTTTACCCCTGCCACCTTCAGAATTTGAAAGAGAGTATTCCAGTTAACGATGTCAAAAGCTTTCTCTAAGTCTACAAATGCTAGAAACGTAGGTTTGCCTTTTCTTAATCTTTCTTCTAAGATAAGTCGTAGGGTTAGTATTGCCTCACGTCTTCCAACATTTCTACGGAATCCAAACTGATCTTCCCCGAGGTCCGCTTCTACCAGTTTTTCCATTCGTCTGTAAAGAATTTGCGTTAGTATTTTGCAGCTGTGACTTATTAAACTGCCAGTTCGGTAATTTTCACATCTGTCAACACCTGCTTTCTTTGGGATTGGAATTATTATATTCTTCTTGAAGTCTGTGGGTATTTCGCCTGTCTCATACATCTCGCTCACCAGATGGTAGAGTTTTGTCATGACTGGCTCTCCCAAGGCCATCAGTAGTTCTAATGGAATGTTGTCTACTCCCGGGGCCTTGTTTCGACTCAGGTCTTTCAGTGCTCTGTCAAACTCTTCACGCAGTATCTTATCTCCCATTTCATCTTCATCTACATCCTCTTCCATTTCCATAATATTATCCTCAAGTACATCGCCCTTGTATAAACCCTCTATATACTACTTCCACCTTTCTGCCTTCCCTTCTTTGCTTAGAACTGGGTTGCCATCTGAGCTCTTGATATTCACACAAGTGGTTCTCTTCTCTCCAAAGGTCTCTTTAATTTTCCTGTAGGCAGTATCTATCTTACCCCTAGTGAGACACGCCTCTACATCCTTACATTTGTCCTCTAGCCATCCCTGCTTAGCCATTTTGCACTTCCTGTCGATCTCATTTTTGAGACGTTTGTATTCCTTTTTGCCTGCTTCATTTACTGCATTTTTATATTTTCTCCTTTCATCAATTAAATTCGATATTTCTTCTGTTACCCAAGGATTTCTATTAGCCCTCGTCTTTTTACCTACTTGATCCTCTGCTGCCATCACTACTTCATCCCTCAGAGCTACCCATTCTTCTTCTACTGTATTTCTTTCCCCCATTCCTGTCAATTGTTCCCTTATGCTCTCCCTGAAACTCTGTACAACCTCTGGTTCTTTCAGTTTATCCAGGTCCCATCTCCTTAAATTCCCGCATTTTTGCAGTTTCTTCAGTTTCAATCTGCAGTTCATAACCAATAGATTGTGGTCAGAATCCACATCTGCCCCTGGAAATGTCTTACAATTTAAAACCTGGTTCCTAAATCTCTGTCTTACCATTATGTAATCTATCTGATACCTTTTAGTATCTCCAGGATTCTTCCAGGTATACAACCTTCTTTCACGATTCTTGAACCAAGTGTTAGCTATGATTAAGTTATGCTCTGTGCAAAATTCTACAAGGCGGCTTCCTCTTTCATTTCTTCCCCCCAATCCATATTCACCTACTATGTTTCCTTCTCTCCCTTTTCCTACTGACGAATTCCAGTCACCCATGACTATTATATTTTCGTCTCCCTTCACAACCTGAATAATTTCTTTTATCTCGTCATACATTTCATCAATTTCTTCATCATCTACAGAGCTAGTTGGCATATAAACTTGTACTACTGTAGTAGGCATGGGCTTTGTGTCTATCTTGGCCACAATAATGCGTTCACTATGCTGTTTGTAGTAGCTAACCCGCACTCCTATTTTTTTATTCATTATTAAACCTACTCCTGCATTACCCCTATTTGATTTTGTATTTATGACCCTGTAATCACCTGACCAAAAGTCTTGTTTCTCCTGCCACCGAACTTCACTAATTCCCACTACATCTAACTTTAACCTATCCATTTCTCTTTTTAAATTTTCTAACCTACCTGCCCGATTAAGGGATCTGACATTCCACGCTCCGATCCGTAGAATGCCAGTTTTCTTTCTCCTGATAACGATGTCCTCTTGAGTAGTCCCCGCCCGGAGATCCGAATGGGGGACTATTTTACCTCCGGAATATTTTACCCAAGAGGACGCCATCATCATTTAATCATACAGTAAAGCTGCATGTCCTCGGGAAAAATTACGGCTGTAGTTTCCCCTTGCTTTCAGCCGTTTGCAGTACCAGCACAGCAAGGCCGTTTTGGTTATTGTTACAAGGCCAGATCAGTCAATCATTCAGACTGTTGCCCCTGCAACTACTAAAAAGGCTACTGCCCCTCTTCAGGAACCACATGTTTTTCTGGCCTCTCAACAGATACCCCTCCGTTGTGGTTGCACCTACGGTATGGCCATCTGTATCGCTGGGGCACGCAAGCCTCCCCACCAACGGCAAGGTCCATGGTTCATGGGGGGCGCATACACCTGTGGTTGCCCAAATTTTAAATTAAAATGTCCATGCTTAATTGTCAAATAAAACTTATAATCAACTTGAATATGGGGTTCAAAAGTTTTGAACATCTGCCACATAATCTTCACATGTTTATGGTCCAGATAATTCTGTTCTTCATTGGCATAATGTGCTTTCTGGACTGGAGATGAGTTGATGTGATTTTTCATTTCCACTTCCTAAGCCACTAGTTTTGCACCACCAGGATGACATTTTCCCCTCTTACAATACTCCAGCGCCTGTGTTACTCCGAATTACGATGCAATTAATGAATCTAGTAGAACTTACTCCAAACAACGTCAATTTCAAAGTAAAGCTTAGAGAAAAAATTTCTCAACCATTCTTCATAAAAAGAGGCTTAAGACAAGGTGAATGCCTATCACCATTAGTGTTCGACTGTGCACTGGAATATGTAATGACCGAATGGTACAAGGTAACGCAAAGAATATGAGAACTGGAAGTGTGACAAATGGTAAAAGTTGAAACTGCTTGGGATTTGCTGCTGATCTTACTCTCCTAGCCACGAATGTTCAAGAAACCACTAAACTATTTACATCTCTAAGAAATATCACAGAAAGTCACCCTCAGAATATCATTTGAAAAAACATATTATGCCAGCTGGTCCACAAAATTTCAGTGGAAGAACAGGAAATCAAAAACGTTGATCAATTTAAATATTTAGGTGACATCATAACTGGAAATCTAAATGAGAAACGAACATGACAAAGTAGAATAAAAACCCCATCAAGGAAAATTACATTAGCAAAAACGCATACAACAAAAAAGCCTGTCTATAGTTGCAAATTTAAAACATTGTTGAACAGTTACACAACCAGAAATAACATATGCATCTGCAACCGTCTTCAAAACGACCGTTGTTGTTGTTATCGTCTTCAGTCCATGTACTGGCGTGATGCAGGTCTCCATGCATGGCAGCTGGAGGGAAAGGATGAGTTTTGTAGTGTATTCGAAAATTAAACAAGAATGGGTAGTTGCAAACGTGTTACTGTAAATGGCACCCCAACTGTGGGAACGGCGTTGCCGCAGTGGATACATAGGTTCCCGTGAGATCACAGGAGTTAAGCGCTGTCGGACGTGGCTGGCAGTTGGATGGGTGACCATCCAGCCGCTATGCGCTATGCGCTGTTGCCATTTTTCGGGGTGCACTCAGCCTCATGATGCCAACTGAGGAGCTACTCGACTGAATAGTAGCGGTTCCGGTCAAAGAAAACCATCATAACTGGGAGAGCAGTGTGCTGACCGCATGCCCCTCCTATCCCCTATGATACTGCGGTCCGATGGGCCACCTGCGGCCTGAAGACAGAGTGCTTTCTTTATTGTGATTTCATTCCAATGCCCCATATGGGCAGGGAAGGCCTGTCAGCGGCACAATCCATTGCTCTTCTGCCGAGTAACATGACAACTATGACAAGAATAAAATGTTACATACATAAGGCGATAAAAATGGGGAACTTAAAACAGAGCAAGGGGAGATAATGGAGGTAAAAAGACACTGACATGGAGATGTTCATGGGGTGACAATTAAAAAAGTCGACATAAGGTTAAAAAACACAAAGAAGACACTGCAGGCACACGCAAAGATTAAAAGTCGGCCACAGTATTAAAAACCCTCCAGAATAACGCACTTAAAACCCACTTGGAGCACACACCATGAAGAATAAAACTACCACGTGGGACCTGCTGAGGGAGAGGCCAGAGAGGATGGAGAAGGAGGGGAGAGCAAGGGGCAGCAAGGGAGATGGTGGGATGAAGAGAGTAGGGGCGTCAGCAGGTAGGAGACTGGTGGGGCAGGAGATGAAGAGGGAAGACAAGGCAGCAGGGAGCGCAGAGACACTGAAGGGGAGCACAAGAGAGGGAGGGGGAGTGGGATGGGGAAGCCGCTCAGGAGAAGGGAGGGGGAGGAGAGGGAGCCCTGAAGAAAAGGCAGGAAGGTGGGGTTAGAGTTGGTAGGAAGGGTAGATGTGAGGGGAAAGGCCATCATATGGCAGGTGTAGATGGTGGAAGTTGCGTTGGGCAAGGAGGCAGAGGGTGTGGAGATGGAGAGAGGGAGGGACACAACGGTAAAGGTGCGGCAACGGATTGGGGGTGGAGAGCAAGGGAGATACCAGGGGATGAGGGGGATCAACGCGGCGGACAATATACAGTCTACAGATGTGTTCAAGAAAAGGAGGAGGTGGGGGAAGGGGGTGAGGGATGCGCATGATGGATGGAAAGTGGATGCGGAAGGTGAGGCGGAGCACATGGTGTTTGAGGATTTGGAGGGATTTATAGGGCCTGGAACGAATTTGCTTTTTTCCCCTTTATTGTTAATATCGCACTTTATACAGGTAGGCCAGCAACAGCATTCTACGCCGCTCTTCAGACACAAATAAAACTAATGATAGAAAAGAAGACAATCACAGAACAGAGATGGTGGATATACAAACGTAGACATACAAAATTAAAACGCACGGGGCCGTTCACAAGCGCAGAGTCCAAATTAAAAATGTTCAGACACGTCGACAGGCGCAGGGATGACAGGTGACACATGCAAACTTTGGAGCACAAACGATTAAACACTGGAACACTTGAGTACAAACACGACGGCACACACAAACACTAGGCGATGATCTAAGGCGCACAAATGTTCAATATACGTGTGCGGGTCCGGGAACCTGCCAAAAGGGGGAAAAGGGGGGAGGAGGGAGAGGGAAGTGTGTAGATGTCAGTGGCAGAGGAGATGGGAGGGGCAGGAAAGAAGGTAAGGGGGGTAGAGGAAGCCTGGGGGAGGAGGGAGGAAGGAAAGGAGGTAGGAGAGAAGGAAGAGAGAGTGCCCTCGGGAAAAAACACACGGTGTTGTCGAGGAGGATCAAAGTTGGCAGGAGGGTAGATGGAGGGGATGAGGGCAACATCAGGGAGGGGAAGTTGGTGGAATCCACGTTGGGAGAGGGTATGGTGTGTGGAAAGATGGAGTGCAGGTGGGATGTGGGAATGAAGGTGTGACACAGGACGTGGTTGGGAGAGGATGGGAGAGACAAGCGGGTGAGGGGGATCAAGTTTGCAGGAGATGTAGAGGATCCGTATCCATTCGAGGAAGAGAAGAAGGTGCGGGATCAGAATAAGGTAATACAGGATCCGCGTGGGGGACGGGAGACGGATGCGATAGGCGAGGTGGAGCTCATGGTGTTCTAGAATTTGAAGGGATTTGTAAAAGGTAGGAGGGACAGAGATCCAAATGGGATGAGCGTAGCAGCGGATAGGGCAGATAAGGGATTCATAGGTGTGGAGGATGGTGGAGGGGTCCTGACCCCATGTGCAGCCAGAAAGGAGCTCGAGGAGATGGAGTCGAGAGCGTTCCTTGGCATGGATTGTCCAGAGATGGGGGTCCAGGTGAGGCGATGGTCAAGGGTCATGCGAAGGTACTTCATGGTGGGGGTGAGGACGATAGGACGGCCATAAATGGTGAGTTAGAAGTCGAGGAGACAGAAGGAAGGGGTGGTTTTGCCTACAATAAACGCCTGGGTCAACCAGTCAAGATGGGATTGGAGAAAGTGTTGGTAGCGTTGCAGTGTGGGGGTGAGGGAAAGAGAGGCTATTTCATCGAAGTACTGGAGAAGGTGGATGGGGGGTGAAGGTGGCGGCATATCCGCCGTATACAAAAGGTATAGAAGAGGGGAGAGGATGGAACCTTGGGCACACCGGCGGAGGGGTAGAAGGTGTAGGAATCCGTGTTATGGATGGTGACATAGGAAGGACGTTGGGAAAGAAAGGATCCGATCAGACAGACGTAGTCGATAAGAAGTGCAAAGATTTGGAACACGAAGAGGCGACCAGAATGCTACACACCGTCGTAGGCGCGTTCCAGGTCGAGGGAGAGGAAGATGGCGGAGTGACAGAAAAAGCTGTTCGGAGAGGAGATGAGTGAGGTGAAGGAGAAGGTCATCAGTAGTGAAGGATGGTCGAAAGCCACACTTGGGTAACAGAAAGGAGGCGGCGATGGCGGAGATGCTGGTGGATTCGTCAGGTAAGGATGGATTCCAGGACCTTGCTAAAGACCGAGGTAAGGCTGATGGGATGGTAGGAGGTGACAGCGGATGGCGGTTTGTCAGGTTTGAGGAACATCAGGATAAGAGGAAGTCTGGCTAGGGTGGAGAGAAAGGACGTGGGAGCTTCACGGAGGTGGCGATAGATAACACTATCGTGACCTGGAGTGGTGTTGTGTTTCGTGCAGAGTGTAGTGATGAAATCCTGAGTAGTGATGTGGGCATTGAGTTCGTTGGGTGTAATGTTGTCCAAGTACTGGAAGCGAATGGAGGACATAGGTGTTCTCTGGGAAGAGGGAGTAACAGAACTGGGGATCGTGAGGGAGGGTAAAGATATTGGACAGGTAGGAGGCAAAGTGATTGGCCTTACTAAGGTTGTCAGGGAAATGTTGGTCATGATGATGGAGAGGATGGTACGGGGGGGGGGGGGGGGGGGGGGGGAGGCAGACCAGTACTTGGACGAGTTGACAGGAAGTGTAACATTACGACAGGCACATGTCTGTCACCAGTCGCGGCGATTCTTAGCAGTGAGCCAGTTTTGGACGTGTCTTTGTAGTTGCCGGTGGCGTCGCAGTGTGTCCGGGTCACACTTGTGAGTGAAGGCATGGTAGAGACGCCGAGATTCATGGAGGGGAAAGACGGCCTATGGGGGTAAAGGGGAATGGGAATAAACATGGACGTACTTTGGGGGAGGGTCATTACGAGGGTTGGGGTGGGGGCGACGACAGTCTGAAACGGTGAGGAGGACAGGGAGATGGTCGCTACCAATGGGTCCCAAGACATCCAACGCTATGCGGCCAAGGAGGTTAGGGGAGGAGAGGGTGACATTGGGAGTGGAGTTGGATTCAGGGCGGTTGTGCTGGGGAATGGAAATGAGGTCACCTTGGAGGGAGGAGAGGAACATATGCGACCGCTGTTACTGGGGAGGGAGTGTGGGCAGATAGGGTCCTTGCAGCACTCTGATGTTAAGTTTGCGTTGTAGTGCAGGCACCTCTGGCAGCAGATGGACTGAGGAGGGGAATAGGAGGGGTCGACTTCGTACCAACGATGGAACAGAAGGGCACTCTCCTTCAGGAGAAGGAGAAGAGAGGGTGAGAAGCTTGGGGGATGGAATGAGGGCGGGCCGATTGGGCACACCACGTAACTGTGGTGGTGGCAGCAAAGGGAGAGCTATATACAATGGCGGTGGTGGTGGTGGTGCTTACAACGAGAAACGAAGGAAAAGAACAGGACAGGACTGGACCCTTTATAAGGCCCGCCGCACACTGCACACAGCAGAGGCAGAGCAGAGGCGTAGCAGAGCAACATAGGTTTTGCCGGTCAGCGCACACTACACGCAGCAGAGGCACGGCAGAGCTCAGTGGTAACCCAGCGCTCGCGAAACACAGAACGTCCAGCAATGTCCACCGCGGGTCTGTGTATGCAGTTAGACTTAGATTCCGATTCTGATTCGGAACTCAGGAGTGTTATTTTATTGTACAGTGCATACAAGAACAGAGAAAGATCTCTACGGAAAAGCAAGTACGTGCAAAAGCGAAGAACACATGGTGAATACGCGTTGTCTACGGAAGTTTCTGATCACGTATTCAGGGAAAGCTTCCGACTGAACAGACGGCAGTTTGAAGAGGTTCATACACTGATAGAGCAAGATATAAGAGGAAAACCAAGTGACATGCGGGAGCCCATACCTACAGAAGAAAAATTAGCTGTATGTTTAAAATATGCAATTGAAATAAAGTATTTTTTCTCTCAATATTTATTAAAGTTCAGGGAAACAATTTCCATCTGTAAATTTGTTAAAATAATGAACATGATAACACTGTTTATAGTAAATGTGGTGCTGAAGGTTCAAACTCCATACCAGGAGAGTCAGATGTTGACGTGGTAGACGAACTACTTTCTGTGCTGCATGATGGTATTGATGAATGATGTCGAGCCACTGATCTAGTCAAAATTTCCTCCTCCGTTTCAGATACTAACTGAAACACTTTTTTCTTTACCAACACTTGGTACGCCTTTGGCATATCTTTTGTCGATAGGTACATCGACACGAAAAATCGGTGTAAGGCGCCATTTTCTTGATGCAGTGATCTTTCGCGAAAAATGTCTCTTTTCTTAGCTCTCTCTTCGTAGCTGTTAATACTTTCAAGAATGATTTTAATGACATCTGCTTTCATATTCTTCTTTGACAATGGCGTCCCCAAGTCATCTTGTGTTTCGTTCCTCTGCGTGTCTGTTACGTCATCTCCTCCACCATCATTTGCAACGCTCGTTGTAGCATTTACCTCTTCCATCATATTTGTTACGGTACCTCTGTTGGCCATATATGGAACTAAAAATTCCATATGATTTTGATACAGCCATGGGCGGACTGAGGTCGCTGCCTGCCCACTCTTCTTTTTCTGTCTACAGAGGCCATCTCGATGACAATCCCTAAGTTCTCTCCAATTTTCTTTCGCTGTTTCCCCTGCAACAAGGAATTCCTGAATTTAGTTTTTCATGTATTTCCGTATAAAGTGACGTAAGAAAGGTGAACAGCTACATTTTCGAACAGTTTTGCCCCATTCCCTAGTAGTGACAGAAACAATCTGTGATTTCGTGTACACGTACCACAAATGTCGAAACACTTAGTAACTTTCTGTCCACTCTGCTTATGCGACATAAACGGATTCTTGTCTTTTTTCATTTTAGGTATTTAACGACGGGGAAAATGTTTAAAACCATCGCTCTAAGCTACGGCATGGGTCAAAGGACAGTGTCGAAGATAGTTTATGATGTGTGTGGAGCGATATGGAAGCATCTACAACCCATTTATCTACCTGAGCCAACAACAGTTATGTGGGAAAATATTGCTTCTGACTTTGAGAGGAAATGCCAGTTTTACAATTGTCTTGGAGCTGTTGATGGGAAACTTATCATTCTGCGAAAACCTCAATTATCTGGTTCCTCATTTTTCAATTATAAACAGCATTGCTCTGTAGTATTTATGGCTACTGTCGATGCTCATTACAGATTTACCTCTATAGGCGTCGGTTCAATGGGCAGATTTAGTGATGGAAACATTTTTTCTAATTCAGTATTAGGAAGAAAACTGACTGACAGAACTTTAAAAATCCCAGGAGATAAATCGCTTCCTGGACAACAAAACAGAGCGCCTTACGTTTTCGTAGGTGATGAGGCATTTCCATTATTAAAAAACTTAATGCGACCGTACCCTAAATGCAGAGTTACTGGCAATGACAAAAATAAAGTTTATAATTACAGAGTGTCTCGTGCTCGTCAAACTGTAGAGTGTGCATTTGGTATCTTGAGTTCCTGATTTCGTGTGTTTAAACGGCCTTTTGACTGTAAACTAGAGACTGTAGATAGAATTGTGACAGATAGATGTGTACTTCATAATTACTTGAGGACTGATAACATTACGTCAAATGATCTCGCCGAGGAGGACGACATGGGACCACTGAGTACCAACCAGCTTCTGTCGCCTGCTCCAAGTAGGTGCAGAAACACGAGTGAAGCGTTTCTTACGAGAGAAAAATTTAATGAGTGTTTTAATTCACCAGAAGGTTCTGTTCAATGGCAGTATGCAGCTATCAAAAGAGGCCAATACTAAAGAGAACGACTTATGTCATTAATATTACATGTATATTGTGAAAATGCATATAAAATAAATAAATCAATTAGTAAATAATACTTACAATTGCTGTAATGTAATTCCTCTGCAACCTTCTTCCATATTTCGTCCTTCAATTTACTCCGCATGTAGTCCAGATGACTGGTGTCGTACAGCACTGGATTGTCCTGAACTAACTGAATGAGGTGTTCCATAACTAAAAGACTTTGTACAAGAACGAAAGTGAGGTACTGTCGCAGACGCACACACTGCTGCTGGAAAGTCACTACTGGCCGAGCGCAACGCGGTGCCACAGACCACCTCTGTGGTGGTGCGAACCGCTGACAGAGATGGGATCGGAGATAACAGGCCCCTCGGGCCGCAGGCAGAGGAAAACTGTGCAGCTCGGACAGAGGGACAGAGGGCTGACCCAGCTAATCCTGCCCTGCGCCTCGGCTGCATGCAGTATGCGGTGCCCCATTGGAAAGCGTGCTCTACAAAAGCGGCTCTGCCTCTGCTGCGTGTAATGTGCGCTGGGCCTAAGGAGGGTGGGGCCGGCAGAATTGAAAATCCGGTGCACTGCACGGACGTCTAGGTAGGGATGTGCCTTAAGCTCCAACAGCACCTCCTCCTCCGTAATCGTCAGACTAAGCTAAGTGGTCATGGCGGTAAGGGTTGGTGGGCAATGCAGGCCTTGGGTTTGGTGGGAGTGGGAAGGGAAGGAGCAGGGGAGAGAGAGGCATTGGGGACAAAGCAGATTCGGGAAAGGATGTCTGAGTGAAGGGTGGGGCAAGGGGAGGTAATGAGAACGGAGTCCCAACAGGAAGTGAGGAGGGAGATGGGAGCTCCGGGATAGAGTTGGAGCTCCGGGATAGAGTTGGCAGAGGAGCTTCATGAGGTTGTGGGCCTCGAGGTGTGAGGGATCAGGATGGGATAGGAGGTATTTGTAGGAGGAGCAAAAGGAGGGGGAGGAGGAGGCAGTGGTGGTGGCAGAGGGGACAGGTGAGGAGACATCCATGCCATCCTGAGGGAGGTAAGAGGAGGGGACTGGGACTTTTTGGGAGCAGAGGAGACAGGGGTGCCACTGGGGCACTTAACAGCGATTGAAGCGTCAGAGGAGGTGTGGGACAGGAGCAACTGGGAGATGGTGGAGGTGGCAGGTCCTGGCATGGCTGCTGGTGCTGCGCCAAAGATGGGGATGGTGATGGGCCTCCACCCTGGCAGGGGCTGCAGAGACGGAGGGAACGGGGTGAGGGAGTGGAGGGAAGGGGTCAGAGGAAGAGGTGAGGGAGGAAGGAGCAGGGGATGAGGCTACGAAGAGCGAAGGAGAAGGATAAGGGAGGGTAAGAAGCTTGGGGGATGGAATGAGTGTGACGATTGGGCACACCACGTAATTGTGGTGGTGGCGGCAGAGAGAGAGGTATATACAATGGCGGTGGTGGTGGTAGTGGTGGTTGTCATGATTACAACAAGAAAAGAAGGAAAAGAACAGGATAGGACTGGACAAAACTAAAGAAGAAAACGAGCTCACAAAGACGGACAAAACGCTGACTGGGGCCGAAGCCCCACTCCACTGCTGCTGGAGGGAGGTGACCACAGAGGCTGCTGGGATGGCAGGCTGGCAGGTCCTGGAACACCTAACACTTCGATAAGTGGCTATGCCATGACTGGTTGTTTTTTTTCTACAGACTTCGTTTTAGAAATATGAAGATAATAAATAATAAAAAAAGGCGATAAAACCGGAGATTTAAATAGTAACATGACGAAAAAATCGTGGAACATAAAACATAGAACGAAGGGATGACGACGCAAATAAAATACATACGAAGCAGACGGGTAAAAAAATACAGACAATTAACAACACATGGCGACAGTCTGGTTTCTGTTCACAAAAGACTTAAAATTCTCACCCAGCGATAGCATGGTTTCTCTTCGCAACACTAGAAAGGCGAACAACACTGAACATTCACTGGAACACTGCACTATAAAGTTGGCAACTGTGACATACCACAGTCGATACAGATGATAGACAGATGATGGGAAAATAAAAAAGGGGGATGGAGAGGAAAAGCGAAGGGGGTGGAGGGGGGAAAGGAGCCAATGGAGGGGCGGGGGGTGCTGGGCAGATGCGACAGGCAGTGGGGAAGGCAGAGGAGGGGAATACAAAAGTACTCGGCAGGGGGGGGGGAGAAGTGAGGTAGGGAGAGGTTTGGCTGGGAGAAAACAGGATGGAAGGGGGGAGAGGGAGCCCAGGGAATGGGCTGAGGAAAGGAGGGGGGATGAGGATCAGAGTTGATAAGAGGGATAGATGGAGGGTAAGAAGGATAGATGGAGGGAAAGAGGGTATCATCCAGGAGGGGGAGGTGATGGAAGCCACCGTGGGAAAGGAGATGAAGGGTGTAGAGATGGAGGGTAGGGGGGACACAACAGTGAAGTTGTGGCAGGAGGTGGGGACAGGACAGGAGAGGAGCCACCAGGGGGTGAGGGGAATCAAGGTGGTGGGAGGTGTAGAGTAGGCGGATATGTTCGGGAATAGGAGCAGATGGGGGAAAGGAATGAGGTCATAGAGCATCCACATGGGGGACAGAAGGCGCCACTGGATACACTACGCAGCAAAATGGTCAAGTGGATTCTGGAGAAGGTGTTGGGACCGTTGGAGGGTAGGAGCGAGGGCGAGGAACGAGAATGCAGTGTCATCAGCATATTGCAAGAGGTGTACTGGAGGGGGTGTTGGGGCACATCTGCCATGTACAGGAGGTAGAGGAGAGGGGAGAGGACAGAGCCGTGGGGCACCCCTGTAGAGGGGTAGAAGGTGTGGGAATTGGCATTATGGATGGTAACATACGAGGGGCGATGGGAGAGGAAGGAGGCCATCAGACGGAGGTAGTTGACAGGAAGTGCGTTGGTTTGGAGTTTAAACAGGAGACCAGGATGTCAGGCATGGTCGTAGGCCTTTTCGAGGTCGAGGGAGACGAAAATGGTGGAGCGACGGGAGTTAAGCTGGAGGAAGAGGAGATGAGTGAGGCGGAGGAGTTGGTCATCGGAAGAGAAGGAAGGTCGAAAGCCACATTGGGTGTCGGGGAGGAGGTGGTTTTGGTGGAGGTGGTGATGGATGAGCCGGGAAAGGATGGATTCCAAGAGCTTGCTTAACACCCATGTGATACAGATAGGACGATAGGAAGACGCATCAGATGGAGGCTTGTTGGGTTTGGAGAACATCAGGATACGGGAGGTTTTCCACAGGTCGGGGTAGAAACCAGTCGCAAGGATGATATTGTAGAGGGTGGCAAGGACTGAAAGGAAGGAGGGAGGGCAGTGTTTAAGGTGGCGGTAGGTAATGCAGTCGTAGCCGGGAGCAGTGTTGCGTTTAGTGTGGAGTGTGAGGCTGAGGTACTGTGTACTGATGGGAGTGTCAAGTTCATATGATGGTGTGTGGCCCAAGTACTGGAATCTAGGGGTAAGGGGAGGAACAGAGGTATTTGTACGGTCCATGAGGTCAGGGAAGAGGGAATAATCAAATTGGGGATCATCTGGTACTGATAAAACATCGGAGAGTTGAGAGGCAAAGTGTTTGGCCGTACTGAGGTTGTCAAGAAAGGCATGGTCATGAAGGAGGAGAGGGTACTGTGGGGGGGTGGGGCGGTTTCCAATAAGGCCATGGAAAGCAAATCAGTACTTGGAATAGTTTATTGGGAGCATGGTGTTGAGTTGTGTACATGTCTGGCGGCAGGCACGGAGTTTCTTCGCAGTAAGCAGGTTGCAGATGTGTCGTCATAGTTGCCGGTAGCGGGTAAGTGTGTCCCGGCCATGAGTGCGGAGAAAAGAGCGGTAGAGGTGGCGGGACTCTGGAAGGTGGATGGCCTGTAGAGGCAGGGTGGGTCGGTGAGGGTGGATGGCTTAGATGGAGATATGGGTGGCGATGGCATCAGACAAGGTCTGGTGCAGTAAGTCGGCAATGTGAGAGATGTCATCAGGAGATTGGAGGGCAAGGTCGTGGCCATCACCTTGGGTGGAATGGAGTCCCGGTAGGCATCCCAGTTGGCACAGGAGTAATCATGGACAAGTTTAGGAGGGACGTCATGGTGAGGAGTGGGGCAGGGATTGTGACCACTAGAGATAGTGAGGAGAACAGGAGCATGGTCACTGCCAATGAGGTGAAGGACATCTGCAGTGATGCGCCCAAGGAGGTTGGGAGAGGCAAGGACCACATTGGGAGTGGTGTTGCATTCGGGTCGGGTGTGCTGGGGAAGGGGACCGGGCCTCCCTGGAGGGAGGTGATAAACTGATACCAACACTGGAGATTGGCAGGATCACGGCTGTGGATAAAGAGGTCAGTGGAAATCATGTAGGTGGAGAAGGTGCGGTCAATGTGGGCCAGGAAATCGTATGGGATGGGGGTGCGAGGGCAGACATAAATGGTGGCACAGGTGACGGTAAGGGTGGGGAAGAAGAGGCTGAGGGTGAGATGCTTGGCAGGAATGTTAAGGAGAGGTTGGTGCTGGACAGGGAGGTGCTTGAGGTGGCCTATAGCAACTATGCCATGCGCCAGAGGGTATGGGTTATCGGTGCGGTGAAGGGTGTAAGGAGGTGTGGAGATGGAGATATAGGGTTGAAGGAAGGTTTCATTTAGGATGAAAGCATCCATGTGGTGCTGATGGATGGTGTGGAGGAAGAGGAGTTTGTGGGTGGGCAGGGGGCAAATATTGTGGTACAGGATATGTTAGGGTTGTTGTACCATGGGAGGGGAGAGCAAGACGAGGGCGGTGAGGGGGGTGAAGGTGAAGTGGGCCTGGTTATGAGAGTAGGTGGCATAGGTGGTAAGATGGAAGATGGAACAGGCATCGAAGGCGATCTGGGGAAGGGTGTGGGGACACTGAGGGGTGGATGTTTTGGAGCACAATGGTGATGAGATGGATTATGTCCTCTGCAGTAGGCAGAGGGCGGAGCGAGTTTTTGGGGTGGATGGGATCATCAACAGGACGGGCATTGACAGTGAGCTCAGGGGTCACTGGAGGATTTTTCGCTTTACACTTCAAGGAGAAGGTAGGATGTGGTTTGTTACAGGTGTTGCAGGAGGGGGGAGAGGTGAGGTTGGGGCAGTTCTTGAGGAAGTGGGAAGCTTAGCAGTGGGGACAAGTAGGGGGGTTCTTGCAGGTAGAGGTAACATGGTCATTGTATGTGAGGCAGCTTTGGCAGTGGTAAGGTTGGACTGGGGAACAGGAGGGGTCCACCTCATGACGGCGATCGTAGATGAGGGCTCCCTCGGTGAGGAGGCGGTCAGTTGAGGAGGAGGATTCAGTGAATATCCGCATTAGATAAGTTGGCCCGCCATCATTAAAGATGCGATGGGCCAAGCGGATTATGATGTTGGGCCGGGAATTGAGTTCCGCCCACACCTCAACCTCCGTGACCACAGGGCTAAGCTTCGTGATCACAGCGGTGAAGGTTGACGGACGTCGGGGAGGTTGAGGCTGACGGGGAGAGGACAGGGTGTGGTAGGGGTGAGAGATGCACGTTAGCCAAATTGGATGCATGGGATGTGGGAGAGGAGATCGATGTGTAAGGAAGCAATGGGGAATTTAATGAAGACCGAGTCCTTGTGAGGACTCAGAAGGGAGATGGGGGCATTGGGGTAGTATTTCCGGATGGCGAGGGTGAGGGTGCAGGTATCAAGGAATTGAGGGTCACGATTGGAGAGGACAAAGGTGCGGGTGGCAGGCGTGGTGGGGGCGGGAGTTGGGGCCGTATCCATGGGGGTGGGTGGGTCACGGGGATTGGGGGTTTTTTTGGAGAAGACTTCGGGGGAAGGGTCAACATTCGGGCGCTTTGAAGGTTTCGTGGTCATGACAGGGTGGAGACGGGGCTGGGGGATGGGTTGCAGGGGGAGATGGCGGGGGGCAGTACCGCCCTGAGGAGCGGATGACGCAGAGGGAGGGGGCGTGGGTGTCACAGAGACTGTGTAATGGCGAGCCGAAAACCAACCGAAATCCGTGCCGCCTTACAGCCTGTCGGAGGTGGTGCAGGGAGCGGCAGAAAGTCTGCAGATGTCGATGGGGTGACAGTGACAAAGGAGGGAGAGTTGGGGGGAGTTACAGCCGAAAATGGCGCAGGAGTGGGGTGGACAGGGAGGGAAGGAAGGACCGGAATAGAGGTGGATGATGAGCACCATATGATGGTGGTAGGAGCAGCAGAGGGAGAGGGGAAAATGATAGTGGTGGTGGGTTGGGACATGGTGATGGCACGTGAAGGGGGGGCGAAGGCGGCGGCGAGGAGGCCCGGACGGCGAGCAGTAGTGACAGCATGCAGAAAACACGACAGGTAAAGTGTGGGATCTTCCAAGTCGAAGGTACACCCTGAGTTTAACCCAGGCAGACTGAGTCCTCATTAAGGAAGTGAGGAATCCAACCGTCGAATGATGGAATTTGTTGCATATCTTTCACTTTTTTAACGAATGCATCATCACTAGTGTTGCTGAGTATGAAGAACTGTCTTTGAAAATAAACAAGAGACATGAACGGGGTTACCCCTTTGTTAACAGACAATCGATACTCAATAGACGCAGATAAGGTGACTTTTCTTACTTCCAACTGTTTCCTGTTAAGCTTATTATTGCGACATCGAATAAACGGCCGTCCGTTGAATGCACTGTTGCCTGGCGTCGCCGACGGATGTCAGCTCGTTACGCTGGCGGGAAAAACCTCCGTCTCCTGGGTCCGATTGCTCTGCAATGCCTGTGCGCTGGAGCGAACAACAGGCGAACGACCAGTCCTCTGAATAATGATAGTGTTCACTACAGTTGGCCTGAACTTACGAACTAGATTTTACGCAGTACGAATGAAAGGCAGTACTGTCGGACGAATAATGAGCGAAAGGAACACAAGTGATTCGGTTTCTTTGGCGCTAACCTCACACAGCTACACACACACACACACACACACACACACACACACACACACACACACACAGATATCCAATAGAACGCTACTGTTGCGAAATACTTGCAATGAAAAGCAGTGATATCCCCACAGGATTATTGTGTATGTCACCTGCGCTGTTGGTGATGCAGAAGGCAAAGCAGCGAAGAAAAGGAAAAATATTTGCGTCTGAATTTTTACAGAAGCTGACAAATACGTGGCGGCAGTTCACGAGTCATTGAATTACAGCTACAGACTTTATGAGGCGTGTGTCAAAATTTTACGTGTATGTCTGTGGACAATTACTGAATTCGATTTGTTCAGTATTCCGTTTGAAACGGATATACATACTATAAGGGGTCGGCCGTGACGTTCAAAGGAACCATTCTGGCATTTGCCTGAAGCGATTTAGGGTAGGAAACATGGAAATCCTAAATCAGGTTGGCGGACACAAGTTTGAACCGCCGTCCTCCCGAATGCGAGTCCAGCGCTCTAACCACTGCGCAACCTCGCTCGGTGTAGTGGGTGTGATGTGGGTGACTGCATGCTCATGAGTTGTGAGATGTGTGATGCTGGTAATTCCCAAACGCAACTCCACATTCCTCTCAAACCAACCCTCAGTTTTCAACAGTTCTCGCAATAAAACGTGAGAGTCGCGAACTGTAGTATTTCCAAACTTTACCCTTCGGAAAGATGTGACGCTTGTGCTTTGTTTACAAGGACTATCGAGTTTACAGAACTGCAGCGCAATAATTTTTTACTCTGCTGTTTATTTATTTCCCTACCCATCCAATCATCAACTTCAGTGACCACAAATTTCAAAACTAAGGAGCTTCTATGACTTTCGCGTTATGATGTCAAGTGCTGGATAAATGCTGTGAAATTGCATTTTTCTTCCAATTGGTTTGGGGTCAGTCCTCGATTGCTTCACTATTCAGATGACGATAGAAGGAAGAAATTAATTTTTTTCGTCTATGGAAAGCCGTCCGTGTTGACTTGTGAAGGACCAGTGGTGCAGAAGATTGTGGGACGTGCGATAAGGCTGCGCTCACATTGCCACCGACAACGGTCGTCAGACTCCGTCGATAAAGGTTGCCCTCCAACATCGTCTGACAGCTTGGTCACTGTATGTCCCACCTGATTCGTTAGTTTTTGACGAGATCGAGGAGGTTAGGTTAGGTCAGAACCTATTCTATGTATGAAGTAGGCTATATTCTAACCTACAAAGATGGGATGGATACCACGGCGCCTCTGTGCTTGAAGACGAGTGCTGCAGCTCGGCTTTTGCTGTTATAAGGTGCACGTAAATCAGCTGCATCTGTCTCGAAACGAACGTGGCGAGTACTGCACACTCTGTCCTCAGTTACTGTAATTACCAGACAAGTTTCACAAACATAATGGAAGAAAGATAAACACCGTGCCACAAATATTAAAATCGCTATTATTTTGTGAATCCACTTTCCTACTCTCACCAGCATTTAGAGTCAGAAGGGACCACCACCTTAGAAACGAACAGGCCGTAATTGATTTTTTTCATATTTATACACGCGTCTTACGAAAATATGTAGTTTCAGTGATGCACAGCACCCATGATCTCTCCAAAACACAGGCGCATAATGGGGCCCCTTAGGGATATGGCAGCAAGAGAGGGGAAGAAAACCAATGTACACTCCGTGTGCATACCGGGGGGAGTCATTCCAGATGTGGAAAGGGTCCTTCCGGATGCCATGAAGGGTACAGGGTGCACCCATCTGCAGGTGGTCGCTCATGTCGGCACCAATGATGTGTGTCGCTATGGATCGGAGGAAATCCTACTGGCTTCCGGCGGCTATCTGATTTGGTGAAGACTGCCAGTCTCACTAGCGGGATGAAAGCAGAGCTCACCATCTGCAGCATCGTCGACAGGACTGACTGCAGACCTTTGGTACAGAGCCGAGTGGAGGGTCTGAATCAGAGGCTGAGACTGTTCTGCGACAGTGTGGGCTGCAGATTCCTCGACTTGCGCCATAGGGTGGTGGGGTTTCGGGTTCCGCTGGATAGGTCAGGAGTCCACTACACGCAGCAAGCGGCTGCACGGGTAGCAGGGATTGTGTGGCGTGGACTGGGCGGTTTTTTAGGTTAGATGGCCTCGGGCAAGTACAGAAAGGGCAACAGCCTCAAAGGGTGCGGGGCAAAGTCAGGACATGAGGGGACCAAGCAGCAATCGGTATTGTAATTGTCAACTGTCGAAGCTGCATTGATAAAGTACCGGAACTTCAAGCGCTGATAGAAAGCACCGAAGCTGAAATCGTTATAGGTACAGAAATCTGGCTGAAGCCAGAGATAAATTCAGTCGAAATTTTTACAAAGGTACAGACGGTGTTTAGAAAGGATAGATTGCATGCAAACGGTGGTGGCGTGTTTATCGCTGTTAGTAGTAGTTTATCCTGTAGTGAAGTAGAAGTGGATAGTTCCTGTGAATTAATATGGGTAGAGGTTACACTCAACAACCGAGCTAGGTTAATAATTGGCTCCTTTTACCGACCTCCCGACTCAGCAGCATTAGTGGCAGAACAACTGAGAGAAAATTTGGAATACATTTCACATACATTTTCTCAGCATGTTATAGTCTTAGGTGGAGATTCAATTTACCAGATATAGAATGAGACACTCAGATGTTTAGGACGGCTGGTAGGGACAGAGCATTGAGTGACATTATACTGAGTGCACTATCCGAAAATTACCTCGAAAAATTAAACAGAGAGCCGACTCGTGGAGATAACATCTTGGACCTACTGATAACAAACAGACCCGAACTTTTCGACTCTGTAAGTGCAGAACAGGGAATCAGTGATCATAAGGCCGTTGCAGCATCCCTGAGTATGGAAATTAATAGGAATAGAAAAAAATGGAGGAAGGTTTACCTGTTTAGCAAGAGTAATAGATGGCAGATTTCAGTCTACCTAACAGATCAAAACGAAAATTTCAGTTCCGACACTGACAATGTTGAGTGTTTATGGAAAAAGTTTAAGGCAATCGTAAAACGCGTTTTAGACAGGTACGTGCCGAGTAAAACTGTGAGGGACGGGAAAAAACCACCGTGGTTCAACAACAAAGTTAGGAAACTACTGCGAAAGCATAGAGAGCTTCACTCCAAGTTTAATCGCTTGACAGAAAATCCTAGGAAGTTGTGGTCTTACGTTAAATTAGTAAGTGGCTCGAAACAGCATATCCAGACACTCCGGGATGATGATGGCATTGAAACAGAGGATGACACGCGTAAAGCTTTAATACTAAACACCTTTTTCCAAAGCTGTTTCACAGAGGAAGGCCTCACTGCAGTTCCTTCTCTAAATCCTCGCACAAACGAAAAAAATGGCTGGCATCGAAATAAGTGTCCAAGGAATAGAAAAGCAACTGGAATCACTCAACAGAGGAAAGTCCACTGGACCTGACGGGATACCAATTCGATTCTACACAGAGTACGCAAAAGAACTTTCCCCCCCTTCTAACAGACGTGTACCGCAAGTCTCTAGAGGAACGGAAGGTTCCAAATGATTGGAAAAGAGCGCAGGTAGTCCCAGTCATCAAGAAGGGTCGTCGAGCAGATGCGCAAAACTACAGACCTATATCTTTGACGTCGATCTGTTGTAGAATTTTAGAACATGTTTTATGCTCGAGTATCACGTCGTTTTTGGAAACCCAAAATCTACTCAGTAGGAATCAACATGGATTCCGGAAACAGCGATCGTGTGAGACCCAACTCGCTTTATTTGTTCATGAGACCCAGAAAATATTAGATACAGGCTCCCAGTAAACGCTATTTTCCTTTACTTCCGGAAGGCGTTCGATATAGTTCCGCACTGTCGCCTGATAAACAAAGTGAGAGCCTACGGAATATCAGACCAGCTGTGTGGCTGTATTGAAGAGTTTTCAGCAAACAGAACACAGCACGTTGTTATCAATGGAGAAACGTCTACAGACGTTAAAGTAACCTCTGGCGTGCCACAGGGGAGTGTTATGGGACCATTGCTTTTCACAATATATATAAATGACCTAGTAGATAGTGTCGGAAGTTCCATGCGGCTTTTCGCGGATGATGCTGTAGTATACAGAGAAGTTGCAGCATTAGAAAATTGTAGCGAAATGCAGGGAGATCTGCAGCGGATAGGCACTTGGTGCAGGGAGTGTCAACTGACCTTTAACGTAGAAAAATGTAATGTATTGCGAATACATAGAAAAAAGGATCCTTTATTGTATGAATATATGATAGCGGAACAAACACTGGTAGCAGTTACTTCAGTAAAATATCTCGGAGTATGCGTGCGGAACGATTTGAAGTGGAATGATCATATAAAATTAATTGTTGGTAAGGCGGGTACCAGGTTGAGATTCATTGGGAGGTCCTTAGAAAATGTAGTCCATCAACAAAGGAAGTGGCTTACAAAACACTCGTTCGACCTATACTTGAGTATTGCTCATCAGTGTGGGATCCGTACCACATCGGGTTGACGGAGGAGTTAGAGAAGATCCAAAGAAGAGCGGCGCGTTTCGTCACAGGGTTATTTGGTAATCGTGATAGCGTTACGGAGATGTTTAGCAAACTCAAGTGGCAGACTCTGCAAGAGTGGCGCTGTGCTTCGCGGTGTAGCTTGCTCGCCAGATTTCGAGAGGGTGCGTTTCTGGATGAGGTATCGAATATATTGCTTCCCCCTACTTATACCTCCCGAGGAGATCACGAATGTAAAATTAGAGAGATTCGAGCGCGCACGGAGGTTTTCAGACAGTCGTTCTTCCCGCAAACCGTACGCATCTGGAACAGAAACGGGAGGTAATGACGGTGGCACGTAAAGTGCCCTCCGCCACACACCGTTGGGTGGCTTGCATAGTATAAATGTAGATGTAGATGTTCAGATTGTGGTTAATTATGCTACAGTGGCAGGATGTCCGACTTCGTTGGACATTTTTTCTATGTGATAATGAGCACAAAGTAGTTAATTTACGTTATGGAAGTATATGTTTCTGTTATAAACTGAAGGGGCAAAGAAACTGGTGTACCTGCCTAATATGGTGCGGGGTCCCTGAGAGCACGTAGAGGTGGCATAACACGATGTAGCATGGACTCAACTAACGTCTGAAGTAGTTCTAATAGGAATTGACACCGTGAACCCTGCCGTGCTGCCCATAAATCCGTAAGAGTACAAGGGCTTTCAGTGAGGTAACCCGAATAATCAGACAGCTCAACAATGAAGGCGCACTATCTGGTATGCAGAAGTTCACAAAACATTGGGAAGCTGTCACTAGCAGATAAGCTTTGGACAAACGAACAACTACAGTGAAATAGTGAGACTGACAGGAAACACATTGCAAATTAATAACGCCACGTGCGTAGTGCACAAGATTGCGAGTGACACGATCCGCAGGAAGGAGAAAGTGAAGTAAAATATGCAAGTGTTACCACCTAAACTTGAATTACAATGACAAAAACCCTGTTTGGCAGTTAAAATTTAAAATGTAAATTTGTAGCTTTAGAAAAATACAAAGATTGCATGTATATATCTACAGGATAAAAAATATAAAGGAATTAACATTTAGAGAAAAGGGGTATCTGAGGGGAGTTCAATTTGAGGGCTCAAATAAACTGATCAAACACATAATATAAACAAAGCGAACTGAAGCATAAAAACTGGCTGGAAATGCATCATGTAAAAATACATAAATTAATACACAGTACAAAAAAGCAATTTGAATGCAGAATAACTAAAGTAAAAAAGCTGGCTAAGCAAATATTTCAAAAATTAACATCGTGGTGTCAAGGTAGTTCTGATCCTTACTAATCAGCTGATCACTAAGCAGGTGATCATTAACTCCATATCCATGTTTGATAATTTACAATTCTTCTAGAAGTCCACAACAAAACCCAGCACAATCGTGTACCTAATGAATAGCCTCATAAACACAGAAGTGCTAACTTCTCCCCCCCCCCCCTCCCACTATATAAACTGGAGTGTAATGTCTGCCAAAACTTTTATGGCTGGTGGGAGGCTTAAGACTTTGGCCAGATGAAGCAGCATTCTGCCTCTGTTGAGAATTTTAAGTCAACAGGGCATCGACCACCCATGCTGGATGATCTCCAGATTCTTAATTATGCCAGAAAGTGGCAAAAAAAGTGACCTTCTTGTTAAATTGGAAGAATCAGAATTACTTTGACATCCTGATGTGAGTTTTAAAAAAAATTTTGTTTGGGTTATTCTTCTTTTAAGTTGCTTTTTCCTATATATTGTTCAGTGTATTTTTATATTATGCATTACGTGCAATTTTGGTTCCATGGAACCCTTTTCTTATATAAACCATTTATTATTGCATTTTATTTTAACTTGTGTGTGCCACTCTTCTGATGATGTCTATTATTTCATATGTTCCAATGCACAACGCTTTGTCTTGCTAAGGTCGCAGAAAAACATATGGACTGATGCAAGACAAAGCATAGTCTACTGGAACATAGTGCAGGAGCTGACGACATGCTGTTGATGAATACATAAATATAACTGGAAACGTCAGCCATGTGAAGATGGGCACAGATTCCCAAGGCCAGTTATGGCACTGAAATAAGGCACTTCAAAACTGTTTATACAGTATCTGTGTCTTCACAATACTATGCCCTTCAGAACGGCATGCAAATCTGAAGGAACAGGCACTGTCATTGACAATTATAGCAGTAGTGAACATTAGGGGTTTAAGTCCCAGACAGGAACAAATTTTCACGTGTCACAAACATCTGACATCAATGTATAGCCGCAGTATGCAAAGCTATTTTGTAATGTTTACCACTGCTGCAATGGCCAGTGAGATTTCTGCTCTGTCAGATGTGTATGGATGTTTGAAGGAATATACTGTAAAGATACGGTCACTGTATAAACACAATATAGGAACAATCAATGATGTATCTATTCCTCTACCACAAAAAAATCACGATATAACACACACAAAATAATACTTTGCATGAAATGGCGAAATGAGACGGAAATCAATAGATGAAAATCCTGAGCGGGTTTGATGGCTCTACCCTGGCCATAATGCTCCAAACATTCTCAGTTGTGGAGAGAACAAGTGGCTATGGTGTCCAAGATAGGGTTTGACAACCACAAAGACAAGCACTTGAAACACTCACAGTGTACAGGCATATAATGTTGCTGAAATGTAAGCCCAGGGTGGCTTGTTATGAAGGGAAACAAAATGGTGCATAGAATCTCCTCGACTTATCTCTGTACTGTATGGGTGCCACAGATGGCAACCAGTGGGGCTCTGCTATGAAAAGACATGGCACTCCAGACCATATGGTTGTCAGGCCACATGGTGGGCAACATTCAGGTTGGTATACCAGTGCTGACGAGGGCGTCTTGAAACACATATTCGACCTGGAATTTCGTTGGCTGGAGTAGAATTGTCTTCAGTGACGAATCCCACTTGTAACTGAGCCTGGATGAGGATCAAAGTAGTGTCGGGAGACGCTACACACAGCCATGGGATGCCAATATGACTGTCGCCCACCACACTGACCGTCAATGTGGAGCCGTGATCCAGGGTGCCCTTTCATTTTGTAGTAGGACCCCTTTAGTTGTCATCCACAGTACTGTTAGAGCACAGTCTTATGTCGGTGATATTCTATGCACCCATTTGTAGCACTCTACGGAAAGGCATCCTTGGCTTACATTTCAGCAAGATAATGCACATCTGCACATAGCGATAGTTTCTACTGCTTGTCTTCATGCTTAAAAACCCTTCCTTGGCCAGTGAGGTCGCAGGTTCGCTCCCATCTGAAAACGTATGTAACATTATTGGTGAGGTCATCTGACCAGCTCAGGATTTTGATGAGCTAAAGCGCCAACTGGACAGTATATGGCTCGACATCCCTCAAGAGGACATCCAACAAATCTATCAATCAATGCCAAGCCAAATAACTGCTAATATAAGGACCAGTAGTAGACCAACACTTTACTGACTTGCTCAATTTGTGGAGCTCTTTCTCTTGAATAAGTCGACCAATTTTTCTGCAGTTGTGACCATTTGGAAGGCTGTACATAATGTCTACGAATTTCAGTCGCAAGTGGACAATTTCTTCGAGGTCAGTATAAGGGCTGTGAATATGTGACACGTGTAAGTTTCGATTGATACTGGAAGTGTGCACCGGTAGTTGTAGTTCTTAAGGCGAGCACTTGTGGTAAGCGACAAATCTGTGTTCGAATCCTGGTCTGGCACAAATTTTCTTCTGGTCCAAATGGCTGATGTCAATATAGTGTCTCAGTACGTGAAGTTATTTTGTAACATTTCGGAAGTATTCGTAGCTAGCTGCATTATTCAGCAACAAGAAATGCTTTTATTTTATTTTTATTTTATTTTATTTTTTTGCCATAATACTGCTCATTCCATTCAACTGTTCTTCATAGACTTTTGCTGTCTCTGAGAGAAGTACAATATCATTAGAAAACCTCAAAGCCTTTGTTGTTTGTCCCAGAACTTTAATTTCGCTCACAAATTACTCCTTGATTTCCTTTTCTCCTTACTCAGTGTACAGACTGAATAACACCAGTCGTACACGACAACCCACTTTTCCCCCTTAGCCACCGCTTTCCTCTCACATTCTATGACTTTTGCAACTGCAGTCTGGTTTCTGTACATGTCTGGAATAATCGTTCACTCCATTTTCTAAAAATCTGTGATACCTTCAAACTTCAAAGTTTGGTATATAAGTAAAAATTGTTACAATCTCTTTCTAAATCGGCCAATGTTACGAGAAGAAGAGTATAATATATTATTTCTCAAGACAACAAATATTTTGTGAACATGTACTAGTTGTAAACAGCCGAATGTTTTATCACTAGAAATAGTTTTATTTGGCACTGCATACCAATTTAGTGCTATGACTTACTATTTTTTTTAAATTTTAATGCAAAAGATAATTTTAGCTATTGTAGGCAAAAGGGCATCATGGATGCCCAGGTTCATACCTCTATTTTACGAAGCTAACTCATTAATCACGAATTAGAGACGGTTTTTCTATACAATCTTATCACAAATGCCTTTTCATTTGTGTTAAAGTGCTTATTAACTGGATAATTTGTACACAGCATTGTCATAAACAATAACCATGACCACTAAGGTAGTTCAATATCACTGGCCATCGTGCAAGTTGACGTTTCAAAACGAATATACTGTCCGAATTGCTAAATATATTTGTCATTGTTGCCTTGAATTGTAATTTACGTATTGCTCCTACGGCCTAATGTGCTTATTGTAGCTGAAAATGTTTGTCGACTTAAAGTTTTAGGCACAACTAAAACAGGAGTTACGAGGAAATCTAGAAGGTTTCAGACCATGGAGAATTTGTGAAGAGTAGATCATTAGTTCAAAGTTGATTATGGTGTGCTGTAGGAGACAGAACAAATCTATGGCAATAACGTTTGTAAACTTTAAGAAGCCATCCAATGTCTCCATGGAACTCCAGTTTTAAACAATCTAAGAAATCTAAGACTTTATCCAAAATTAATTAAAGTAATAGAACTTACTCTAAACAACGCTAAATTGAAAATAAGGCTTAGAGAAAAAAATTCTGAAACATTCCTCATAAAAACAGGCCTATTACCATTACTGTTCGACTGAGCACTGGAAAATGTAATGAGAGAATGGTACAAGGATAACGCAAAGAACATAAGAACTGGAAGTGTGAAAACTGATAAAAGCTTAAACTGCTTGGGATTTGTTGCTGATATTATGCTCCTAGTCAAGAATGTTCAAGAAACTACTAAAGTAGTTAAATCATTAAAATATAGCACAGAAACTGAGCCTCAGAATATCATTTGCAAAAACAAATTATGCCAGCGTGTCCACAAAAATACAGCGGAAGAACAGGAAATCAAAACCGATAAATCAATCTAAATATTTAGGCGTCTTCACTCCAGCTACAGGCTCAATGCAGCTCACCATACATGGTGACTAGCAACTTAGCAAGCCCCACCACTTCACGCTTTATATCTTCAATCTAATTGCCGGTTCGCACCTAACGGCACAAACCCTCCAAAAATTGACTAGAATTTCCTAAATATCATCGACTACGACACCACGGAACCATTGTCTTTCTCTTTTTTAACCAACATGTCACCACAAATATTGCTGAGCATGAAAAATTGTCTTTGTAAATAAAAAAGAGACACGGATGAGTTTACCATCTTTGTTAAGAAACTAAACATATTCAATTGCAGTAGATAAGGAGGTTTTTGTTATTTCCAAACATTTCCTGGTGAGCTTCTTATTTCGACATCGAATAATCGGCCGTAGGTTGAAAGCCCTGTTGCTTGGCGTTACCGACAGATGTCAGCGCGGCGGGCTGCCGGGGAAAACATGGCGAGCCTTTCACCTCCATCTCCTGTCGCCGTTTGCTCTGCAGTACCTGTATAGCGGAGCAAACACAGACTAATTGCAGTGAACACTAGCATTATGCTATGGAGGGATGAATGCAAATGCTCTGCTGGTAAACCTAATATATTTTCTTGACGTTCTGTTAAAATTTACTAAGTGAACATATGGCCTTCTTGAATACAGTGCAATAATGCGCATAAATCAATACGTAACTCAGTTTATTGTAATATGGGCAAAAATCAAGTAAATTATGGCTAATTCCCATTTCTTTCGCATTATGCTGTACTCGTGGTTCATTCTTTGACATATGGCAAATTGTATATGTTAGAATAGAAGTTCTTTATGATGTCTTCTTTTGGGAGGAATGATGGAAATCGCCTTAGATGGTGCATATTCCTCTCATTTATGGTTACATGAGCCCAATTAAGCCTGATTTACAGGGATTGGTGGAACTGCAGTTTGATCAGAAAGTTGGAATGTGTGCTCTTCTGCCACATCAATGAATGGCTTTACTTTAACAACACCACGAGTGTCTTGTGAACAACAGAACTGCACAAATTGTGTTACATAAAAGAGCTGTTAGTTTCTGTGTGAAGCCCTTCCTTTCCTTTGAACAGAAATATTAGTATTTCTATGGAATTTTGGCCACCAGTCCTTAAAATTTGGGACCTCTTCTGTTTTTGATATTTTCACTACAAAATTCCTCTTTGTGCAGGATTCAGTTATTAATTCTGCATATTCTTTCAGAACATATATCCTATCCATCTTGCTAATTTTCCTTTTTGTCTGTTGATATGCCTATCATGTGCAAGGTAGGACTACCCTCCAGTTGGAAAGTAATGGGTGATGAACTGAAACCTTCCCTGTGCCACAAGCATTAAACAAACCTCAGCATTGAATGGTTTTAATTTTGGCCTCCACAACAGTCAAAGAATGAGTGAAAGTCTTTAACACGTTGTCCACCATTTTCATTTATATAATTAAAAAGAAATGAACAGGCTTCATCAGGACTTTTTCGTGCTGTTCCTTCATGATAGAGACAAAAACCTGGCTGTTCCACTGGTAATTTATGCGCATTAAAAGAATTAATGAAAGCTGCCACAAGTGAAATGTAAGTCGTCTTTGTATCTGAGGAATTGCAAATTCTGCATTATATCAAACGAGAGGCCTGCAATGGTAGAATCAGTGTCAGTTTTTGCTGTAACTGGGTGTAATTTCTTGTGCACTATTAACTCACCTATGCTGGCCTTTTAGCATCATCATTCAGAGATGGACTTTTCACATGTACCCAAGGCTTTTCACATGTACTGCTCGCAGACACTTGTGGTTGCCCAAATTGTAAATTAAAATGTCCATGCTTAATTTTCAGATAAAGTTTATAATCAACTTGAATATCCTGTTTAAAAGTTTTGAACATCTGCCGCATAATCTTCACATTGGCAATAATGTGCTTTCTGGACTGGAAATGATTTGATGTGATTTTTCATTTCCACTTATTAAGCCACTGGTTTTGCACTGCCAGTATGTCATTTTCCCCTCTTGCAATACTCCAGCGCCTGTGTTATTCTGAATTACGATACCATGTCCCTTCGGATATGCCTCCTCTTAATAAGTGGGTTATCTGGATTCGAGTCCGAGTATGGCACAAATTGTCATTGTCGTCATTCCATCATACAGCTGATGGTTGTCCATATTCACAACTGTGAATACATTTCATGTTTTCCCCTCTTATCTCTTGGAGATTTACCTTCTTTCAACATATTGCCCTACTCAGCCATTGCTGACACCAGCAACAATTTGGAAGGCTGTTTTCCAAAACTGAATCTTTTTTTCAGACCTTGATAACCGATAAATGCATGACTGCAATTTTGGTTTCTTCCACCTAAATTCCTTATCACTTCTAGGCTTCTTCTTTGCCACTTGTTTTACTTCTCTGAGGCTTTGAATGATTCCATCCTGTTCATTTTTTGTTCTATTGTGCTCCCCTCTGTTATCTTGTCATGCCTTTCATCTGACACGTGGAAACATAATGACATATTCAGCTGAACTTCATGTTCTACATTATAATGTTCACTGTGGTAGTTAAACTTTAATTCTGAAGTAATACTACATTTCAGGTTAGAACTCACATGCTGTTAGAACCATGACGTTTTGGTTGAACTCGGTTCCCTCTCCAATTCATACAAGCTTCATTTATCACTCTGCTCGCTCTATGGCTACATGTTTTGGGAGCTCCACTACATTCTTTCTTTCTTCATCACTCCCTGACATTTGTCACTAACTTTATGACTGTCTGACATTTTATCACCAATGACAATAGAGATTAATCAATGAGAATGAGTCAATAATGATTATTTGCCCTTCTTAAAATTGTGTTGACAATATAAAATTTTGTGTGAACCCCAATCTTTTGTACCTGTGGGCATTCTCTTCAGTGAAAGTGATAATAATGACTGCATAACAATACAAAAAGTGCCAGAACAAATTGGATTTTTATACATCTTTATCAGGCTACATCATTATAGCACAAAACCATACCTAACTCAATGTTGTCAAAAAATGGATGTGTGTATTTTCTTAATATTCCCATTCATTTACAAAATAATTCAGTATTGCTTCTTGTGTTCTTACCTTATTCCTAAATCTTATCTGATCTTTCTTGAGGTCATGTTTTACTATCTATTCACTACTTCTGTATACAATTCCTGATAGTATTTTTCAGTCATAAATACTCAGGATTTAGTACGTTGTTAGACATAAAATGGACAGATGGATCATAACCTACAACTGCAAGTGTAAGAGGCAAAGGGCATGAAAGTAGAACAGTGGCTGAGAAGGGACTGAGACAGGGTTGTAGCCTATTCACCGTGTCATTCAATCTGTGCACTGAACAATCTGTCAAGGACACCAAGAAAAGTTTAGACATGATTTTACAGTTCATGAATAAGAAATTACAGCTTTAAGGGTTGCCAATGACAGTGTAGTTCTGTCACAGTCGGCAAAGGACTTGGAGGGTAAGTTGAATAGAAGGAATAGTGTCTCTAAAAGAGTGTATAAGATGAACAACAAGAAAAGTGGTATCCTTCAGCTACTGTCATTAGGGAGTTGATCGTCATTTGTTTTACGTGTCATTTGTTTCGTGGGTAACAGTGCTCCACATTTGGTAATTGAAGGATCAAGTGCTTTAATCCATTATTAAAAGTTGTTATCTTTTGATAACTGGGTCAAGTTATTTACAATATTGTCCATGGGCAATTTTAAAGTCTTGATTACAGCTAGTTCTCTGCATTAAACACAGCTCTCTCTTCCCAGTACAACATACATTGATCCAGATGAAGGAAAGACTTCTTGCTTTTCATCCATGTGGTAGGTCTCCCCAGACACAGTTTTTGGGTGCCTTTCCCAAAACCTACCCATCTCCTAAACCTAACCAGTCCTTTTCCTTCGCCCCTCTTCTTTCCTCTTCAATCCTTCTACAAGAAGATGGAGCCACTGCCTCCAAAATCTTGCACATTTCTATAATCTTTGTATATCTTTTCTCCTGCCACCAGTCATTGAGTAGATCAGCATCTACAAAATTACATTACGTCTTCAGTGAGAGGAGGAGGCACTGGCTCAGACCACTACATAGCTGAAATTAATATCAAATTTACACCTTTAAAGAAAATTAGATACAACCTACATCAGCTGATTAAAAATGAGAAGTACCACCAAATAAAACAAATCATTAAATTAAAAAGAACCATAAACTTCAAAATCACAAAAATTCCAGGAGATTCTACAAAATCCTTGGGAATTAATTGCAATAGTATGAACTACCTATGGTAATATTTAAGGATAAAGCTAGAAGACACTCACACACTAATAAAGAAAATGCTGAAACCATGACAGAAGTATTTAATAAAGTTTTGGACTATGAAGAAGGCAAAGATCTCTTACTGACCAATGTAAGCAACCCAACAAAAACCAAACCTAACAAATCAGTCCCTTCAGATTTCCCAGATGTAGAAAAAGAAATCAGAGGTCAAAAAACTGTAAGGTGGTTATTAAAATGTGACACAGCCAAGATCTCCTTACACATACACAGCCCTCTCTTCCCAGTATAACGTAGATTGAACCAGAAGAAGGGAAGACTTCTTACTTTTCATCCATCTGATAAGTGTCCCCAGACCCAGTGTTCTGGGTGGCTTTCCCAAACCCTACCCATGTCCTAAGCCTGGTTCACGACATTCTTCCATTTTTCTGGCGTTATTCATATGACATTCTCGTTTACCAGCCTCTCTGTGTCACCCAATGTAAAGGTTTTTTTTTTTTTTTTCCGCTCCGCAACATCTACTTTTATTTGAGCCGAGATGAGTTCAGTTGTGTTGTAATGGCAGTGGTACGGTGGAAGACAAATAACTTTGTAGCCGTGGTTATCTGCTAACGTATCAATCATATAATGCGTCTTCTGTGGCTTGTATCATTTGACTACTTCCGGAAGTTCCGCTTTCCACATATTCTGTTCGAAGCCTGTTTATTATCTTTCAACCAGCTGACTACTCCGCCTCTCCTTGCAGCAGCTGTTGGTGCCTTATCTAATTGTACAAATGGTATGGCACGTTGTCCATTACAAAAACACTAGCACAACTGACGTTTGGTAGCAAACGAGTAACAAACCAGTCTTTGAATGTATCTGAATTCATCTCCTCATGGTAGATGAGAGATTTTATTGACTGAAACATCATCATAGCACTGGGCACAAAACCGTTCATAGAGCCAGCATGGCATATAATTAGTCGCCCTCCCTTACCAGTTGGTTCACACATAGATCCGTGGCACGTGTCGTCTGTCCTTGTGACAGAATGTGCATGACGCACATTGACCCGCGTTTCGTCCATCCGTATTACATTTTCCAGATTGACTGCTAGCAACTCGCGCAGGAAACAACATCTCCGTGCTACAGTGTCTCCGCATTCCGTTAATACCTTTCGTACTGAGAACTTTTTCCAATGGAAGCCAATTTTTTTTTTCCCCCCCCCCTCTCCAGAACAATGGAGAGACTTGTCGTTCTGCCTGCAAACAAACCACTGTCCGACAGTGATGCCATCAACTTTTTAAGTTTTGAATTCTCCTTCCTGCTGTAGTACGCGTATATGTGTTGCCTGATAGCACTTTTGACAAAGTTGTCTGTTTCAGTCACACAACACGATCTCTTCCTGGAGTTTCCAGGCATCACAATAACAGGGCTCGCAGCTGAATTGGCAGCTTCTTCAGCATTTGTAACTCTCTTCACTGTCGCTGCAGAGATGTGCAATGCTTCTGCCTTTCAGTCAACCAATTTTCTCACTGATAACAAAAGGCACACCAATGACCTTTTCCCTTTCAAACTAAACACGCAATCTGTATATAAATTCGTGTGCTTAGGATTTCATCGTAGCTCCTTTCCCAAAAGCCATTTTCCTCTTATACGCACTTTTGAACTTATACGGCAAGACTCACAGATGTAGCAGCACGCACACGTGTACACACAAACCTGTACGTAGCATGAGGCACAACTGAATGAAAGCAGTGGTCCGGTCAGCAGTACGACAACACTGGGGTGTTGCCACGGTGACGTAAACAAAAGCTCACGATCCGATCGGCCGTTGCGGATGCGCGAAGCAAGTGTGCCGAGGCCGCGTCAACTGTCGGGGCTCTTCTCTCTGCTGTATGGAGTATAGCTGTGCACGCTGTGAACACTAAACATTGTTTATCAAATTTGTATCTATTTGGCCCGTAAGGCAATTACATCATACCAGTTTTGCATGCGCAGAAGCTCCTTAAAATTGCACAAGTGAAGGTGAACTCGTGATCCTGATGCCAGTTTCCACTGAATCTAGAGGAGTAATCCAGCACAGCGCGGTAGACTTAGTGGCGTGTATTTCAGATTACCGCATATACATTACATTTTAACAGCATTCAGAAATAAAAGAAAACAATAAAACCAGAAGGTGTCAAAAGTTAGGGTGCTCACAGGCTCTTGTGCTCTGACACAGCAGCTTCCACTGGTAACATTGTAATGGCTACTGCAGTGATCTACAAGTTATTATTATTTCTCTCCCCTCTCAGACGCATGGGTCTGGTCAAAGGCGGAAAGTGATGCGAACCTTGATCGAGCGTGACTTCCTTTTAACTGTACAGTATATGTTATATTGCATTTAGGAACTTTCGGGTAATTGAACATGTATCAATAATTACAGATTTCTGTAGTTGTATATATAAGTTTTGATGTAGCTGTATTGCATTGATGTACTGGTGGATATTGTGTGGTAGGACTCCTGTAGTTGATAGTATAATTGGTATAATGTCAACTTTATCCTGATGCCACATGCCCTTGACTTCCTCAGCCAGTTCGATGAATTTTTCAATTTTTTCTCCTGTTTTCTTTTGTATATTTGTTGTATTGGGTATGGATATTTCGATTAGTTGTGTTAATTTCTTCTTTTTATTGGTGAGTATGATGTCAGGTTAGTTATGTGGTGTTGTTTTATCTGTTATAATGGTTCTGTTCTAGTATAATTTGTATTCATCATTCTCCAGTACATTTTGTGGTGCATACTTGTATGTGGGAACGTGTTGTTTTATTAGTTTATGTTTTATGGCAAGTTGTTGATGTATTATTTTTGCTGCATTGTCATGTCTTCTGGGGTATTCTGTATTTGCTAGTATTGTACATCCGCTTGTGATGTGATCTACTGTTTCTATTTGTTGTTTGCAAAGTCTGCATTTATCTGTTTTGGTATTGGGATCTTTAATAATATGCTTGCTGTAATATCTGGTGTTTATTGTTTGATCCTGTATTGCAATCATGAAACCTTCCATCTCACTGTATATATTGCCTTTTCTTACCCACGTGTTGGATGCGTCTTGATCGATGTGTGGCTGTGTTAGATGATACGGGTGCTTGCCATGTAGTGTTTTGTTTTTCCAATTTACTTTCTTCGTATCTGTTGATGTTATGTGATCTTAAGGGTTCTAGAAGTGGTTATGAAATTGCAGTGGTGTAGCCGATGTATTTATATGAGTGATTACTTTGTTTATTTTGCTAGTTTCTGCTCGTTCTATAAAGAATTTTCTTAAATTGTCTACCTGTCCATAAGGTAGGTTTTTTATGTTGATAAATCCCCTTCCTCCTTCCTTTCTGCTTAATGTGAATCTTTCTGTTGCTGAATGTATGTGATGTATTCTTCATTTGTGGCATTGTGATCGTGTAAGTGTATTGAGTGTTTCTAGGTCCATTTCACTACTCCAAATGAGTAGGTCAATACTGGTATAGCATTGTTTCTTGCTGTCAATTCTGTTTTCAGGATTTTTGTTAGTCTTTGTCTATATTTTTCTTTTAGTTCTTCTTTAATATTTGTATTATCTATTCCTATTTTTTGTCTGTATCCTAGATATTTATAGGCATCTGTTTTTTCCATCGCTTCTATGCAGTCGATGTGGTTATCCAACATGTAATCTTCTTGTTTAGTGTGTTTTCCCTTGACTATGCTACTTCTCTTACATTTGTCTGTTCCAAAAGCCATATTTATATCATTGCTGAATACTTCTGTTATCATTAGTAATTGGTTGAGTTGCTGATTTGTTGCTGCCAGTAGTTTTAGATCATTCATGTATAGCAGATGTGTGATTTTATGTGGGTATGTTCCAGTAATATTGTATCCATAATTTGTATTATTTAGCATGTTGGATAGTGGGTTCCGACAAGGCAGAACCAGAAAGGACTTAATGAGTCTCCTTGATATATTCCATGCTTAATCTGTATTGGCTGTGATGTGATATTATTTGAATTTGTTTGGATATTAAGTATGGTTTTCCAATTTTTCATTACTATGTTTAGGAACTGTATCAATTTAGGATCTACTTTGTATATTTCCAATATTTGTAGTAAACATGAGTGGGGTACACTATCAAAAGCTTTTTGGTAATCAATGTATGCATAGTGTAGCAACCTTTGTTTAGTTTTAGCTTGATATGTCACCTCTGCATCTACACTCCTGGAAACTGAAATAAGAACACCGTGAATTCATTGTCCCAGGAAGGGGAAACTTTATTGACACATTCCTGGGGTCAGATACATCACATGATCACACTGACAGAACCACAGGCACATAGACACAGGCAACAGAGCATGCACAATTTCGGCACTAGTACAGTGTATATCCACCTTTCGCAGCAATGCAGGCTGCTATTCTCCCATGGAGACGATCGTAGAGATGCTGGATGTAGTCCTGTGGAACGGCTTGCCATGCCATTTCCACCTGGCGCCTCAGTTGGACCAGCGTTCGTGCTGGACGTGCAGACCGCGTGAGACGACGCTTCATCCAGTCCCAAACATGCTCAATGGGGGACAGATCCGGAGATCTTGCTGGCCAGGGTAGTTGACTTACACCTCCTAGAGCACATTTGGTGGCACGGGATACATGCGGACGTGCATTGTCCTGTTGGAACAGCAAGTTCCCTTGCCGGTCTAGGAATGGTGGAACGATGGGTTCGATGACGGTTTGGATGTACCGTGCACTATTCAGTGTCCCCTCGACGATCACCAGTGGTGTACGGCCAGTGTAGGAGATCGCTGCCCACACCATGATGCCGGGTGTTGGCCCTGTGTGCCTCGGTCGTATGCAGTCCTGATTGTGGTGCTCACCTGCATGGCGCCAAACACGCATACGACCATCATTGGCACCAAGGCAGAAGCGACTCTCATCGCTGAAGACGACACGTCTCCATTCGTCCTTCCATTCACGCCTGTCGCGACACCACTGGAGGCGGGCTGCACGATGTTGGGGCGTGAGCGGAAGACGGCCTAACGGTGTGCGGGACCGTAGCCCAGCTTCATGGAGACGATTGCGAATGGTCCTCGCCGATACCCCAGGAGCAACAGTGTCCCTAATTTGCTGGGAAGTGGCAGTGCGGTCCCCTACGGCACTGCGTAGGATCCTACGGTCTTGGCGTGCATCCGTGCATCGCTGCAGTCCGGTCCCAGATCGACGGGCATGTGCACCTTGCGCCGACCACCGGCGACAACATCGATGTACTGTGGAGACCTCACGCCCCACGTGTTGAGCAATTCGGCGGTACGTCCACCCGGCCTCCCGCATGTCCACTATACACCCTCGCTCAAAGTCCGTCAACTGCACATACGGTTCACGTCCACGCTGTCGCGGCATGCTACCAGTGTTAAAGACTGCGATGGAGCTCCGTATGCCACGGCAAACTGGCTGACACTGACGGCGGCGGTGCACAAATGCTGCGCAGCTAGCGCGATTCGACGGCCAACACCGCGGTTCCTGGTGTGTCCGCTGTGCCGTGCGTATGATCATTGCTTGTGCAGCCCTCTCGCAGTGTCCGGAGCAAGTATGGTGGGTCTGACACACCGGTGTCAATGTGTTCTTTTTTCCATTTCCAGGAGTGTATTATCAGTTGCTCTTTACATCCTCGTGCTCCTTTGCAACAGCCTTTTTGTTCTTCATTTATAATTTTGTTCTGTGTTGTATGTGTCATTAATTTCTGTGTAATGACTGAAGTTAATATTTTGTATATTGTTGGTAGGCATGTTATGGGGCGATATTTAGCTGGGTTTGCTGTGTCTGCTTGATCTTTAGGTTTCAGATAAGTTATTCCAAGTGTAAGTGTATCAGGGAATGTGTATGGGTCTGCAATGTAAATGTTAAATAATTTAGTTAGATGTGAATGTCTTGAGGTGAATTTCTTTAGGCAGAAACTTGCTATTTTATCTTTTCCAGGGGCTTTCCAATTGTGAGTAGAATTAATTTCTTGGGTGACTTCATGTTGCAAAATTATCACTTCAGGCATTTGTGGTATCATCTTGTATGTATCTGTTTCTGCTTGTATCCACCGTGCATGCCTGTTATGTTGTACGGGGTGTGACCACATGTTGCTCCAGAAGTGTTCCATGTCTTCTATGTTTGGTGGATTGTCTATTTTAATGTGTGTGTTATCTATTGTCTGGTAAAATTTCTTTTGGTTTGTGTGGAATGTTTGGTTTTGTTTCCTTCTATTTTCACTTTTTTTGTATCTTCTAAATCGTTTGGCCAATGCTTGTAATTTCTGCTTCTTTTCATCTAATTGCTCTATCACTTCTTGTTGTGAGATTTTACCTAACCTTTTTCGTTTTTTTTCTGACATTTCATTTCTTATAAATTGTGTTAGCTGTCCGATGTCTTTTCTCAGTCTTTCTATTCTGATCTGTAGCCTGTGTTGCCATGCTGGTTTTGTGGGTTTCTTCTGTGTGTTGGTTGGTTCTGATCTCTGCCTAGTGTGTATATTTAGTGTAGTGAGTGCTCCTATATAAACCAGTAATTGTAACTCTTCCATAGTTGTGTTTTCATTTATTTTGTTGTGTATGATTGTGTTGATAGTTGTTATTGTTGTTTCGAATTGTGGGTTATTTGGCGGTCTATGCAAGAATGGTCTAATGTCTGTATTTGTGTCTTTGTATTCCATATATGTCAGCTGAAATTTTTCTTCTATATCTAACATGTGTGTCACTTCGTGTTCTATTTGTGCTTGTTCTGGTCGCTGTCTTAAGATTTTGTTTTCCTCTGACTGTTTAATTGATGTGTGTTGTTCTTTGTTTGTTTGCTCTGGGATGTTTGAGTTCATTACTGTATTTTCTTCTTCTTCTGATTGCACATTATTTTGTTCCAGTATTTGTTGTACTTGTTGTTTGATGTTTTCTAATTCTGACTGGGGTACCCTGTTATTTTTGATTATTACACGGATCTGATCAGCTAGTCGTTGTTCTGTTAAAAATTTCTGGTAATAAATGTTGTGTATACTTGTGATCTGTATCCACTTGTGTTGGTTCCTAGGTTTGTTGCTTGGTAATAACAGAACATGAGGTGTCAATTAACTTCATCTGACCATCTCATCCTCTGTCTTTGTTTTCCTTCTAGGGTGGTTGCAGGAAGCATATCCTGCAAAACACCTCTATTTGGATTTGAATCATTTTCCAGTTGGCTAGCAGTGTCGTTACCATTGTGGGCGGGCATAGGGATCAAGCGTCGTCCCCGACCATGACGGCCCTTGTCCGAGGCTTCTTTAGTTCTGTCCTGAACCAACTAATCACACTAAAAGGGGGGCTAGCTCTATTAGTGGTTTGTTCTTTTCGTCACCTTTTATGACTGGCAGAACATACCAGAGGCCTATTCTTTTCCCGGGCCTTTATTATTATTATTATTATTATTATTATTATTATTCAGTGGGAGTGCTCGGACATGAAGCATTGGCATGCTGAAGCCTTCTAATTTCTGCTTGTATGAAAGGTTGTCCAGCAATCAAATAATTTCCAAACAGGAAGAACCACATTTTAAGTGTGTTGATTTTATCTGTGGGAAAAGTGTGTGGAAGAAGTAAATGCCAGTAGGTAGGACAGTGCACATTTCTTTTCTGAGGTGGAGTTGTTGATGGCACTTGTGATGCACTGGGAATTACTTTACCGTTCATTTTAGCTCACAGACTGCTGCAACACACACACACTGAAAGAAACACTGCACTGCAGTCACGGACTGCGCGGCTGGTGCTGGCGAAGATTAGAGTCCTCCCTCGGGCATGGGTGTGTGCGTTTGTCCTTAGGATAATTTAGGTTAAGTAGTGTGTAAGCTTAGGGACTGATGACCTTAGCAGTTAAGTCCCATAAGATTTCACACACAATTGAACATTTTTGAGAAACACTGCATTCAAGATATACTGATATGAAAGTAGAATTTTGATTATGATATCAATGAAACAAAAAAAAACCTGAATAGACTTTGTGCATGACTTACAATGTGTAGTGCCTGAGAAGAAACCAGATGTAAAAAAAAAATGAATAAAAATAAGCAGCACCCATATCTCACAGACTCACTAGTATAATAGAAACAAGAACCAAATACTATTTATCTTTAATCATTTTAAAATAAAACTAATAGAATTTATTTCTAAAATTAAGTTTGGCAATAATGTTTGTGATATAGGAGGGAGGGGGAATTAGCTAATACCTTACACACTCAAGGGTAGGGACAATGACTTTATAATTGTTGCCACCACAGGCAAGAAGTAACATATACTTTATCGACTATAGCAGGTCATTTCTATATTTTGAATTTACATTGTTCATATTTAGTGAAATTATTTTCCCGACATTGATATAATCCTCGAGTGCTTCGCATATGTGCCACTGCAGATTTCAGGAACTTTGTGTGATGCAGCTGTTGTTGAAATTCGAAATAAATGTTTTAGACTTGTGTAAATGTTTCCAGTTGTTGGCATGGAGCGTAAGTGCAAGTCTCTCTTCAGCCGAGGTCTCTAGTCTATAGCCACGGTCTTGATTTTAGTTTTCCTTTCAATACGTGTTACCAACCAGCGAAAGTCATCCACCAACATACATATCGAAGCAGGCCTTATGAAGTTAGTGACTAGTGAACTGCCACCACATATCTGAAGCTTCCACAAAAATTCAGACCGAAATTTTTCTCTTCCTTCGCTGCTTTGTTTCCTGGATCAGCAACAGCGCAGTTGACATACATGACAATCCTGTCTAGATAACACTGTTTTCATCGCAACTATTTGACTGTGGTGTGGTTCTATCGGGTATCTGTGTAAGTAAGTTTAGTGCCAAAGAAACAAAATCGCAGACTTCAGTTTTGTTCACTCTCTCAATACTCGTTTGGCAGTGCTTTCTTTCGCTCGTCTAGTGTAAACGCTTGTTCGTAAGTACTAGCGATTTGTAGTGAACTGTTGTCTGGATTGCTCGTTCGCATGTGTTTGCTGAGGTGCACAGTCACTACACAGCAGATGGCGACAGGAGAGACAAGACTACACCGACAGAGTAAGGGACATAGTTCACATAAGTTATGACATCCAGTTGAAGAGTTAATTGCAGTGTCTGATTCCAACTGTCGGCTTTGAACAGTGATGTCATATCTAAGGCAAAGACGCTACATTGAGGTAATCTTTGAAAGTAACTGATCAAAAAGTAACTGATAAAAGAAAACCGAATATAGCATACTATAAAATTATGTACAATCACAGGTGATTCATTACTTAGCCAAGATTTATATCGGGAAGAACTGAAGGTAATGAAAATAAATAACAGAAAAAGAGTAATATCCATGTCTGAAATAAATCAGTGTGCGATTTGCAGTGGGGATGCGGGGGATTCCCCCCCCCCCCCCCCCCCCCGCCCCCCTCTGCATCAGACCATCCCCTCCTCTGGTTTTAGTTTATGCATCCCAAGCTGGGATGTTTATTTCCCACGCACTGGAGTAAAACTTGACATATAATGTAAATTTGTGGAGCCGAACACCCAGACTGCTTGTGAGATGTCTGCTTGTGTCTGTATATGTGTGGATCGATATGTGTGTGTGTGCTAGTGTATACCCATCCTTTTTTCCCCCTAAGGTAAGTCTTTCCACTCCCGGGATTGGAATGACTCCTTACCCTCTCCCTTAAAACCCACATCCTTTCGTCTTTCCCTCTCCTTCCCTCTTTCCTGATGAGGCAACAGTTTTTTGCGAAAGCTTGAATTTTGTGTGTGTGTTTGTGTTTGTTTGTGTGTGTATCGACCTGCCAGCACTCTTGTTTGGTAAGTCACATCATCTCTCTCTCTCTCTCTCTCTCTCTCTCTCTCTCTCTCTATATATATATATATATATATATATATATATATATATATATATATATATATATATATAGTGTTGTGTAAAATCTGAATATTTGTAATAGGTACGATGTAACACCCAATATTGTGCCTTATTAGGTCCAATGGTACATTTGTATCATGTATATGTAATCACATATGTATATATGACTGTACATAACTTGTAAAAAAATGCTATGACGTTTGCAATAGACACCAGTTGGTGTCTCCACGCAAAAAAAAAAGAAAAAAAATACAATACAATACAATAAAAATACTTTGTGCATTAACAGCCTTTACACAGGAACAGAATTTCTTTGGTTTTTGTGAAATGTCATTTTCACAATATTCTGCTATGGTAGTCATTGAAGGCATCACTAATTGATATCTTGACAGCCAAATGCATTTCATTCAGCATCTATCTATAGCCTACTATTTGTTTTACACCTATTATGCAGTAATCTTTGTTTGTTTAAAAGTTTCTTTGCAGTGACTATATATCATGGAGTTTCCCTAATGGCAGTAAACAGACAACCTTGACATAATTTACTTTTAGATATACACTGTGAAGTGTTGGATGAAAGTTCAGCCTATTCCCCTGGCATGTTTCACTCAGACTTGCATTTCTTCTTAAAATTCAAAGTTGCACTTGTTCATCAGCATTTTTCACCTAACACAGAAGCAACTCCAGCTGTGGAAGAGAATCCTTCCAATTGTACACTACAAAGATAAAATTTCACTGGATGAAATATGTTATTGTTAAAGAAGATTATTTTGAAAAATATTCTGGAAACATAAATGCACGTTTTTCAGTATGAGGCAGAAAACTTTCGAAACCTCCCTCCTATCTTCACTGATTTCATCTCTACTGATTACACTTATTACACATTTCAGTTAATTCTGATGTTCATTATGAAGTGCACAGCAGAAGACACAGCCCACTGTACCACATATTTACATTTCATCCTGCTCCATTACCTCATACAATTCTGTCTGTATTATGTCTGAAACGCAAAGTCATTTTTGTCAGGTTAGGGAGATTGTTACAAACAGAGAAATAATACATTTTAAAAATGACATTCCTACAGCGTGATTATATCAAAACTATGGAAATGCTGGAAAGGCGTTATTTCAGTGGATAAAAAGTGATATTATTGGTTTGTCCAATGCATGATATCTTTATGTAATTACTGACGCAAGGGGATGGGAGATTGTCATCCCCAAGGAAGTTGCATCACAGGAATGCCATTTTTGAAAATGCAGTGAATGGAAAGAGTAATGACTCGAGAAATAAACTCTGGAATTTTGGTGTATGGAGTTATTACTCCTTCTATGAAAGCAGGCAACAAATGTTCATAATATTGAGGTATTAAGTGGTGTGACTGACTGATTACTATTTGGAAAGCAAGTATTCATTTATCTGCATACCATTTATATATATATTTCTTTTCACACATTTTGAATTCTTCCATGAGGTCTTCCATGAGATCCTATAGCTCTGATATTTTGCTTTCATGGACTTTTACATGGTTGTAGTATTGTGATTCTTCACTGAATAACTGTCTATTAAAGTTGGAAATCTGCTGCTTGCTTTAGAAAATATGTTGCTCTGACATCCACAAATCCACAAAAATAATTATATAATTTGGCACCAGGTGGTGGTGATGAAAGGACTAATGCACATATAGCTGAGCACGAGCTCACAAATTACGTTCTGGCACAGGTAAACAAGAAAAATTATCAAGTCAGTATACTCTGTGACCTTGCTACAGTCTGTGACATCATGCCTTCTACAAATGGCATCTAACCTCCAGAATAGAAAGTAGAGGGTCACACTGGTCCACTTAGACACAAGAACGAAACAAACTTGACAATTGTATAACATCAAATGTGGGCCCCATAAGTGTCAGTACCAGGTCTGTTGTTTATCTTAGGTCAAATTATGATGATCACTCAAGTACAGGGAACAAAAATTCATGGTTACATGCCATGTGGATTCACCTTTCAGCTCACAGCAGTCCCCACTGTACTCTGTCGACATCACATTGGGGTGACGTGGTGGCCACCTATGCTATTGAGCGGCTCCTCCTGGCTCTTGGTGTCTGCAGCTGGTCCCACACCATTGGACAGGTCACCGGCCACACGTGTCAGCTGCAGCGAGTTGGAGCCCTGCACACAGATATATACTGGCTGTAGCCACTGACTGTACTAGAGCCAAATATGAAAAACTTTAAACTGTCAATATTTTATGGAACTTTTCCAAGGCCTTCAGATGCACAGATCATTTAATTCTACAAGAGAAACTATAAAATGTTGCATTGTGAATAGAGTCTTGTTTCAGTGACAGAAAACAGATCACATTAACAAATTGTAATACAGGAATAAAACCTAATTCACAGTGAGAAAAACACTAAGTATGGGGATCCACAAGGTTCAGTATTTGGCCCACTACTGTTTTGACCTAAATAAAATGTGATATAGAGATTGTTCAGCAATATTTCTGAGCGTTTTGGTATGAGAAATCCATGCTATCCAGTGGCTTGTTACAGAATAACTGCATCTAGTTTGACACTTTACACAAACTTTTTTTATATCTGGATTGGGCTGTGAACTAAGCTTTTATTTGATTCAGCTGCTATATTCCGGACCTAATTGTTAAATACTGTATATTGTATTGTCATGGTAAGCTATTTGGACGTCACTTATAACTCCCTGCAACTGACTTTACAAGAATATAAAGATTTCAAAGCAATCTAATTAACAGGACATTGAACTTACAGAGACACAGAACTACACTGTCCACTGGTTGTAGCTTTTCTGATCTGGTATGAAGATACTATGATATGGTTTGCCATCCATGTGAGAATATTTCATTATAGCATGACTGTATTGATCCTTCCACTGCATTCAGTTAACCTTCACACTAGATGTATTGGCCAACTCGATCCATACTACTCGGCACCACTGTTAACATACAGCTAACACTGCCAGAAAAGAAACCTGAGAAAGTACTGAGCTGTTTGAAAATCCAGCTTGAGGGCAAAGACTAAAATGGACATTATTGACGTTGGCAGCAAGAATTGTGAGCAAATTGAACAAATTTGTTTCCAAACAAGACGCACAGTGCATACTGTAAATGTTGGGTTGCAAATGTCTATGATATGCAGACATTTGCAGCACAACCACATCACAATACCTTCCCAGCAGGCCAGAAAAGCTACACCCAGGCCTATCACTGAAGCCTGTTTGTGTACAGTGTAGTTTTGCCTGTCTTTAAGTTTACAGTCCTGTTACTTTGGTTACTCAGATAACTGCTTCTTCTTCTACTACTACTACATAAGTCAGTTGCTGGAAGTTATAAGTGAACTTTAAGTAACTTTCGACAATAAGTACAATGTAGAGTAGTTAACAGTAACTTTCTGAATATAGTGGGTAAGTTAAATAAAATCTTAGTTTCTCCAGGGAATTATCTAATTCTCTTAGGAAACGGCTTTCAAAGACTGCTATCTGAAATACACCTTTATGGTACTGGAAAGGCGGAGATTCAGTCACTGAGTAAATAAGTGAAGACTAAGAACTCTCAGGTGCACGATGGATTATCTAGCTGAATACTAAAGCACTGTGGTGCCTATGTTGGTCCAGTACTTGGCCAAATTTGTAATTCTTCTTTTAGGAATATTTAGTTTCCTGAATGATTAAAGAACTCAACAGTGAAATCACTTTATAAAAAAATAAATAAAAAAGAAATGGATAATGGAGACAAATTCACATTTCAGTGCCAATGGCTTTTCAGAAGGAGTTTAAAAAATTAATAAGTAGCAATAATATTTTGTCTATTGTAAGTAATTGTGCAACTGGGAATTTGCAGAAGTGACTTTATACTGACTGACCAGCCCGATGACGGTACATGGTTGTGCACGAACTGCCCTCTGCTCTGTAGCAGCAGCTGTTTATAGATGCATATAAATCTGTCTTTACAGAACAATAAATTATGTATAAGATTTTTGAAAACATAGTCAGTGATCTTAAAAGTAGTTAAAATCAAGACTGTTTTAAATTTTAATTTTAATAAATTATGCAGTTGTTGAATTTCAACAGTAACATAAAAGACAGGAAAGTAGAGAAAACATACATACATTAAGCAATTAAGTTATTTTGATTAACAACTATATGAATGCACAAAAAACAGCACATGTAGCTGGTTCTAGTTTTATGAGCAAAATTTTAAGCGTGTACTAGAATTGTGTAGAAGAACACATTGAAATTTGAGGGGATTCACTAAAATCCATCATCCTGGTGCTGTAGGGAACAGAACACCATGTTATAGTAAAAGTAGCTTTTTTTCCACATTTTCAAAGGTCTAAACAAAAAAATTTTACTGTGCAATCAAGTTTTGAAAACAAGCACAACTGTTCAGAAGAGGAAAGTTTACACTTTTATCACAAATGCAATGTAGAATGAAATGAGTCAGTTCTTAATTGCAAAAGCCAGAGAATCTGAAATCTGTTCAATACTGCCCCACCTACCACAAATGCAAAGAAAGTTTCAGGTAAACCCTAGGTATTTTTTGGCATAGACTCCAAATCTGCGATGAAATGAAGATTTCCATTTGAAAATAAAAAATTGACCACTGCATTGTGGGAATGGAAGTTAGTGGGTAGCACATATATATGTCCCCTTCGAAAACATTAACTTTTTATCTGGAACATTTTTTTCATACAATTCACATTTTTTGGAGCTATTTAGTTGTTCTATGCCAAAACAAACACCCTACCCATTATATACAGGGTGTTTAAACATACTGTCATATATTCCTACATGAGTTAGTATTGGTGAATAATATAAGGAAAGTACTTATTTTAATATGTCCAAAAATCAATACCTGTTATGACATGAGCTGTTGAAAATCCACAGTTCACAGACTGTATTTTATTTACAGATGAAGCAGAATTCACAAGAGATGCCATAGTAAATTATTACACTATGCATGTATGGACCAATGCAATACTTGAGCAATCACAGTGATAAGGCATCAGGATCACTTCAGAATGAATGTACGGATGGGAATTGTCAGTGAAAGGCTCTTAGGACCATAGACTTTACCAAACAGTTAAACAGGTGCCACGTATCAGAATTTTCTGTACAATAAATTATTAGCGCTAATGGAGAACATTACCATTACAGAATGATGACTGTTTTATGCATGACAGGTCACCACCCAATTTTCTACAGATTGTGTAACAGTATCTCACTGCAATGTTCATGGGTAATGGATTGACTGGGGAGGTTCAGTACCATGGTCCCCGCATTGAACAAATCTGAATCCATTGGATTTCTGGCTCTGGGGATATTTAACAACATTGATGTATGCCCGACCCATCAACAATCTCCAGATGTTGCAGTAGCACGTGACCAATGCACAAAACACAATCCAAATGGTGCTCCGTATATCTGAAAAAATGCCTATTCACTGTGAAGTAGCACTGAAGGATGCATCAGAATGCATGGTAAGTGCTGTAGCATATACTTCTATGTAACACACAGATAGGAATGAGAGGACACATTGGGCCATATCTCAACAGATACTGGTTTCCGAACACATCTTTTATTCCATTTTTGACCAATATTAGCTCCTATAGGTATATGTAACAATTTACTATAATACCCTGTATATGTAATGGGTGACATCACAGTAAGTGGAGGAACTGTACCTCACTACATTCTGCCATGTCTAAATATAATATGTCAGGTTCTTACTTTCTCCCCATTTTATTATCAGTTTCTTGGCCGTTCTCCCTTTACCTTAAGTTGCCTCGTTTGCAGGAATATTGAGCTTTTTGGTCACCCTGACACCGCTATATGCAATCCAACATGACACACGGAATTTCCTGTAAGCTCAATCTCTCTGGTGAGCAAGACGACCATTGACAAATGATCGGCATATATAGTGGAGCCATTCTTCTGACTCTCAGTGTCCATTTAGTCACAGAGCATGTTGTGTAGCTACATCATAGAAGCTGAGTTGTCAGATCGGCCCCAGTGGGGTCACAGCAGAATGGCTCATGTAACGTTTTTTAAAACTAAGTGCCAAGATTATTCTCTTGAGAGCCATTGAAGCCGCTAGACTAAATAGATTCTGCAGTCAAGAAAGACACTTTATAATTTAATAATAAAATTAAATAAATAAAGTTAAGACCAATAGAGATAAAGCTAGTGTTCTTTATCCCACAGAATCTTGGTCAAACACATGTAAATAAAGAGTATGTGGCCTGTGAAAAGTACGACACTGCTGGTATATATCACATCAGTTGTGACAATTATCCTCCCAGGTATGTGAGGTGAGGCAGACTGGCAGAGGGTCTGCTATTATGTTTCGAGAACACGATAGTCTGAGAAATTCGAGGTCTACTCTAAGTAGCCACTTATGTGATTCTGGCCACTCCATAACAGGTGTAGTCAATAATTTAAAGGTCTTACACAGAGAAGTCAAGGACTAGATCTTTAAAGGAAGAGATTGAAATTATGTGGAGTCTAAAGCTATACCCCAAACACACCCTTAACAATCAGCTGGAGTTAAGACGTTACAATATACTGTCTAACTTTGATTACCTTTCAAAGACGTAGTGTCGTATTTGCTTGGTTATTGATCCTGGGATTGTTGTTACATGTTCCTACATCTGGTCTATTTGGTTTTACAATTTTTTTGCTGACATATTTTATAATTTATATGATTATGCTGTGTAACAGAGGCCTCAAACATTCCCAGGATATTTGGATTGAATAAAAATATTTGTAGCTTTCCCTGCTATGTGCATGGTGATGGTAGTGCCCTCCATGATACACATGAACACACTGGCACACTGAGCAGGCTGAAGCATTGCTGTCTGCAGCTTCCCAGTATGAAGTGAGGATTCATAACCAGGGGCGTTCAATGTATCTAGCTGGGGCTTTTACTTTTCTTGTTTTGTTATTTTGCTCTTTTCACTGTAGGTAGGTGCACATTTAATATTTCAGTTTTCAACCTGTCAATTTGAATTACGACATCCCGCTTGTTGTGGGTAACAGTACTTTACTTTGAGATGTCGTCCCCCACTCCTTTTTGTATCAGGGGTTAAACATTTCACTGATGTGTATTTCATATTGGTTGTCATCACCATAGGTTATTAGGATAGCTATCTGTTTATCATAATGTTCATTGTACATTTCCTATCTTGTACACCTGAAGATGTGATTTTAAATCACGAAAGTTTTTGTGTTCCCATAATAGTTCATATACAAGTGAAAGAGGTTTATTTCAGAAACACTTCATAATTAACTCCACCACTAAAACAGCTTTTAATTCAACAGTAAATGTGTCTCCAAACAGATTATATCTGAAATTGACTGCCTAATCACTTGTCAGGGCATCGCTCAGCTGGAGACAGTGCTGCCAGTGTTACCACTGCCACTCACCCTGTGCCCTCTCCTCGCGAGCAGCGCCCTCCGGACTGGCGGCACGAAGAGGTCGGGGTCTGGCGGCGGCACGCTGTGGTCCCCCTCGCAGGTGACGCCCGCCACCCACGATGCGACGGCGCCCATGACGAGTGTCAGCAGGAATCCCAGCACGACAACCCACAGGTACGACACGCGGTACAGGTAGAAGTACTCGCTGCAATGTGGGGAATAATACACATAATACATACATGTAACATGTGGTTCCCAGGAGTGGGGTGCATGTGACATCATGATATAACTGCCGATGTTGTTGTTGTGGTCTTCAGTCCAGAGACTGGTTTGATGCAGCTCTCCGTGCTATCTATCCCGTGCAAGCTTCTTCATCTTCCGGTACCTACTGCAGACTACATCCTTCTGAATCCGTTAGTGTATTCATCTCTTGGTCTCCCTCTACGATTTTTGCCCTGCACGCTGCCCTCCAATACTAAATTGGTGATCCCTTGATGCCTCAGAACATGTCCTACCAACCGATCCCTTCTTGTAGTCAAGTTGTGCCACAAACTCCTCTTCTCCCCAATTCTGTTCAATACCTCCTCATTAGTTATGTGATCCACCTATTTAATCTTGAACATTCTTCTGTAGCACCACATTTTGAAAACTTCTATTCTCTTCTTGTCTAAACTACTTATCATCCACATTTCACTTCCATACATTTCTACACTCCATACAAATACTTCCAGAAACGACTTCGTGACATTTAAATGTATACTCAATGTTAACAAATTTATCTCCTTCAGAAATGCTTTTTTTGCCATTGCCAGTCTACATTTTATATCCTCTCTACTTTGACCATTGTGAGTTATTTTGCTCCCCAAATAGCAAAACTCATTTACTACTTTAAGCGTCTCATTTCTTAATATAATTCCCTTAGCATCACCCAATTTAATTCGACTACATTCCATTATCCTCGTTTTGCTTTTGTTGATGTTCATCTTATATCATCCTTTCAAGACACTGTCCATTCCATTCAGCTGCTCTTCAAGGTCCTTTGCTGTCTCTGACAGAATTACAATGTCATCAGCAAACATCAAAGTTTTTATTTATCCTCCATGGATTTTAATTCATACTCCAAATTTTGCTCTTGCTTCCTTTACTGCTTGCTCAATATACAGATTGAATAACATTGGGGATAGGCTACAACCCTGTCACAGTCCCTTCCCAACCACTGCTTCCCTTTCATGCCCCTTGAGTCTTATAATTTCAATCTGGTTTCTGTACAAATTGTAAATAGTCTTTCTCTCCCTGTATTTTACTCCTGCCACCTTCAGAATTTGAAAGAGAATATTCCAATCAACTTTGTCAAACACAGGCTTGCCTTTCCTTAATCTATTCTCTAAGATAAGTCATAGGGTCAGTATAGCCTCACGTGTTACAACATTTCTACTGTCAATACGGAATTTTAATTGAACGCTACTCTTTCCGTTTACTAAACTACCCCATACACTGTGCATTTTTTCATACTTCCATCCTTTTATTCTCAGGTGATGCTTCATTCCACTATTATGAGCCATATTTGATTGTTTTCTGTATATTCATTGCTGATTTTATGTTAATCTCATTTTATGAGACATTGCATTTCATTAATAGTTGCTTGTAAGTGGAAGATGCATAGTGTTTCAATAGCTTTTCAATAAATTATTAAGAACAGTAAAAATGTATTGAAGTACTCATATATGCAGAAATGTTAAGACTAATCAAGAAGTTAGTATTGATTAGAATGAAAGCAGTTGCTGACGTGTGTGAATATTACCAGACTATCGGTTTAGTAAGTCATGGTTGTAAAACACTAAAACAAATTCTTTACAGAAGAATGGAAGAACTGGTATAAGCTGACCTGGTGGAAAGTTTGTATAGATTCTGGAGAAACGCAGCAAAATATGAGGCAATAGTGATCCTACAACTTATCTTAGAAGATAAATTAAGAAAGGCAACCCTACATTTACAGTATTTGTAGACTTAAGAAAGCTTTTGACAGCCTTGCCTGGAATGCTCTCTTTTAAATCCTGAAGGTAGTAGGGGTAAAATACAGGGAGCTAGAGCCTATTTACACCATATGGAAGTTATAACAGTTGAGGGAACAGAGGAAAGCAGTCGTTGAGTTAGTGAGGCAGGGTTGTAGGCCTATTACTAATGTTATTCAATCTGTACATTGAGCAAGAAGAAAGGAAACCTAAGACATATTAAGAGTAGGCATTAAAGTTCAAGGAGAAGAAATAAAACTTCTGAGTTTGTCAATGACAGTGTAATTCCCTCAGAGGCAGCAAAGGCCTTGAAAGCACAGTTGCAAATTATGGATAGTGTCTTGAGAGGAGGATATAAGAGAAACATCAACTAAAGCAAAACAAGGGTAATTGGATATAGTTTAATTAAACCAAGTTATGCTATGGGAATTAAATTAGGAAATGACACACTTGAAACAGTAGACGAGTTTTGTTATTTGGGCAGCAAAATAACTTAGGATGACTGAAGTAGAGAGGACATAAAATTTAGACTGGCAATGGCAAGTAAAGTGTTTCTGAAGAAGAGAAATTATGTTAAAATTGAGTATCAATTTAAGCTTTAGGAAGTCATTTCTGAAGCTATTTTTATCAGTGTATATAGCCATGTTCTGAAGATAGAGTTCACACATGAAGAGACTAGAAGCCTCTGAAATGGGGTGCTATGGAAGAATGTTGAAAATTTAATGCCTAGATTGTATAACTAATGAGGAGGTACAAAATACAGTTGGAGGGGGGGGGGGGGGGGGTGCAACCTGACTAGAAGAAGGAATTGGTTGATAGGAGACATTCTGAGATACCAGGTGATCACCAATTCAGTACTGGAGGGAAGTGGGGGTGGGAGGGAAGGGGGCTGTAAAAATCATAGAAGGAGACCAAGACAAGAACAGAGTAAGCAGATTCAGTAGGATGTACGTTGCAGTAGTTACTCAGAGATGGAGAGTCTTGCACAGGCTAGAGTAGCATGGAGAGCTGCATCAAACCAGTCTCTGGACTGATGGCCACAACAACAGCAATAACAAATAATAATTAACGAAATATATGTTCACATTTTGTGCATGTCCAGGTGTGCAATGGGGACATGTGGTGATAAACACTGGAACCAATCCTTATATCATTCAGTGTAATAGCATTGGTGCTGTTTTTACACACTCGTGATCTACAGCCTTAACTAAGAGAGGTAGTGCAAAGCTGATCTTCACTAATTTTCTCTTTTACTTCCAGGTGAGAACATAGGAAGGCAGGTTGTGGTGTTGACACTGCATTATCTGTAGCTAACATTATCCCAGACTGAAGTTATCGCTGAATTGTTACTCGATACCTTATTAAAAAGATTTATGAATATAGGGTAGTAGGGGGGTGTTTAGATCTGGTAAGGTGGCGGAAGGCAGACCTGTACTTGGACAATTTGATAGGAAGTGTAACATTAAGATGGGTGCATGTCTATCACCAGTCATGGCGGTTCTTTTGGTGTGCAAGGTTTGATCGTGTCTTTGTAGTTGCCAATAGTGTCATAGTGTGTCCAGGCATGTTAGAGACGCTGGGATTCATGGAGGAGAATGACGGTCTGTGGGGGTAAAGTGGGACTTCCGGCATATGAAGTCAGCCTCATTCTGCCAACGGCCTTGTCAAAGAGGGTGGAGGAGCGGATAGAGGTTCAGGGCACTCTCTTGTCCTAGGGGTGGGAAATTGCCCCTAAGGGCAGAAGAATCAGCAATGATCAACGACATGAGGATGCAGAAGGCAATTGAAACCACTGCATTAAAGACACGTAATGTGTATCCACAGGACATGTGGCCTGTAATTGAAGAAGTGTCATAATGATCTCTGCATTGGCAAAAGATTCCGGAATAGTCCCCCATTCGGATCTCCAGGAGGGGACTGCCAAGGGGGAGGTTACCATGGGAAAAAGATTGAATAATCAATGAAAGGATAACGATCTACAAGACGGGGCATGGAATGTCAGAAGCTTGAACGTGGTAGGGAAACTAGAAAATCTGAAAAGGGAAATGCAAAGGCTCAATCTAGATATAGTGGGGGTCAGTGAAGTAAAGTGGAAGGAAGACAAGGATTTCTGGTCAGATGAGTATTGGGTAATATCAACAGCAGCAGAAAATGGTATAACAGGTGTAGGATTCGTTATGAATAGGAAGGTAGGGCAGAGGGTGTGTTACTATGAACAGTTCAGTGACCGGGTTGTTCTAATCAGAATCGACAGCAGACCAAAACCAACAACGATAGTTCAGGTATACATGCTGACATCGCATGCTGAAGATGAACAGATAGAGAAAGTGTATGAGGATATTGAAAGGGTAATGCAATATGTAAATGGGGACGAAAATCTAATAGTCATGGGCGACTGGAATGCAGTTGTAGGGGAAGGAGTAGAAGAAAAGGTTACAGGAGAATATGGGCTTGGGATAAGGAATGAAAGAGGAAGAATCAATACGCAAAGAAGTGGGATACGGAAGTACTAAGGAATGACGAGATACGTTTGAAGTTCTCTAACGCTACAGATACAGCAATAAGGAATAGCGCAGTAGGCAGTACAGTTGAAGAGGAATGGACATCTCTAAAAAGGGCCATCACAGAAGTTGGGAAGGAAAGCATAGGTACAAAGAAGGTAGCTGCGAAGAAACCATGGGTAACAGAAGAAATACTTCAGTTGATTGATGAAAGGAGGAAGTACAAACATGTTCCGGGAAAATCAGGAATACAGAAATACAAGTCGCTGAGGAATGAAATAAATAGGAAGTGCAGGGAAGCTAAGACGAAATGGCTGCAGGAAAAATGTGAAGACATCGAAAAAGATATGATTGTCGGAAGGACAGACTCAGCATACAGGAAGGTCAAAACAACCTTTGGTGACATTAAAAGCAATGGTGGGAACATTAAGCATGCAACAGGAATTCCACTGTCAAATGCAGAGGAGAGAGCAGATAGGTGGAAAGAATACATTCAAAGCCTCTATGAGGGTGAAGATTTGTCTGATGTGATAGAAGAAGAAACAGGAGTTGATTTAGAAGAGATAGAGGATCCAGTATTAGAATCGGAATTTAAAAGAGCTTTGGAGGACTTATGGTCAAATAAGGCAGAAGGGATAGATAACATTCCATCAGAATTTCTAAAATCATTGGGGGAAGTGGCAACAAAACGACTATTCACATTGGTGTGTAGAATATATGAGTCTGGCGATATACAATCTGACTTTCGGAAAAGCATCATCCACACATTCCGAAGACGGCAAGAGCTGACAAGTGCGAGAATTATCGCACAATCAGCTTAACAGCTCATGCATCGAAGTTGATTACAAGAATAATATACAGAAGAATGGAAAAGAAAATTGAGAATGCGCTAGGTGACGATCAGTTTGGCTTTAGGAAAAGTAAAGGGACGTGAGAGGCAATTCTGATGTTATGGCTAACAATGGAAGCAAGGCTAAAGAAAAATCAAGACACTTTCGTAGGATTTGTCAACCTGGAAAAAGCGTTCGACAATATAAGATGGTGCAAGCTGTTCGAGATTCTGAAAAAAGTAGGGGTAAGCTATAGGGAGAGACGGGTCATATACAATATGTACAACAACCGAGAGGGAATAGTAAGAGTGGACGATCAAGAACGAAGTGCTTGTATTAAGAAGGGTGTAAGACAAGGCTGTAGCCTTTCGCCCCTATTCTTCAATCTGTACATCGAGGAAGCAATGATGGAAATAAAAGAAAGGTTCAGGAGTGGAATTAAAATACAAGGTGAAAGGATATAAATGATATGATTCGCTGATGACATTGCTATCCTGAGTGAAAGTGAAGAAGAATTAAATGATGTGCTGAACGGAATGAACAGTCTAATGAGTACACAGTATGGTTTGAGAGTAAATCGGAGAAAGACGAAGGTAATGAGAAGTAGTAGAAATGAGAACAGTGAGAAACTTAACATCAGGATTGATGGTCACGAAGTCAATGAAGTTGAGGAATTCTGCTACCTAGGCAGTAAAATAACCAATGACGGACAGAGCAAGGAGGACATCAAAAGCAAACTCGCTATGGCAAAAAAGGCATTTCTGGCCAAGAGAAGTCTACTAATATCAAACACCAGCCTTAATTTGAGGAAGAAATTTCTGAGGATGTACGTCTGGAGTACAGCATTGTATGGTAGTGAAACATGGACTGTGGGAAAACCGGAACAGAAGGAATCGAAGCCTTTGAGATGTGGTGCTACAGATGAATGTTGAAAATTAGGTGGACTGATAAGGTAAGGAATGAGGAGGTTCTACGCAGAATCGGAGATGAAAGGAATATGTGGAAAACACTGATAACGAGAAGGGACAGTATGATAGGACATCTGCTAAGACATGAGGGAACGACTTCCATGGTACTAGAGGGAGCTGTACAGGCCAAAAACTGTAGAGGAAGACAGAGAATGGAATACGTCAAGCAAATAATTGAGGACGTAGGTTGCAAGTGCTACTCTGAGATGAAGAGGTTAGCACAGGAAAGGAATTTGTGGTGGGCCGCATCAAACCAGTCAATAGACTGATGACCAAAAAAAAAGGTGAGGGAGTGGCTATCGACCTGGGTAGAGAGGGTACCCCAGTAGGAATCCCAGTCGACACGGGATTATTCATGGATGTCTTTCAGAGGAGGGGTGATGTGAGGATTGGTATGGGGGCGACTCCACCATGCACGATCGGGAGGGGATTATCGGAGTGGTAGAGGAGGTAGGGAGAAGTGTGGACATTACGCTGGGGCTGTAGAAAGGTTTTGTTTAAGAGGAAGGCATCCACACCATGGGTCGTAAGGGTGTGCATGAAGAGGTTCTTGTTGGTGGGTAGGGAGCGGATGTTGTTAAACAAAATACAGTGCTGTCGCATCATGACAGGAGTTTAGACAAGGGTGCCGAGACGGGTGAAGGTGAAGTGGGCTTGGTTGTGGGAATAGGTGGCATAAGCGTTAAGGCGGAAGGCGGATTAGGTGGCAAGGGATATCTGCTGGTGGGTGAGGGGGCACTGTAACGGGTGGACATTCTGGAGGACGATGGTGACAAACCAGATGATGTCCTCAGAAGTGGGGAGGGGGGGGGGGTACGGACGGAGTTGCCAGGAGGAGTGGGGCATCCAGAGGGCGGGTGGGGACGGTTAGTTCAGGAGTTGTGGGGAGGGGGGGGGCCTTGCATTTCTGGGAGTAGGTGGGATGCGGGAGGTTGCAGGTATTGCAGGACACAGCCTGAGGAAGTGCACCTGTTTGCAGTGCAGGCAGATGGGGGCCTCGCAGCACTCTGATGTTGGGTGTGCGTTGTAGCACCGGCACCTCTGGCAGCGGATGGATTGAGGAGGGGAATGGGAGGGGTTGACCTTGTACCAGCAATGGAACAGAAGGGCACCCTCCTTCAGGAGTAGGAGAAGAGAGGGTGAGAAGCTTGGGGGATGAATGAGTGGGGGGCGGCGATTGGGCACACCACATAATTCTGGTGGTGACGGCAGAGGGAGAGCTATATACAATGGCGGCGGTGGTGGTGGTTGTCATGATTACAACAAGAAAAGAACGTAAAGAACAGGACAGGACTGGACACCCACATAAGGTGGGTGGGGCCGGCAGAATTGAAATTCCGGTGCTCCGCACGGACGTCTAGGTAGGGATGCGCCTGAAGCTCCAACAGTACCTCCTCTTCCGTGATCGTCAGACTAAGCTAAGTGATCATGCCGGTAAGGGTTGGCGGGCAACGTGGGGCTTGAGGTTGGCGGGAGGCGGAAGGGGAAGGAGCAGGGGAGAGAGAGGCACTGGGGGGAAAGAGGGTGATGGGGATTCGGGAGAGGATGTCTGAGTGAAGGGTGGAGCAAGGGGAGGTGATGAGAACAGAGTCCCGATGGGGAGTGAGGAGGCAGATGGGAACTCCGGGGTAGTGTTGGCAGAGGAGCTTCATGAGGTTCTGGGCCTCGAGGAGTGAGGGGTCAGGACAGGATAGGAGGTATTTGTAAGAGGAAGGGAGGAGGAGGAGGAGGAGGATGAGGAGGAGGAGGAGGAAGAAGTGGAGGAGGAGGTAGCAGTGGTGGCAGAAGGGACAGGGGGGGGGTAGGAGGAGGAGATTGGGACGTTTTGGGAGTGGAGGAGGCAGGGGTGCCACTGGGGCACTTAACAGCGACTGAAGGGTGAGAGGAGGTGTGTGGGAAAGGAGCCACTGGGAGATGGTGGGGGGTGGCAGGTCCCAGCATGGATGCTGGTGCTGGCTCCGAATACGGGGATGGTGATGGGCCTCCACCATCGCAGGGGTTCCAGAGACAGAAGGAACAGGGTGAGGGAATGGAAGGAAGGGATCAGAGGAGGAGGCGAGGGAGGAAGGACCAGGGGACAGGGTTACGAAGAGTGAAGGAGAAGGAGAAGGAGAAGGAGAAGGGAGGGTGAGAAGCTTGGGGATGGAATGAGGGGGGGGGGGAGGTGATTACACCCCGTAATTGTGGTAGTGGTGGCAGAGGGAGAGCTATATACAATAGTGGTGGTGGTGGTAGTGGTGGTGGTGCTTGTCATGATTACAACGAGAAAAGAAGGAAAAGAACAGGACAGGACTGGGCAAAACTAAAGAAGAAAACAAGGAGCTCACAAAGACAGACAAAAAGAAGACTGAGGCCGAAGTCCCACTCCACTGCCGCTGGCAGGAGGTGACTGCAGAGGCTGCCGGGCTGGCAGGCTGGCAGGCTGGCAGGTCCTGGAACACCTAACACTTCGATAACTGGCTATGCCGTGACCGCACGGCGGTAGTCTTTCGAAGTATGGGGCATGATGACACGAATAAAATACATACAAAGCAGACAGGTAAAAAAATAGACAGACAATTAAAAACACATGGTGACAGACTGGTTTCTGCTCGCAAAAGACATAAAATTCACACCCAGCAACAGCATGGTTTCTGTTCACAACACTAGAAAGACGAACAGTGCTGAACATTCACTGGAATGCTGCACTAAAAAGTTGGCAAATCTGACATACCACAGGTGGGAGCAGGTGGGGGAAACTGGACAGATGATGCGAAAATAAAAAAGGGGGGGAAGGAGAGGAAAAGCGAATGGGGGAGAAGGGAAAGGAGCCAATGGAGGATGAGGAACTGTAAGAGGGGAGGGGAGTGCTGGGCAGATGTGACAGGGAGTGGGGAAGGCAGAGGAGGGGAATACAAAAGGACTCAGGGGAGAAGGGAGGTATGGAGAGATTTGGTGGGGAGAAAGAGGGCATCATCCAGGAGGGGGAGTTGATGAAAGCCACCTTGCGAAAGGAGATAAAGGGTGTAGAGACGGAGGGTAGGGGGGTCACAACAGTGAAGGTGTGGCAGGGGGAGGGGACAGGAGAGGAGAGGTGTAGAGTATGCGGATATGTTCGAGGAATAGGAGCAGATGGGGGAAAGGAATGAGGTCATAGAGGATCCACATGGGGGACGGGAGGCGTATACGGAAGACGAGGCGGAGTGCATGATGCTCAAGGATCTGGAGGGCCTAATAGAATTTGGGGGGGGGGGGGGGGCAGATATCCAGGCAGGACTGGCACAACAGAGGATGGGATGGATTAAGGATTTAAAGGTGTGGAGGATGGTAGAAGGGTGCAACCCCCATGTCCAGCCCGAGAGGAGTTTGAGGATTAGGAGGTGGTTGTGGGCTTTGGATTGGATGGAGCGGAGATGAGGGATCCAGGGGAGGTGATGGTCAATGGTAAGGCCAAGGTAGGTGAGGGTGGGGGAGAGCTGACATGACGGGCACAGACGGTAAGGGAGAAATCCAGGAGCTGGAAGGAGCGAGTGGTACGACCTACGATGATTGCCTGGGTCTTGGAAGGATTGATTTTCAGGTGTAACTGGGTTTTCTCTTTTGATGCTAGTCAATCGTCAGGATGAGCATTACTGCAAAGGGCATTTGATTCTAAAGCATTATGACAGGGTGAAAAAACACTAAATAAATTACTTTTTCTCTCTTAACAACATGGGGGCAGGGTGATTTCTTCCTTGGCTCGGGTATGAGGTAGAATGAAACAGCATTTTTACATACCTTTTATTGAAAGTTTTGTACCACTCAACATTCCTCCACTCGGAGAAATTCACCCTCGAATTTACCACTCCACATTCCTCCACTCTTCACGCGGTAAAAGCACTAACATAAGCTATGAAAACTCACGACTTAGATGATTACACACGCTTCACATTAAGTATGTTGAAAATACTTTATCACTTTACTAAAGCACTGTACACTCATGAATCACATAGTTGACACATAAATTGTTATAATAAGTGTAACAAATCTTGATGACAATGAATAAACAAAAATAGATTTTTCACTTAGAAAATTACATAGCAACACCTGTTTAATCTACCCTATATTAATGCAAGAATATCTATTCTACAGTATTGTTTATTTTAACATGAGTCTGTTTAATAAAGACTGAAGTACAATAAACAAAATTAATACACTAATGCTCAAAAGTAACCACTGAAGTAAACCAGTTAGGGGTGTGGTATCCAGTTAACAGGGATTTGATGAAGTGGTATATTATTATTTGGCTTACTTTTTCGTCTTAAATAAAACAAAACGGTACAAAGCAGAAACACCAACATAAAGGTTCCAGATATACCCGTTCTTAGCATTATAATTTTAGTTTTGTGTTCACTTTTTAACTTTAAGGCATGTTGCATCATAACATTCACATCAATTTTGCCTTGCTGTGAGTTTATGAACATATCTAATGATTTCAGAAGGGAACTGTCATGGGAGTAATTGAGGTAGGATAGGTTTTGTGTAGGAAATGCTAGTAAAAACAAAAACAAAGGAAAGAAGGAATATATTGTTAACTACAAGAAATACATGTTTCTACGTTCAACCTTTTTTTCTTAAAAAATAAACCATTATCATTTATTAATTATTTACATTTGTATACTATCCACAGTCTACCATGATTCAACTAGGACATTTGCACCCTTGGTCGAATATGGTATGGTGCCATGTCTGTATGTTGTGCTGGCGTGGCCACTCTTTTTCCTTTTTGGGCACTTCCTCCACTCTTCGGAAAAGCAGACACTATTGTTGAAGGAATTACATCTGGAGTGCCTTTAAAAGGCTTTAAACGACTTGCATGGACAATAGTAGTTCGGGTGGGCAGTTTCAGTTTAACGTTGGCTGGTGATGTGATCTCAATATTTTGATAAGCACCTCTGTAGTTTGTTACAAATTTCTTCGCTTTTCCTTTCGCAATGTATGGGGTTGACAGCATTACCCACTGACTGATGTGGATATTTAGCTTGGGCATTACCTAATCTTTCCTGTCGTTCCAAAGCCTTTGTATTAGCTTTTTGAACCTTTTTCCATACATCCTTCATCATTCGACAGAAATCTTTTACTGTTTCTCCGACTTTTCCGTTTTTCTGCCTGATTATATCAAAAGATGACGGCATTTTTATCCCATAGACCACTTCATAAGGTGACAGGCCAGTTGCTTCATGCATTTTGGCATTGTATACCGATACGATTATTGGTAAATATGTATCCCAATTAGAATGTTGTTCTTTAATATAATAACTAAGCATCTTGCCAATTGTCCGATGAACTCTTTCTGTGCGTCCGTTGCACTGAGGGTGTAATGGAGTTGTGCATAATTTACGTATTTTTAGTAAGTGGCATAACTGTTTCATTTATTCAGACATAAAATTACATCCCTGATCTCTGATAATAGCTTCAGGTACGCCAAATTTAAGTATCCAGTTGTTAACTAAAACTTGGGCAACTGTATTTGCTTGCTGATCTGGGAGACTCACCATAGCTAGATAGCGTGAAAAGTGACCTATAATCATAAGAACATACTTATTACCATCAGGAGTTTCACCAAACAGAGTGTAGATATCTACTCCGCAGATTTGAAATGGGCATGAAGCCTCGGGGAGCCTCTGTAAGGTTATTTTTAAACGAGAAAGTTCAGCTCGTTGTGCGGACACAATGCAATTACGAACGTCCTGCGCAACATCCTGCTTTCTGATTTGCCACCAAAGTTGCCCAGCTATGCGTCTTTCAGTTGTCCGCTGTCCACCGTGTCCTGCAAGGATATGATCGTGGGCCATTATTTCTTGTCTAAGGTGTTGGGGAACAACAATTCGCAGTCCAAGTTTTGTTTTACGGCATAATACACCATTTTCAAAGCAAAATTGTTTTTTAGTTGCGTATTTTTTGCATTCTGTATCCGTGGTCTGTAATAACCTTGAATTTTCTACCATACAAGTAGCATTTAAAGTATTTGATGTCATAAATAACACTTAACAATTCTTTCTCTGTTGTGGAATAATTTCTTTCTGCCATTGTTAGTTGTCTCGAAGCGTAGGCTATGGGGTGTTCCGCACCATTAATATTCTGACACAAAACAACTCCTACTGAATGACCACTTGCGTCACAGGATAAAATAAATTCTTTATTATAACCTGGGTAGGCTCCATTTGAAATCCAAACTGGAGTGCGACAGGGTGATGGACTTTCACCATTACTCTTTAATATAATTCTTGAAAAAATTATCAGGACATGGGAAAAAGAAGTCAAAGGAATCCAAATTGGCATTAGAAAAGATAATAGATTCAATTTGAAGTGTTTAGCTTTTGCGGATGACCTTGCAATCCTCACAAATAATAGAAAAGAAGCCACTAACGCCATAGAGAAGTTACACGAAATTGCACAAAGAACTGGCCTGCAAATCTCATATGAGAAAACCCAGTACATAGAGAGAGTGCCACAAGACAAATTGCCTATTGTGACAATCCATGGGAAAATCGTACAAGTACCACATTTTAAATACCTGGGAGAAATCACCCAGCCATCAAGGATCAACCTAAAGGCCAATGAGGAAAGAATAAAAAAACTACAGAAATCATATAAACTCACATGGAACTATTATAACAAAAAGTCCATATCCATTAACGCAAAATTGAGGCACTACAACACTGTCGTACTTCCAGAGGCACTGTATGCTTCTGAAACTACACAAATAGGTGGGCAAACTAAAATCAAAGAAATAGAGAAACAAGAAAGAAAAAATTCTCAGGAAAATTTTTGGCCCGATACAAGAGCAAGGAATCTGGATGAAGAGACCAACATCATAATTATACAAATACACAGACAAGATTACGGATACAATAAGGAAAAGAAGAATGCAGTTCTACGGACATATCCACAGGATGAATGAAAACAGAATTTCAAAGCGAATTCTTAAAGTCATCAACTCAGGCAGGGGAAAAACAAAATGGATAAAAGAAGTTGAAGAGGACCTCAGACAAGCACACATAACAGTAAACGATGCAGAAAATAGAACTGAATTCAGGAACATCATCAAAAAACATAAATTTGACCAGGATGCAAATGGACAGTGGAGCGAAAGAAACAACACAGTGAACACATGAAGAAAATTTGGGCTCAGAAAAAACAAACAATCATCGTAAAGGAATTCAAGTTCAAACGCTCTCTTAAATGGAAATATTCGAAAATAATAATAATAATAATCTGGGTAGGCTAATACTGGACTATGTGTCAACTTATCTTGAAGGGTTTGAAATGCTGATTCACAGTCTTCAGACCAATGAAATTTTGCACCCTTTTTCAATAATTGATTAAGGGTCGGGCAATTTCAGCAAAATTTTGAACGTATTTTCGGTAATATGATGCGAGACCAATGAAACTTTGTACTTCCTTAACACACTGTGGTGTTGAGAAGTCCTTAACTGCTGAATTAATCGAGGATCTGTTTTAATTCCTTTTTCACTAATGACATGCCCTAGGTATCTAACCTCTGTCAACGCAAAACTACATTTTTACATATTTAATGTTAATTTAGCTTTTCTAAGTCTCTGAAAAATTTACGCAGACGCACAGCATGTTCATTAATGTCTTTGGAGAATACAATAATATCGTCTAGATATACACAACATCGCTGAGTTTTGAAAAGTTGCTGGTGCGTTTTTCAAACAAAAGGCATTCTTTTAAATTGCCAGTGGCCTCCAGCGGTAGAAAATGCTGTTTTATGCCTATCTTCAAGTGCAACTTCCAATTGATGATATCCGCTACGTAAATCAATTGTTGAAAACTATTTACTGTTACCCAAACTGTCAATGATATCTGTAATGTTTGGAAGAGGATAAACATCTGAGATTGTTTGTTTGTTAAGGTGTCTATAGTCACAACAAAATCTATAACGTTTTGTACCATCGGGAGACTTCTTTGGAATAATTACAATATTTGAATTATAAGGCGAATCAGAATATTCTATAATTCCATCTTTTAGATGCTGTTCTAAAAATTCATCCAGTACTGGCTGTAAGTGATACGGAACTCTATATGGCTTCCTATAAACTGGGGGATATTTCCTGTTGGAATCCTATGCTGTGTGATATCTCTTGCTGGCAGTGGACCTTCTGCATTAAACTCAACTAAAACTGCGTCTATCGTGTCTCTAACATTTCCTTTCAAATGCTCAATCCTCTGGCATAATGCGGTTTTATAGGCGTCTGGTTTCTGACCATCAGTAATATTTGACCAAATGAAATCTTCTTCTTCAAAAGTACTGACTGTAGCTACTAATATTCCCTTATGCAACTCTTTGTCCTCCACTCCGAAATTGTCAATATGTACCGGTACTTTTCTTTCTCCTTCAACGTCTTGAACCTGTACAACACTTCTACGTACAAAACAAAGTGATACATCTAATTCCTCATTTTCGTCTAATGGCTCTATTAGATGCACTGTATCTGTAGGTACCTCAGGGTCAACAGTCATCCAAAACAGTTTTCCTGAGCCAAATGGTATCTTATCCCGCGAATCAACCTTCAAGGACGTTGCACGCAGTGTAGTTGATTTGGCCTTCCGGTTGGGAAATCTTGCGGCAGCAGGCCCTTTGCGGTGGTGTCACCTAGCTGAAACACTATTCCCATAAATTTTTAGGAAACTCTGCCCTTACATGTCAGGACGTTTCAGGAGGTAACCCACGTAAAAATGTATCCAGAGCTCCATCTTCTGCCTCTGTTAAAATAAGTTTATTTGCTTCATCACTAGTTGTCAACTGATAGGTGTTAATATTAAATTTTCTAATCCTATATACAAAGCTTTCTAACAACTCGTTTTGCCTCTGAGCGATAGTGTTTAATTTTTCCCTATAAAGTCAACAGCTGTTCTGTTTGTGAAAACGTTTAAGTAATCCTTTCTTCAATTCCTCAAATGTTAGTGCATTCCATAATTCTTCATGGTATAATACGTATGCTTTAGCCTCTCCTATCAGTTTTAACTTTGTCATTTGTAAGAACTATTCATCTGACCATGATCCTTAACTTTGCAGCTGTGACTAAATTGTCAAAAAAGGCTGTTATGTCCTCGTCAGGTTTACCTGAAAAAGGAGTTACCAAGGCTGCTGCTGAGGAATCTAGGGTGGGAGGGATTGAACCGGTTTGCCTAACCTCACACAACTGTTTAAATAAGGCATTACTATCATTTTTAAGCTGCACTATTTGATTAACTAAGCTCTGAATAGCTTCCTCAGTAGAAACCGCTTGTGGTGCTGACTCTGACTTTGTACGATTTCGTGTCATCATTTTACAACCTATTAGTTACACCATCTTACTACACTGAATTCAAAAGATGTTTAAATATTTTCTACAAACTCTTAAAATTATGAGAAAAAACGCACTTCTAAACAAAGAAAATATTACGACTGCTATGCAAACCTCTGTCCTTTCACACATTAAACAATACTAACTGTGGACCTTTAGTGCCTGTCATTTACACCTCATATTGAGCCAAGGGTTTTTTCTCTGACACCAAATGTAACTGGGTTTTCTCTTTTGATGCTAGTCAATTGTCAGGATGAGCATTACTGCAAAGGGCATTTGATTCTAAAGCATTATGGCAGGGTGAAAAAACACTAAATAAATTACTTTTTCTCTCTTAACAACATGTGGGAAGGGTGGGTCCTTCCTTGGCTCAGGCATGAGGTAGAATGAAACAGCATTTTTACATAAGATAACTTTTATTGAAAGATTTGTACAACGGTTTCTGTACTGGACTGTTCTGGTTGGGAGATCGGCAGCTGTGTCGTTTGTGAAGCCTTCTGCTGCGGCAGCGGCAGCGCCTGATTACGCCTGGCGGTGTGTATCTCGTTTCGCCGTCTCGCCCAGTTGACTGGAGACACGCATCATGCTGTGGCCCCTTTAATTATTGAGAATGAAGTCGTGAATCAGATGGTGATACCTTGGATTTGGTGTCCCAGTGTTTCTCTTCTCTATGCAGCCGCGTGTGACAGTGTTGTGCATCGGCCAGCGGAGCGGCGCGGCGAGGGAATGCCAGTGTCCCAGACTCAAACAATGGACTCCATCTTGTCAGTCTTTGGCTGTCAGATCTTCATCCCAGCTCACAGGTGACTGTTGATGTGAGGCCGTCTCCTTCCCGTCCTCAAAAGTCACCTGGGTATGTAAAAATCAGTCTTAGAATACCTTCTAACTGCTGTCTTCTGGTGGCGAGGCTGTTACTTGCTATTCCATTACAGCGGCGGACTTGGTGCTTCTGTGTACGATGTAGTCTCTTCTTGCATGACGGTCTTCAGTTCCTAAACTGAACTGAAAACTACTACTCTCAGGCCCACTGCGTCTCGCGTATTTATTCACTTCAGTTCACTGGAGGTGAACGACTTCATGGTCATTGCCTCTTCTGTCACGTTGAAAAGTTTCTCGAAGAATCTTCTTAATGTCGGCCATTGGCTCTTGGAATGTAGGCGAGGGCCTTTGATCACATGTGACAATTGAGAAACACGTGAGCCAGTCGGGCGATACTCTGACGGCTGAATTGACAGCTCTTGGAATGTAGGTGAGGGCCTTTGACCACATGTGACAACTGAGAAACTCGTGAGCTGGTTGGGTGATATACTAACGGCTGAATCGACAGTGTTCACTTATGTGGGGAGGGCTATGGCTTCTCCTCCGCGTGCTGATTTCATGGTCATTGGCTATTCTATCACCGCTGCTCTGCCAGCTGTTTGCCAGTGTGTAATTCTTCCAAACTAAGTTTTTCATTTATTTTCTAATTTCCACTTCACTTCACATTGATTTCACTAATTTATTCACCTATCTTAAGTACCACTCAACACAGGAGCCACTGGATACACCATGCAGTCAGTACTTTTGAAGAAGAAGATTCTGGAGAAGGCGTTGGGACCGTTGGAGGGTGGGAGCGAGGGCGAGGAATGCAGTGTCATCGGCATATTGTAAGAGGTGCACTGGAGAGGGGGTTGGGGCATATCTGCCATGTGCAGGAGGTAGAGGAGAGGGGAGAGGACAGATCCCTGGGGCACCCCTGCAGAGGGGTAGAAGGTGTGGGAATTGGCATTATGGATGGTAACATAGGAGGGGTGGTGGGAGAGGAAGGAGGCCATCAGATGGATGTAGTTGACAGGAAGGGCATAGGTTTTGAGTTTAAACAGGAGACCGGGATGACAGACACGGTCGTAGGCCTTTTCGGGGTCGAGGGAGACAAAAACGGTGGAGCAACGGGAGTTAAGCTGTAGCCCTGTATGGAAAGCCATTCTGGGCTTACATTTCAGCAAGATAATGCACATCTGCACATAGCGATAGTTTCTACTGCTTGTCTTCATGCTTAAAAACCCTTCCTTGGCGAGTGAGGTCGCAGGTTCGCTCCCATCTGAAAACGTATGCAACATTATTGGTGAGGTCATCTGACCAGCTCAGGATTTTGATGAGCTAAAGCGCCAACTGGACAGTATATGGCTTGACATCCCTCAAGAGGACATCCAACAAATCTATCAATCAATGCCAAGCCAAATAACTGCTAATATAAGGACCAGTGGAGACCAACACTTTACTGACTTGCTCAATTTGTGGAGCTCTTTCTCTTGAATAAGTCGACCAATTTTTCTGCAGTTTGTAACGGAACATATTAAAGGCTTTACTGTACCGAAGTATGTGATACCCTCCAAATTCAACCATTTTAACGAGTATTTATGATTATAGAAAAGTTATTGTGTATGTTAACAGTGATTGCATAACATGTCTCCATAAACAGTCAACCCATTAAATTATACTGAATAACTGACCCACACAAAAGTTAATATCACTTGATCACTGATACAGCAAATGTCATCATGTAAAAACACTAAGTCCATCTTAAATAATTAATATGAAGTACGAAAAATAGTGGCCAACTTCGGTATTTTGGATCTCCTTAAATAAAAATCACCCAGTGAAACCTATTTGTTCACTAGGAGCGTTTTCACTCAGTATTCATGAAATCAATCCTATTTTAGACGAAAACCAATGTAATTCTTAATAATTCATGTTATTTACCTATTTATGCAAATTAGAGAAGTCAATTGACAAACTTCTAAAAGACGGCCTTTTTGAAACAAAGAATTATTCTGTCAAGTCAACAAATCTGTCTGTCATTTTAATAACATGTTAAATTATGTCACTTGATGCAAATTAATAATTTTTCTGCACAAATTATGATAACAGATGTACATGTGACTTATAAACTATATCTCTTTTTAGTAGCTCTTTGACAGTGTTATAAATACAAGCAGCAAGAAGGGTCGGGAGGCAGTCGGAATGTCACTTTGGTAAAGTGTGTTTGTGTGTTGTTGTTTGAGGTGGATAAACAATGCAGAGAACATGTAAAGGAAGTACTACTTTGTGTTGTGTCATGGTCTTTGGTGGACTGTGGAATTAAGATGGCCACCAGAATAATAAATAATTGATGTTTACATATTTGTTGGTCTCGCTCGTTCTTTATCATCAAAAGCACATAAAAAACACGGGACCTCATGTTTTTAACCCTAGACAACCAGATTTAGAGTCAGCATCAGCATCGAGACACAGCAGCGATCCAGCAAGTAGCAGCGATTACCACAACACAATGCATTTTAATGGCGCCAACGTAACATCAAGTGCTAACAAGCTCCGTAAATGGGAGTGAAATAGTGCGATTATAGCAATTAGGAATATCTACGACTAGGCAACCATTACAAGTTGTGACCATTTGGTTGGCTGTACATGTACATAACGTCTACCAATTTCAGTCCCAAGTGGACAATTTCTTGTGGGTGAGTTGCTTTTTTTTTCTGTCTTAAAGGTTTTCCCCGTGCGGGAATCACGAATTGTGCAAGTATAAGGGTTGTGACTATGTGACACGTGTAAGTTTTGATTGATACTGGAAGTGTGCTCAAGTAGTTGTAGTTCTTAAGGCGAGCACTTGTGGTAAGCGACAAAACTGGGTTCGAATCCTGGTCTGGCACAAATTTTCTTCTGGTCCAAATGGCTGATGTCAATATAGTGTCTCAGTACGTGAAGTTATTTTGTAACATTTCGGAAGTATTCGTAGCTAGCTGCACTATTCAGCAACAAGAAATGCTTTTTTTGCCATAATACTGTTCATTCCGTTCAACTGCTCTTCATAGCCTTTTGCTGTCTCTGAGAGAGTTACCATATCATTAGAAAACCTCAATGCCTTTGTTGTTTGTCCCAGAACTTAAATTTCGCTCACAAATTACTCCTTGATTTCCTGTTCTCCTTACTCAGTGGTACACTACAACCCACTTTTCCCCCTTAGCCACTGCTTTCCTTTCACATTCTGTGACTCTTGAACTGCAGTCTGGTTTCTGTACATGTCTTGAATAATCGTTCACTCCATTTTCTAAAAATCTGTGATACCTTCAAACTTCAAAGTTTGGTATATAAGTAAAAATTGTTACAATCTCTTTCTAAATCGGCCAATGTTACGAGAAGAAAAGTATAATATATTATTTCTCAAGACAACAAATATTTTGTGACCATGTACTAATTGTACACAGCTGAATGTGGTATCACTAGAAATAGTTCTATTTGGCACTGCATACCAATTTAGTGCTATGACTTACTATTTTTTGAAAATTTTAATGCAAAATATACTTTTAGCTATTGTAGGCAAAAGGGCATCATGGATGCCCAGGTTCATACCTCTATTTTACGAAGCTAACTCATTAATCATGAGTTAGAGACGGTTTTTCTATACAATCGTATCACAAATGCCTTTTCATTTGTTTTAAAGTGCTTATTAACTCGATAATTTGTACACAGCATTGTCATAAACAATAACCATGACCACTAAGGTAGTCCAATATCTCTGGCCATCGTGCAAGTTGACGTTGCAAAACGAATATACTGTCCGAATTGCTAAATATATTTGTCATTGTTGCCTTGAATTGTAATTTACGTATTGCTCCTACGGCCTAATGTGCTTATTGTAACTGAAAATGTTTGTCGTTGTAAAATATTAGGTACAACTAAAACAGGAGTTACGAGGAAATCTGGAAGGTTTCAGACCATGGAGAATTTGTGCAGAGCAGATCATTAGTTTAAAGTTGATTATGGTGTGCTGTAGGAGACAGAACAAATCTACGGCAATAGCGTTTGTAAACTTTAAGAAGCCATCCAATGTCTCCATGGAACTCCAGTTTTAAAAATTCTAAGAAATCTAAGACTTTATCCAAAATTAATTAAAGTAGAAGAACTTACTCTAAACAATGCTAAATTGAAAGTAAGGCTTAGAGAAAAAAATTCTGTGACATTTCTCATAAAAACAGGCCTATTACCATTACTGTTCGACTGAGCACTGGAATATGTAATGAGAGAATGAACAAGGATAATGCAAAGAACATAAGAACTGGAAGTGTGAAAACTGATAAAAGCTTAACTGCTTGGGATTTGTTGCTGATATTATGCTCCTAGTCAAGAACGTTCAAGAAACTACTAAACTAGTTAAATCATTAAAAAATAGCACAGAAACTCATCCTCAGAATATCATTTGCAAAAACAAATTATGCCAGCTGGTCCACAAAAATACAGCGGAAGAACTGGAAATCAAAATCGGTAATCAATTTAAATATTTAGGTGACATCATAATGGGAAATCTAAATGAGGAACATGGCAAAATAGAATAAAAACCTCACTAAGGAAAATTAAATCAGCAAATAAAAACATACAACAAAAAACGGCTGTCTGTAGTTGCAAATTTAAAACATTATAAAACAATCAAGTGACCAGAAATAACATATGCAGCAGCAACCATCTTCAGAGCAAGGGTTGTTGTTGGCGTCTTCAGCCCAGGTACTGTACTTACAGGCATGTACGAGGGCAGTACAATAAGTAATGCAACACATTTTTTTCTGAAACAGGGGTTGTTTTATTCAGCATTGAAATACACCAGGTTATTCCCCAATCTTTTAGCTACACAACACTATTTTTCAATGTCATCTCCATTTAATGCTACGGCCTTACGCCACCTTGAAATGAGGGCCTGTATGCCTGCACGGTACCATTCCACTGGTCGATGTCGGAGCCAACGTCGTACTGCATCAATAAATTCTTCATCATCCGCGTAGTGCCTCCCACGGATTGCATCCTTCATTGTGCCAAACATATGGAAATCCGACGGTGCGAGATCGGGGCTGTAGGGTGCATGAGGAAGAACAGTCCACTGAAGTTTTGTGAGCTCCTCTCGGGTGCGAAGACTTGTGTGAGGTCTTGCGTTGTCATGAAGAAGGAGAAGTTTGTTCAGATTTTTGTGCCTACAAACACGCTGAAGTCGTTTCTTCAATTTCTGAAGAGTAGCACAATACACTTCAGAGTTGATCGTTTGACCATGGGGAAGGGCATCGAACAGAATAACCCCTTCAGCATCTCAGAAGACTGTAACCATGACTTTACCGGCTGAGGGTATGGCTTTAAACTTTTTCTTGGTAGGGGAGTGGGTGTGGCGCCACTCCATTGATTGCCGTTTTGTTTCAGGTTCGAAGTGATGAACCCATGTTTCATCGCTTGTAACAATCTTTGACAAGAAATTGTCACCCTCAGCCACATGACGAGCAAGCAATTCCGCACAGATGGTTCTCCTTTGCTCTTTATGGTGTTCGGTTAGACAACGAGGGACACAGCGGGAACAAACCTTTGAATATCCCAACTGGTGAACAATTGTGACAGCGCTACCAACAGAGATGTCAAGTTGAGCACTGAGTTGTTTGATGGTGATCCGTCGATCATCTCGAACGAGTGTGTTCGCACGCTCCGCCATTGAAGGATTCACAGCTGTGCACGGCCGGCCCGCACGCGGGAGATCAGACAGTCTTGCTTGACCTTGCGGCGATGATGACACACGCTTTGCCCAACGACTCACCGTGCTTTTGTCCACTGCCAGATCACCATAGACATTCTGCAAGCGCCTATGAATATCTGAGATGCCCTGGTTTTCCGCCAAAAGAAACTCGATCACTGCCCATTGTTTGCAGCGCACATCCGTTACAGACGCCATTTTAACAGCTCCGTACAGCGCTGCCACCTGTCGGAAGTCAATGAAACTACACGAGACGAAGCGGGAATGTTTGAAAATATTCCACAAGAAATTTCCGGTTTTTCCAACCAAAATTGGCCGAGAAAAAAAATTTGTTGCATTACTTATTGAACTGCCCTCGTAATTTTGACTAACATCCCTCGCCACTTTACGCCTTATAACATTATCAATCTATTTGCCGGTTCGCACCTAACGGCACGAACCCTCCAAAAATTGTAAATAATACTACGCCTTACAACATTATCAATCTATTTGCCCAGCAGCTCTCTAGTGTATTCAGTAAAATGTAAATTAAGGCAAGACCGTGTACTTACAGACACGTAATTTTGAATAACATCCTTCGCCACTTCACGCCATATAACATTATCAGTGTATTTGCGGGTTCGCACCCTCCAACCTTCACAAATTCACGCCGTATAACATTATCAATGTGTTTACCGGTTCGCACCAAACGGCACGAACTATCTGAGGCTCTCCACATATACTGCTCGCATACACCTGTGGTTGCCCAAATTTTAGATCAAAATGTCCATGCTTAATTTTCAGATAAAATTTATGATCAACTTGAATATCTGGTTTAAAAGTTTTGAACATCTGCCACATAATCTTCACATGTTTATGATCAAGATAATTCCATTCTTCATTGGCATAATGTGCTTTCTGGACTGGAAATGATTTGATGTGATTTTTCATTTCCACTTATTAAGCCACTGGTTTTGCACTGCCAGTATGTCATTTTCCCCTCTTGCAATACTCCAGCACCTGTGTTATTCTGAATTACGATACCATGTCCCTTCGGATATGCCTCCTCTTAATAAGTGGGTTATCTGGATTCGAGTCCGAGTATGGCACAAATTTTCATTGTCGTCATTCCATCATACAGCTGATGGTTGTCCATATTCACAACTGTGAATACATTTCATGTTTTCCCCTCTTATCTCTTGGAGATTTACCTTCTTTCAACATATTGCCCTACTCAGCCATTGCTGACACCAGCAACAATTTGGAAGGCTGTTTTCCAAAACTGAATCTTTTTTTCAGACCTTGATAACCGATAAATGCATGACTGCAATTTTGGTTTCTTCCACCTAAATTCCTTATCACTTCTAGGCTTCTTCTTTGCCACTTGTTTTACTTCTCTGAGGCTTTGAATGATTCCATCCTGTTCATTTTTTGTTCTATTGTGCTCCCCTCTGTTATCTTGTCATGCCTTTCATCTGACACGTGGAAACATAATGACATATTCAGCTGAACTTCATGTTCTACATTATAATGTTCACTGTGGTAGTTAAACTTTAATTCTGAAGTAATACTACATTTCAGGTTAGAACTCACATGCTGTTAGAACCATGACGTTTTGGTTGAACTCAGTTCCCTCTCCAAGTCATACAAGCTTCATTTATCACTCTGCTCGCTCTATGGCTACATGTTTTGGGAGCTCCACTACATTCTTTCTTTCTTCATCACTCCCTGACATTTGTCACTAACTTTATGACTGTCTGACATTTTATCACCAATGACAATAGAGATTAATCAATGAGAATGAGTCAATAATGATTATTTGCCCTTTTTAAAATTGTGTTGACAATATAAAATTTTGTGTGAACCCCAATCTTTTGTACCTGTGGGCATTCTCTTCAGTGAAAGTGATAATAATGACTGCATAACAATACAAAAAGTACCAGAACAAATTGGATTTTTATACATCTTTATCAGGCTACATCATTATAGCACAAAACCATACCTAACTCAATGTTGTCAAAAAATGGATGTGTGTATTTTCTTAATATTCCCATTCATTTACAAAATAATTCAGTATTGCTTCTTGTGTTCTTACCTTACTCCTAAATCTTATCTGATCTTTCTTGAGGTCATGTTTTACTATCTATTCACTACTTCTGTATACAATTCCTGATAGTATTTTTCAGCCATAAATACTCTGGATTTAGTACGTTGTTAGACATAAAATGGACTGATGGATCATAACCTACAACTGCAAGTGTAAGAGGCAAAGGGCACGAAAGAAGAACAGTGGCTGAGAAGGGACTGAGACAGGGTTGTAGCCTATTCACCGTGTCATTCAATCTGTGCACTGAACAATCTGTCAAGGATACCAAGAAAAGTTTAGACATGATTTTACAGTTCATGAATAAGAAAATACAGCTTTAAGGGTTGCCAATGACAGTGTAGTTCTGTCACTGTTGGCAAAGGACTTGGAGGGTAAGTTGAATGGAAGGAATAGTGTCTCTAAAAGAGTGTATAAGATGAACAACAAGAAAAGTGGTATCCTTCAGCTATTGTCATTAGGGAGTTGATCGTCATTTGTTTTACATGTCATTTGTTTCGTGGGTAACAGTGCTCCACATTTCGTAATTGAAGGATCAAGTGCTTTAATCCATTATTAAAAGTTGTTATCTTTTGATAACTGGGTCAAGTTATTTACAATATGGTCCATGGGCAATTTTAAAGTCTTCATTACAGCTAGTTCTCTGCATTAAACACAGCTCTCTCTTCCCAGTACAACATACATTGATCCAGATGAAGGAAAGACTTCTTGCTTTTCATCCATGTGGTAGGTCTCCCCAGACACAGTTTTTGGGTGCCTTTCCCAAAACCTACCCATCTCCTAAACCTAACCAGTCCTTTTCCTTCGCCCCTCTTCTTTCCTCTTCAATCCTTCTACAAGAATATGGAGCCACTGCCTCCAAAATCTTGCACATTTCTATAATCTTTGTATATCTTTTCTCCTGCCACCAGTTATTGAGTAGATCAGCATCTACAAAATTACATTACGTCTTCAATGAGAGGAGGAGGCACTGGCTCAGACCACTACATAGCTGAAATTAATATCAAATTTACACCTTTAAAGAAAATTAGATACAACCTACATCAGCTGATTAAAAATGAGAAGTACCACCAAATAAAACAAATCATTAAATTAAAAAGAACCATAAACCTCAAAATCACAAAAATTCCTGGAGATTCTACAAAATCCTTGGGAATTAATTGCAATAGTATGAACTACCTATGGTAATATTTAAGGATAAAGCTAGAAGACACTCACACACTAATAAAGAAAATGCTGAAACCATGACAGAGGTATTTAATAAAGTTTTGGACTGTGAAGAAGGCAAAGATCTCTTACTGACCAATGTAAGCAACCCAACAAAAACCAAACCTAACAAATCAGTCCCTTCAGATTTCCCAGATGTAGAAAAAGAAATCAGAGGTCAGAAAATTGTGACACAGCCAAGATCTCCTTACACATACACAGCCCTCTCTTCCCAGTATAACGTAGATCGAACCAGAAGGAAAGACTTCTTACTTTTCATCCATCTGGTAAGTCTCCCCAGACCCAGTGTTCTGGGTGGCTTTCCCAAACCCTACCCGTCTCCTAAACCTGGTTCACGACATTCTTCCATTTTTCTGGTGTTATTCATATGACAGCCTCGTTTACCAGCCTCTCTGTGTCACCCAATGTAAAGGTTTTTTTTTTCGCTCCGCAACATCTACTTTTATTTGAGCCGAGATGAGTTCAGTTGTGTTGTAATGGCAGTAGTACGGTGGAAGACAAATAACTTTGTAGCCGTGGTTATCTGCTAACTTATCAATCACATAATGCGTCTTCTATGGCTTGTATCATTTGATTACTTCCAGAAGTTCCGCTTTCCACATATTCTGTTCGAAGCCAGTTTTATTATCTTTCAACCAGCTGACTACTCCGCCTCTCCTTGCAGCAGCTGTTGGTGCCTTATCTAATTGTACAAATGGTATGGCGCGTTGTCCTTTACAAAAACACTACCAGAACTGACGTTTGGTAGCAAACGAGTAACAAACCAGTCTTTGAATGTATCTGAATTCATCTCCTCATGGTAGATGAGAGATTTTATTGACTGAAATATCATCATAGCACTGGGCACAAAACTGTTCATAGAGCCAGCATGGCATATAATTAGTCACCCTCCCTTACCAGTTGGTACACACATAGTTCCATGGTGCGTGTCGTCTGTTCTTGTGACAGAATGTGCGTGACGCACATTGACCAATGTTTCGTCCATCCATATTACATTTTCCAGATTGACTGCTAGCAACGCGTGCACGAATCGACATATCCGTGCTACAGTGTCTCCGCATTCCGTTAATACCTTTCGTACTGAGAACTTTTTCCAATGGAAGCCAATTTTTTTTTCCCCCCCCCCCTCTCCAGAACAATGGAGAGACTTGTCGTTCTGCCTGCAAACAAACCACTGTCCGACAGTGATGCCATCAACTTTTTAAGTTTTGAATTCTCCTTCCTGCTGTAGTACGCGTATATGTGTTGCCTGATAGCAGTTTCGATAAAGTTGTCTGTTTCAGTCACACAACACGATCTCTTCCTGGAGTTTCCAGGCATCACAATAACAGGGCTCGCAGCTGAATTGGCAGCTTCTTCAGCATTTGTAACTCTCTTCACTGTTGCTGCAGAGATGTGCAATGCTTCTGCCTTTCAGTCAACCAATTTTCTCACTGATAACAAAAGGCCCACCAATGACCCTTTCCCTTTCAAAGTAAACACGCAATCTGTATATAAATTCATGTGCTTGGGATTTCAGCGTAGCTTCTTTCCCAAAATCCATTTTCCCCTTGTACACACTTTTGCACTTAGACGGCAAGACTCACAGATGTAGCAGCACGCACACGTGTACACACAAACCTGAAAGTAGCACGAGGCACAATTCGCAGTGGTTCGGCGAGCACTACGGCAACACTGAGGCATTGCCACGGTAACGTAAACAAAAGCTCATGATCCGATTGGCCGTTGCGGATGCGCGAAGCAAGTGCGCCGAGGCCGCGTCAACTGTCGGGGCTCTTCTCTCTGCTGTATGGAGTATAGCTGTGCACGCTGTGAACACTACACGTTGTTTATCAAATTTGTATCTATTTGGCCCGTAAGGCAATTACATCATACCAGTTTTGCATGTGCAGAAGCTCCTTAAAATTGCACAAGTGAAGGTGTGCTCGCGATCCTGATGCCAGTTTCCACCGAATCTAGAGGAGTAATCCAGCACAGCGTGGTAGACTTAGTGGCATGTATTTCAGATTACCGCATATACATTACATTTTAACAGCATTCAGAAATAAAAGAAAACAATAAATCCAGAAGGTGTCAAAAGTTAGGGTGCTCACAGGCTCTTGTGCTCTGACACAGCAGCTTCCACTGGTAACATTGTAATGGCTACTGCTGTGATCTACAAGTTATTATTATTTCTCTCCCCTCTCAGACGCCACGTCTGGTCAAAGATGGAAAGTGACGCAAACCTTGATCGAGCGTGACTTCCTTTTAACTGTACAGTATATGTTATATTGCATTTAGGAACTTTCGGGTAATTGAACACGTATCAATAATTACTGATTTCTGTAGTTGTATATATAAATTTAGATGTAGCTGTATTGCATTGATGTACTGGTGGATATTGTGTGTGGCATGACTCCTGTAGTTGATAGTATAATTGGTATAATGTCAACTTTATCCTGATGCCACATGTCCTTGACCTCCTCAGCCAGTTGGATGTATTTTTCAATTTTTTCTCCTGTTTTCTTCTGTACATTTGTTGTATTGGGTATGGATATTTCGATTAGTTGTGTTAATTTCTTCTTTTCATTGTTGAGTATGATGTCAGGTTTGTTATGTGGTGTTGTTTTATCCATTATAATGGTTCGGTTCCAGTATAATTTGTATTCATCATTCTCCAGTACATTTTGTGGTGCATACTTGTATGTGGGAACGTGTTGTTTTATTAGTTTATGTTGTATGGCAAGTTGTTGATGTATTATTTTTGCTACATTGTCATGTCTTCTGGGGTATTCTATATTTGCTAGTATCGTACATCCGCTTGTGATGTGATCTACTGTTTCTATTTGTTGTTTGCAAAGTCTGCATTTATCTGTTGTCGTATTGGGATCTTTACTAATATGCTTGCTGTAATATCTGGTATTTATTGTTTGATCCTGTATTGCAATCACGAATCCTCCAGTCTCACTGTATATGTTGCCTTTTCTTAGCCACGTGTTGGATGCGTCTTGATCGATGTGTGGCTGTGTTAGATGATACGGGTGCTTGCCATGTAGTGTTCTCTTTTTCCAATTTACTTTCTTCATATCTGTTGATGTTATGTGATCTAAAGGGTTGTAGAAGTGGCTATGAAATTGCAGTGGTGTAGCCAATGTATTTATATGAGTGATTGCTTTGTGTATTTTGCTAGTTTCTGCTCGTTCTATAAAGAATTTTCTTAAATTGTCTACCTGTCCGTAATGTAGGTTTTTTATGTCGATAAATCTCCTTCCTTTCTGCTTAATGTGAATCTTTCTGTTGCTGAATGTATGTGATGTATTCTATATTTGTGGCATTGTGATCGTGTAAGTGTATTGAGTGCTTCTAGGTCTGTGTTACTCCATTTCACTACTCCAAATGATTAGCTCAATATTGGTATGGGATAGGTATTTATAGCTTTTGTCTTGTTTCTTGCTGTCAATTCTGTTTTCAGTATTTTTGTTAGTCTTTGTCTATATTTTTCTTTTAGTTCTTCTTTGATATTTGTATTATCTATTCCTATTTTTTGTCTGTATCCTAGATATTTATAGGCATCTGTTTTTTATATTGCTTCTATGCAGTCGCTGTGGTTATCAAATATGTAATCTAATTGTTTAGCTTGTTTTCCCTTGACTATGCTATTTTTTTTACATTTGTCTATTCCAAAAGCCATATTTCTGTCACTGCTGAGTACTTCTGTTATCTTTAGTAATTGTTTGAGTTGTTGATTTGTTGCTGCCAGTAGTTTTAGATCATCCATGTATAGCAAATGTGTGAATTTGTGTTGGTATGTTCCAGTAATATTGTATCCATAATTTGTATTATTTAGATTGTTGGATAGTGGGTTCAGAGCAAGGCAGAACCAGAAAGTACTTAATGAGTCTCCTTGGTATATTCCACGCTTATTATTATTATTATTATTATTATTATTATTATTTAGTGGGAGTGCTAAGACATGAAGCATTGGCATGCTGAAGCCTTCTAATTTCTGTTAGTATGGAAGGTTGTCCAGCAATCAAATAATTTCCAAACAGGAAGAACCACATTTTAAGTGTGTTGATTTTATCTGAGGGCAAAGTCTGTGGAAGAAGTAAATGCCAGTAGGTAGAACAGTGCATATTTCTTTTCTGAGGTGGAGTTGTTGATGGCACTTGTGATGCACTGGGAATTACTTTATCGTTCATTTTAGCTCACAGACTGCTGCAACACACACACAATGAAAGAAACACTGCTGGTGCCAGCGAAGATTAGAGTCCTCCCTCGGGCATGGGTGTGTGCGTTTGTCCTTAGGATAGTTTAAGTTAAGTAATGTGTAAGCATAGGGACTGATGACCTTAGCAGTTACGTCCCATAAGATTTGACAAACATTTGAACATTTTTGAGAAACACTGCATTCAAGATTTACTCATTTGAAAGTAAATTTTTGATTATGATATCAAAGAAACAAAAAAAACCTGAATAGACTTTGTGCATGACTTACAATGTGTAGTGCCTAACAAGAAACCAGATGTAAAAAAAAAAAATGAATAAAAATAAGCAGCACCCATATCTCACAGACTCACTAGTTCTTGGTTCAGTATAATAGAAACAAGAACCAAATATTATTTATCTTTAATCATTTTAAAATAAAACTAATAGAATTTTTTTCTAAAATTAAGTTTGGCAATAATGTTTGTGATATAGGAGGGAGGGGGAATTAGCTAATACCTTACACACTCAAGGGTAGGGACAATGACTTTATAATTGTTGCCACCACAGGCAAGAAGTAACATATACTTTATCGACTATAGCAGGTCATTTCTATATTTTGAATTTACATTGTTCATATTTACTGAAATTATTTTCCCGACATTGATATAATCCTCGAGTGCTTCGCATATGTGCCACTGCAGATTTCAGGAACTTTGTGTGATGCAGCTGTTGTTGAAATTCGAAATAAATGTTTTAGACTTGTGTAAATGTTTCCAGTTGTTGGCACGGAGCGTAAGTGCAAGTCTCTCTTCAGCCGAGGTCTCTAGTCTATAGCCACGGTCTTGATTTTAGTTTTCCTTTCAATACGTGTTACCAACCAGCGAAAATCATCCACCGACATACATATCGAAGCAGGCCTTATGAAGTTAGTGACTAGTGAACTACCACCACATATCTGACGCTTCCACAAAAATTCAGACCGAAATTTTTCTCTTCGTTCACTGCTTTGTTTCCTGCATCAGCAACAGCGCAGTTGACATACATGACAATCCTGTCTAGATATCACTGTTTTCATCGCAACTATTTCACTGCAGTGTGGTTCTATCGGGTATCTGTGTAAGTAAGTTTAGTGCCAAAGAAACAAAATCGCAGACTTCACTTTTGTTCGCTCTCTCAATACTCGTTTGGTGGTGCTTTCTTTCACTCGTCTAGTGTAAACACTTGTTCGTAAGTACAAGCGAATTGTAGTGAACTGTTGTCAGGATTGCTCGTTCGCTTGTGTTTGCTGCGGTGCACAGTCACTACACAGCAGACGGCGACAGGAGAGACAAGACTACACCGACAGAGTAAGGGACGTAGTTCACATAAGTTACGACATCCAGTTGAAGAGTTAATTGCAGTGTCTGATTCCAACTGTCGGCTTTGAAAAGTGATGTCATATCTAAGGCAAAGACGCTACATTGAGGTAATCTATGAAAGTAACTGATCAAAAAGTAACTGATAAAAGAAAACCGAATATAGCATACTATAAAATTATGTACAATCACAGGTGATTCATTACTTAGCTAAGATTTATATCGGAAAGAACTGAAGGTAATGAAAATAAAATAACAGAAAAAGAGTAATATCCATGTCTGGAATAAATCAGTGTGCGATTTGCAGGGGGGATGGGAGGGATCCCCCCTTTCTGAATCAGACCATCCCCTCGTCTGGTTTTGGTTTATGCATCCCAACCTGGGATGTTTATTTCCCACACACTGGAGTAAAACTTGATATATAATGTAAATTTGTGGAGCCGAACACAAAGTATGTCTATTAACACTATTAATATGTTTCAGTTTTCCATCATCACCATAAGTACAACTTTTCACAAATGTGCCTCTACGTTTTGAATTCCCCTTGTGTATCTGTACCTGTATGTAGATGATTTTGTAAATAAGCTTTACCTATTATGTACTTTTAAAGACATAACAGGGGATGGCATTTCTGATAGTGCATACGCGTCAATAGTGAGTTTCGGCTTTAACATCTATTTATAAATAGCTGTTTAACCATGCGTAATGCCATGGTCCAAGCTAGTAACATATATAATTCTACTAACTCCCTATGACTTCCCCCCCACTGGTAGAAGCACAAATCGCACCCTGGAATAAGTTAATATCGTAATTTATGTGAGTAAGAAAAGGACAGATAACCTTTAAATCTATTACAGTATAGCATGTGGTGAAGTCATTATATTATAAAATAGCGTTAATATATAATAATTATTGAATCTAAAAATTCTACTGTGGGAAAGTGGGAGTTTTTGTGCATGCAGAAACTAAAATGTAACACAATAACAGAAAATGAAATAAATCGAACATATATGAAGCATTACAAAAACAGTAGCAAGAAATCTGAAGAAACTGACACACAAATCCTGAAAGAGCTGTCGGTATACAAGTAATGAACAGTCACATAAAGTAACAAATGTTGGCATCAGTAAGTAGCATTAAACGATGCAGGTCAGTTCTATTTACCGATTCCAGTCATTTCATGGTTCATTATTTAGATAGTTTATCCAGCAGGTTTGTGCACTGGGTAATAGGGTTTCACCATTAATAATTACTCTCTGAACTACTACGGGAAAGTAACAAATATTGGAATCAGTAACCCCAATTGACCTAATTGGTTTATTCTATTTACCGATTCCAGTCCTTCCCCAGTTCGTTATTTAGACAGTTTTAATAACACATATATACAGTACAGTGTTATAGGACTTCTACATTTACTATTACTTTTTGCACTACTATGAAAAAGAAAAAAAACTTGGAATCAGTATGGTAGTTTCGTATCCCCTGGATCATTTGCACAACAAGTTGTAATGATGTGGAAAGAATCATTTTACGCTCAAGTAACAAATTTACAATATGCTGCTACATCCAGACTATTTACAGGGTGTTTTTATTATTTTTTAATTATAAAGAAGTTAATTACTAATTACTACCAACCACATTTTACACATTATCGGTACACAAACAGAAATACAGAACAGTTGTTATCGAGGAGAATCTTTTCAGTTGGTTTTCAAATTTAACTTTGCCGCATGTCACATGTCTCTGATCAAAATTTTGATAGTTGTATTGTGCTTCACTTTTTGTGCAAAAGACAACCTCAAACATGGATAGTGAACGTCATTTTTTTTCTTCTGGTATAGTAATTATGCACATCATTGCTCCTTTTGAATTGTAGTGGATTATATACAGCAAACTTAATGAGGGAGTTAACATATTGTGATGCAGTAGTCAAAATAACAAACTCCTGAAACAGATGTCTACAAGCTGACCATGGGTAAGCACCACTTTTCCGAGCAAAGAAGACTTTCTCAAAGATAACTTACACCAGAACTTTATTCCACGTGACATTATTGTCTTACGTTAAATCAGTAAGTGGCTCGAAACAGCATATCCAGACACTACGGGATGATGATGGCATTGAAACAGAGGATGACACGCGTAAAGCTGAAATACTAAACACCTTTTTCCAAAGCTGTTTCACAGAGGAAGACCGCACTGCAGTTCCTTCTCTAAATCCTCGCACAAACGAAAAAATGGCTGACATCGAAATAAGTGTCCAAGGAATAGAAAAGCAACTGGAATCACTCAATAGAGGAAAGTCCACTGGACCTGACGGGATACCAGTTCGATTCTACACAGAGTACGCGAAAGAACTTGCCCCCCTTCTAACAGCCGTGTACCGCAAGTCTCTAGAGGAACGGAGGGTTCCAAATGATTGGAAAAGAGCACAGATAGTCCCAGTCTTCAAGAAGGGTCGTCGAGCAGATGCGCAAAACTATAGACCTATATCTCTTACGTCGATCTCTTGTAGAATTTTAGAACATGTTTTTTGCTCGCGTATCATGTCATTTCTGGAAACCCAGAATCTACTATGTAGGAATCAACATGGATTCCGGAAACAGCGATCGTGTGAGACCCAACTCGCCTTATTTGTTCATGAGACTCAGAAAATATTAGATACAGGCTCCCAAGTAGATGCTATTTTTCTTGACTTCCGGAAGGCGTTCGATACAGTTCCGCACTGTCGCCTGATAAACAAAGTAAGAGCCTACGGAATATCAGACCAGCTGTGTGGCTGGATTGAGGAGTTTTTGGCAAACAGAACACAGCATGTTGTTATCAATGGAGAGACGTCTACAGACGTTAAATTAACCTCTGGCGTGCCACAGGGGAGTGTTATGGGACCATTGCTGTTCACAATATATATAAATGACTTAGTAGATAGTGTCGGAAGTTCCATGCGGCTTTTCGCGGATGATGCTGTAGTACACAGAGAAGTTGCTGCATTACAAAATTGTAGCGAAATACAGGAAGATCTGCAGCGGATAGGCACTTGGTGCAGGGAGTGGCAACTGACCCTTAACATAGACAAATGTAATGTATTGCGAATACATAGAAAGAAGGATCCTTTATTGTATGATTATATGATAGCGGAACAAACACTGGTAGCAGTTACTTCTGTAAAATATCTGGGAGTATGCATACGGAACGATTTGAAGTGGAATGATCATATAAAACTAATTGTTGGTAAGGCGGGTACCAGGTTGAGATTCATTGGGAGAGTGCTTAGAAAATGTAGTCCATCAACAAAGGAGGTGGCTTACAAAACACTCGTTCGACCTATACTTGAGTATTGCTCATCAGTGTGGGATCCGTACCAGGTCGGGTTAACGGAGGAGATAGAGAAGATCCAAAGAAGAGCGGCGCGTTTCGTCACTGGGTTATTTGGTAACCGTGATAGCGTTACGGAGATGTTTAATAAACTCAAGTGGCAGACTCTGCAAGAGAGGCGCTCTGCATCGCGGTGTAGCTTGCTCGCCAGGTTTCGAGAGGATGCGTTTCTGGATGAGGTATCGAGTATATTGCTTCCCCCTACTTATACTTCCCGAGGAGATCACGAATGTAAAATTAGAGAGATTAGAGCGCGCACGGAGGCTTTCAGACAGTCGTTCTTCCCGCGAACCATACGCGACTGGAACAGGAAAGGGAGGTAATGACAGTGGCACGTAAGGTGCCCTCCGCCACACACCGTTGGGTGGCTTGCGGAGTATCAATGTAGATGTAGATGTAGATGTAGATGAAGTATGGAAAATATGCTGCCTCTCCCCAATATCTGCAAGGTTTTCGAGTGCAAATGTGAACTAAGTTGTTTTAGGACTTACAAAAGCTTTTTATTTCCCTAGTAAGTCTAATCAATACAGATACTAAGAAAATTTTGATGTTCCACCCTATGTATCATTTCCCCCCCCCCCCTCCAACATTTGTTACAGTTATCATGGGTTTAGTACCCCTAAGAAACTGCATAATTTGTGCCTTTTGAAATTGAGAGCGAAACCATGTGAAGAAAACAGTCAATGATACGTTTAAGAAGACTGTTTCTCATTTCTTCTCCTGCTGTATACATGCTTGGATTGATTGCAAAACTAGTGTCATCTACAAAAGGAACTAACTCTGTTTGTTGTGTGTTAGATGAGTGGTAATTTACATGATGGCAAATCTATTATGGGTCCTTGGGGAACCCTATATATGATTTCTCTCATTAGAAGAATCTACTCTGATTACATTGGTTGGTTTACTATGCATAACTTTTCACATTCTATTGGTTATGCATGATATTATCTGTTGGTTGGCTGTGCCATCAGTTCCATAAAACCTCAGATCATCTACAAGAATGTTGTGATTTACACACTCAGATGTCTTAGATAGATCACGGAAAATAACAACTGGTGCTATTTTGTTACTTCACGTCACAAGTTTTCATGCTCATCATGGAGCATTATGACTCCAGAAACTGAGTGTCTCCATCCTGTTAGGCCCTGTTGAAGAAGTAGACCAGAGATTATCTTCTCCTCGGTCTCTTGCCTTCGATGTTCCCTTCCGAGATTATTTTCTCCACATCTTCTCACAGTATGGCCAAAGGGTGGAGAATTTTTTGATTGATACAAGAAGAAAGGCGTCTGGAGATATTCAGTTGCTCAACAACAAACATCTGTTCTTCTTTCCATCCATTTTATGTACAGTAATCTGTCAGCACCAAAGCTCAAATGCATCACTATGCTGCACACAGGTGCGTCTCTCGTGTCTTTGGACAAAATGATGGGCACTATTGATGCTCTAAAAATTAGTGAATGACAAATAATAAGAATTAACAGTGAGACATTAGCAAAAGAAGATTAGCCATCATCTAAATTGGTGATGCTTGGGAAGCAGAAGCACCTCAAGAGGACAGTCGCAAATTGTATTCTTTCTCATCATAAAATATACAGTTTGTGTATTATTCGAGAAAGGAACAGCCAATGCATATAAAACTATCTGCTTCTCTTGTGGCAGCAGACCTGTTTCAGGGTAGTTAATCGTTATTGCCTCAATTTGTAAGAAAGTTAGGATTCCATTACATGCCTGTTTGTGGCTGGATGTTATTAATGCAGCACCAAGATACTACAGCCTGGCACTGCCGTTTTCTGAGTGAATCAGTAGGGACAATTTTTTGCAAAATCATTTGGCTTGATGAAACCTGGGTAAAAGCGGGACGCAGCTTTGGAAAAGGTTGTAAATATGATACCATCAGCAGTAGTGTGGCAGCTCAAACTGACATAGAGAGGTAAAATAATTGTAGAGCACACTGGAACTTCAGAAAGTTTCATTCCTAGTTGTCTGCTGTTATTAAGTTCGCAGAAGACCTACGAAGAAGAGGTGAGGCACAGGACTTTTGTAAAATGGTTTTAGGATACTGTACTTAAAAACGTTACAAAATAAGTCAGTGATTTTTATGGATTACTATTTATATTATTCAGTACACAAGGTAGAACACCCACAAAGACAGTGAGGGGAAAAAAAAGACATTATTTGCTGCCTAGAGAAATGAAACGAACCTGTTGACAGTAACTTGAAATGCTGGCACCTCCAACATAGTAGTTGCCCATTCACTTGCCAGTCCATTCAACTGTGGACTGGCTTTTCTGGGTGATGTCTAACTACTTATAGATGTAGGTAAGGAATTACGAGGGTTATTCCAAAAGTAAGGTCCGATTGATTGCCAAATTGAAACCACAGTGAACATCAGAAATGTTTTACTTGTAACAATTAGCTACACCTTTCAGCTACTTCTCTACGTAGTCGCCGTTCTGACTTAGACTTTTGTCATAGCGTTGTACCAACTTTTCAATAGCCTCATCATAGAAGGCAGCCGCCAGTGCTTTCCGCCAATTCTCCACGCTGACCTACACCTCGTTGTCTGTGTCAAAATGTTGTCTTCAAAGACAGCGGTTCATGTGACCAGAGATGAAACTCAGGGGGAGACAATTGCGGACTGTATTATGGGTAATCTAACATTTCCATTTGAAAACGATGCAGGAGCATCTTCATTGCCCCTGCAGAATGCGGCTGAGAATTGTCGTGAAGACGAAACAGCACGACAGTTATGTAATGTTGGCTGCATAGCTTCAGGCGAAATTTCTCACCAGGCCCTCGTACTTGGCGGCAGACACTATTTTCTAGACATCTTTACGCACTCACTGCGAGCTCAGAAATGAGAAGAGCGACGTGATGCTAACTGGGGTTATACGAGAGACACTACCCAACACATCTGTGCAAAGCTTTATCGGATTTTCATAGTCGTTTCCATTTCGCGACCGATCGGACCTTACTTTTGGAATAACCCTCGTATTATTTAGAAAAGAACATAATGCAAAGAAATATGGCTTGATTGGAATTTAGTTTTTTATGGCCTAAAGAATCAACAGAATTCTGAATTACATACAACTTTGCTGGCTAAAAATTTACAAAAATGAACATTATTTTTCTTCTGCATTGTGAGCCTTGTCTTCTATATGAATGAGAAAAAGTGCAAATTGAAATGGATTACTTGAAATAATCAGTATGTTGATTCATCAATGCTGTACATCTGATGGTACAGAAAATTTAAGGTAAGAAAGTAGTTGAAGTCCAGAGTCTAACAGTGGCTCTGACTAAATCTGCAATGGAAAACACTACTGTATAAAAACTTCATGGGCAGTGCCGTGCAAATGTCAACATGTGGTCAGGATTCTGGTGTGGTAAGCATGAAGGGACCTTAGAAGACAAGTTACACATATCATCCCATGCAAAGATCACTGTCCAAGGAGATTGACGCATTGTCAGAAAGGGTACACATTGCAGGTTTCCAGCACATACAGGTGTGTTACAGTACCGACTGGAAATTTACTGTAAGTTCATATATAAGGTGCAGTGTACTGAATTTCTGTGAATGCCTTTTGGTGTATGGACCAAATGCAATGTCATGTCCATCCGCAGTGAAATTGTGGCAACAATTTGACCAAGGTCGAACAGACCTGGGCAGTGCTGGTTGGTAACTTAACTCCAGGTCCTCCACTGTGCAATTTTCGGCAAGGGGGGGGAGAGCTTTTCCAAAAATGTCAACATTCATACAGCATGGTTCCATGGCCTAGGAGCAGATTTCTATTGTTGAGGAACTGAACAACTGTTCAACGTTCTGACCATTGTTTACAGAGACTTGGCGACTGTGCTGAAAAAAATAGTGCCACATATCTGTGTCACTTGGAAGTGTAATGCAGCATCCAGTAAAAGTTATTCTGCCTGCAATGATAAAGTTTACCATACAAAGAGTGGTTCAACAATTTGAGATTTATCACGTCACGTTGTTCTGGGTCTGGTGAGCTTATAAAAGTATTTTTTAAAAAACTGCCATAATTTGAATTTGTTGCCACATAATTTGCAAATCTCTTCAGTATGTTGCTTCAGAGTTCATTGGTTTCTGGTGTGAATTTACTCCCTTTGTCAGAAAAGTTCCAGGACAGGTATTTTAAAAATTAGAAAATTACACTTACCAAGTAATTATCTTAGCTCCTATTGAAATTAGTCCCCTTGGCTCTCTATACATAGTGGCCAACGTTTCTGGAGGTCTTGGAAGCAAGCAGGAAAATTTTCAACTGCAATTGCTGTAAGGTCATTTCTCACAGCCCGTTGGATGTCTGCAACATCCTGATGGAGCTTTCCTTTCAGTCACCCTTTCACTCAAACAAGGAAAAAACAAAAAACTGTGAGGTGAAAGGTCAGGTGAATACGGTTGATGTGGGATGGCAATAACAGAATGTCTGCCCAGCTTTGGGGTATTGCATTGTCATGCAGTGAAAACCAGTACTGAGAATGTCACAAATCAGGGTGGTGATATCAAATGACTTGTTGTAAATGTTTCGAGGCTTCAGTGTAAAGAGTTTGGTTCACTGTTTGAACTGTAGGAGTATACTTATGGTGAATAATCCCTACCAAAGGATGCGGTCAACATTTCCTATATTCTCAAAGGTTGTCATTTGACTTGTATTTTTTAGGCTGGAAATCCAGGTCTCCGCCATTCAGCACTTTGACACTTGGTGTGAGGGCTATACTGGTAGCACCAACTTTCTTCCTCAGTAATAACCTTTGACAGAAATGAGGGATTGTCCAATTTTCACAAGTGGTTTTCCAGAGCGTAAAGCAGAACATAATGTTAATTCATTGCTCACAATCGGCATTCATTGTGTGACCATAACTAAAACCTAAACAGCATGTTGCTAAGCACAGTCCTGTCACTTAGTGATTTTACATGGCAATGTGGCCAACTTCATTTCAAGGACACACTCGTACCATGTCACATAAAAACAACATTTTACAGTTTTGCAAACTTTGAAATAAAAAAAAAGAAAAACCTGTCCTGAAACTTTTTTGACAGAGGGAGTATTTTAACATAATTTATATATGTTACAGTGACTGATTATGAAAAAAACATGATAGTTCCACAGCTACATAGTATTCTGCAGTCAGTGTGAAGTGCATGGCACAAGGTACTTCCTGTTGTAATTGATACGTCTTCCAATTCCATTAGTTTGTATAAATCTGTTTGTACTATGTTTAAAACGCAAAGTATTTATAGTAAAGTAAAAGGGTATGTTACATCCAGAGAAATTATGCTGTTCGAGCAATGACATTTCTACAGACTAATAGTATGCTGACTGGGAAAATTCTTTAAAGGAATAAAATACAGGATGTACATAAAGTTTGGGAACACGTTGAATTATTTATTGCACAAGAACTAAATATTGTAGAGATGTCATACATATGGCATTTTGAAGAGGAAATCTGAAAGTGTTTCCCCCCACCCCCCCCCCCCACCCCCCCAAACATTTGGTGTGTGAACCATGAGTGAGCTGGCAGATGTCAATATGGTAATCAAATTCCTGCCATACCCGTCTGAGCATTGCATTGTCGACTGTGGCAGTCACTTCCAGTATTCTCTCCCGGAGATCTCCTACATCACGTGGTAGAGGCGGTACATGCACCAGATCTTTAATGTCCCACAGAAAGAAGTCACACCGAGTGACATCTGGGGATCTGGGAGGCCATTTCGAACTCCAACACACAGAAAGCTTGCTCCGCACCTGAACTCGCCATGTCTGCGACTGGCGCTGACTATCGGCAAATTACCAAACTACACTGTGGCGGAATAAGTGAAGAAAGAAAAAAAAAAAAAACTTTCAGGGTTTCTCTTCAAAATGACATATGTATGATATCTAACAGTGTTTGGTTTTTGTGCAATAAATAATTGAAAGTGTTCCCGGACTTTATGTACCTCCTGTATTTATGTCGGTGGATTAGCTTCCACCTAACACAAAACATGACACTGCAAATTGCCACCAGTTAAACAAAAAATTAAATGAATGCACTTCCTCCACAACTGACCTGACTACCTACATTCAAGGTTTAAACGTTACTGTCAGCTACTGACAAGTAACAGTATTGGCTATAAGGATGCACAAGTGGTGATATAACATAACAACAACTTTGTTACAGGTGTAGGGAAACATTTTCTGCAAAACACGGAAATCCACTCAAGTAAACATTAAGCTACCAATACAAGATAAACAGTGAATATCTGGTACAACTGAGTCAGTAGTAGCACTGTTAAAAATGGCAGCATTCCTGCTGATTCACTATATTTCATTTAGCGGGCATAATCACAGAGCATATTAAAAGGTTTAGTAACAGTTCATCCCAATGTATTATTTTCCTATAATTTCCTTGTTCCTTATTAAGCACTGTATTCAGCATTGAATAGTAGCTCTAGGAAGCTTTGGTCCTGATGCACCATATTGAACCTTCAGTAGATGGAGACTACTTCCTGCCATCTTTTCACTGTTTTCAGATTGCACCTGCTGCTTACACCTTCTTTGCACATTCCAACGATGTGAAAATACAGCCCGTGTGATGACCATTAAATGCAGTTTAGTGGACACCTTTTGTGTAACAAATTAAGTTATATTAACCAATAACAATAATAAAACCATGAGGAAGGAAGAATGGAGTAGGAGTCTATTGTTGAAGTGGTCTGCAGATTTACAGCACAGGTTATAAGTTATTATCTCAAAAAGTTTATTATTCTTTTCCCACATCACTAACACATTCTGTATACCACAGTTGTCACTATAATACTGCTAAATGCTCTCACTTATACACTAATATAAATTTTTTCACTGAACACACATTCTCTTCATCACTTCTTGTTGCTGGAAGACATTTGGAAAGAGTACAAGCTTTTTGTGCAAATTAGACATTTAACAAGTAATCTACTGCAATGAACTGCAAAATTATCAATGACAGACAAAAGGCAATTACCAACAGCTCAATGGAGAAGTGCATTTTCTACATATGGTATTGTCTGTCTGTCTGTGTGTGTGTGTTGGCAATTGCCAAACACGCATTGCAATAACAATACTGGAAACCCATGTGCAGAAGAATTCATCCACACACACACACACACACACACTCCAATACAAACTGATCACAAAATTCTGACCAGGAAACTTAGCTTCTCAGTTATTTCGAAAGTGGAAACACTTTTACCTTCCTCAAACAACAATATTGCTAGCACATTTCTTTTAATTATAAGTACAACAAACACTGCACATACACTCCTGCAGAACCACAAAAACACACACACACAGGGTATTAGGAACCTAAGGATGCACCAGCAGGTGAAAGTATTTTCCATTACCAGTTGCCATGTGCCACTACAATAAGGCAGTCATACACTATCACATTACATTTTTATGTGCGGATAACTTAACAACAAGACATAGCCAATAATCACCAAACTACATTAGGAATGATTTAAATCAAGTTTTTCCTAAAGTGGCTCTTACTCCTTTCTGTTTGATACATCCCTATAGAGCTCATCAGTGTTCTTTCCCCAACCAATGGATATTCAAAAACCTCAATGTAATACTTGATGAGAGTTTTTTTATTATTTATTTTTCATTTTTTATTTATTTATCTGTACATTTTGGTTGCCATGCTATCACAATAAATAGCAGCCTGCAAGAAATACCATGTGGAATAATCTGATAAAGGAAAGCTTTAAAAAAAGAAGGGGTTCACCACAAGTATTTACCTTTGGGAATGATTTACTACGAGTTTTGAGTGTGATGTGTCTTTTTACAGATATGAAAGATGAACAGCTAGTGGAGAAGTAGGAGAGCAAAGGACAGACATGTTAGATATATGGAGCCGTCTTTAGATGGCAAAGGTACCACTGCCTGTCAAGAGCAGCCAGGGTATTCCACCAACAGGATACACCCTTCAAACGCCATTACGACATGCCACTACTCCTGCATTGGTCCTATAATTGATGGAGGTATGTTATGAACCATATTAGAATGTCCTGAAGCCTGTTAGGATGTAAGATCAGTACCAAGAATGTTGTATACTGATCAAGGAACATCTACACTATCAACCAAATACAGAAATGAAACATATGATGCACAGGACATGAGATAATCCAAGAGAACCAACATTTGGTTCAAAGGTTACAGAAGAAGGCTGCCCTCAGTTCTTATGACGTGGATCACCCAGCGTCAGAGGAATACGAGAAGATTAATTGGATACAATAGAAAATTTTCCCCAAATATGCCAATGGAGCAAAGTACAGCTTTCATATATTAATTCCCCGCAATTTACGTTACCCAAATTTTTTTTTCTTATTTTGACACTTATCCAAAAGATTCCACTTGTATTGGCAAGTTCTTGGCCTCACACAACTTCACTTAATCTGCACAAGTCCTCTTTATGAAACGATATGCTTGTGATTGTTTTACTATTGCAATAAACATTCTCAACAAAGAGTTCAGCATTACACAATACCTCCGAGCTCCTGGCCACATAAGTGTAATCAGTGAGCTTCCAACAAATTGGCCTACAGTAATAATTAGGACTTCGAGTACAAAATAGTGGATCTTTCTCATGAGTTTTAGCCACTTGTGTCCTCACATTTCAACGGAACTCACATAAACACAAGTATGGCAACACAAGACCGCCCGGTTTGGTAACAGCACTACATAACAGCTAACAGTTCCAGGCAAAGATCCAGCTGAGGTAACTGCATTTCTGTTGAGCCAATGCTCTGTTTTAGACTGCGTGTAGTATAATAGGTTGGTAGATGGAGTTGGAGTGAAACCTGCAGTTTTAAAGAGAATTCTGTTCAAATGTTGGGAGGATCCTCAGCAAGCAAACTGGAAATTAGTGGGAGACACATGGAAGCCAATAGCTACACAAATAAGTAGATGACATTAGAAAATGACAAGCAGCAGCAGTAGGAATGGATGTGGGTGAAAATTTGTAAGGTGTGACAAAGTGAAGAGGCAGCTTTTATTTAGTAGTGGGTGTCAAATGGATGGTGATGAAGAATGAAAGTGAGGACTGATGGTCAGGGGCAATAGCGGAGAGTAATGACAGTCTTAAATAACTGCTAAAAGCGGGTAAGTTGCCAGTATTCGTGACAGTATTTATGAAACTTAATATTCCATTTTTTAATTTTTTCCTTGAGAATTAATTAATTCGAAACAGACTCATGCACAGTACACTCAAGTAGGGACTCATCTCATTTTCTGCCATTAAAAGAAGGGTTTTCAAGTTTAAATGTGTCCCTAAGATCCTTGAAGATGACCCACCTTAAGTGCATCTGAGAAAACATGTATGACAGTAGCCACAGCCGAAACGCAAAATTTTCATCACCCAGTTACATCTCTAATCCACAGTTAAATGGTTAAAAAAATCCTGTCTCCAAAAAGTTTATGGCAGAAAGAGTTTCTGTCATCTGACACAGGTTATTTTTGTGAGAAAGCTAGCATGAGCTCAAAGTCACTCATTGTTTCACTACCTGACCATCATAGCTTACCTTCAACCCAACAGAGGCCATTTTTCCCCCAAATCAGGATTTCTCATTAATTTCCTTTGTGAAGAATCTAGTTGTCATAGTACCAAATGACTAGGACACAGTCATTACTTCCTCTATACAATATACGGTACCCTTCAGTATCTGTAATATAGAGTATTCCTATGTGTGGGAGGAAGCTGTTGCTCAGCCTTTCACATGTCCAGTGAAAAAACGTGACAACCACAAAGTATTGAGAATGTATGCAGCTACAGTATGTGCCAGAACTGCTAGGCATATCTTCGAGATCTATTGCACTCTGAAACAAAATGAAATCTCTTCAACAGTTTACCAGAAAGAGATCGAAATTATTAAGTCAGAAGCCCACCTCAAATTCATCTCTCCTTTCTCAACCCAAAACTTCAAAACAGTGATAGCTTTGGGACAGTAATTTTTGAGAACATTTTTCTTGAACAGTAGTTTTCCTTAGTACTTTAAAATGTACATAAACAGTCTCGACCACAAAAACCGTTATTTTTGAGGTTGCTAGTTTCCTTCCGTTACTATCTGATGGTAGGTCGTATGGACTCCACAAAACTCCGCTGTTGACATTAATGCAGTTCGTAATGCCTGCTCTGTTCTCTGCCAACACCTGTCAGCATTATATGTAGTCTGAAGGTGGTCAGTAACTGACAGAAACCGATAACTACAGAAATAAAGTTTTTTGCAGTCGAGACTGTTTATGTTCATTTTTAAGCTCTGGGACAAGCAGAAAATCGACCAAAGTTGGTAGTGAGTGAGTCTGACAACACTAGTTGGGAGGCAACATAAATGGCAGAGTTTTCTGCATTTCTAATGTAATTTTTGTTTTTCTAGGAACTTGATATGTTCCAAGCGTGATTTTCTGACAAGACATTCATCACTGAGGACTGTATTTTATTAGAATATTCATTTTTGTTAGGACACAAATTACATTACTTGAGATGCCAAAGGCACATTGCTAGAAGGATTAGGAAGTAACATACAAAATGTAATGGAGACGAGACAGCAGACAGTCAGATTGAGAAGATTTTAATTGCTGGCAAATCTTTGGGGTTGCACTTTCATGGTCCACAAATGTTTTTGGCCCTGACATGTCATATAGAGCAGAGTCAGATATCTCCACAGCTGCTTCTGATTCTGTCATGTCTTGCTGAGACTCAGGTCAGTCATGTGACACGAATATTGTGAAAAGTGGGCATGGTACGTGTTTTAATGTGATTGACAGACATCCAGCAAAGATGAAACTTAACTATTGATTCTTTGCAGCTACTGTTCATCAAGAAATTAATAGTGGACAAAGAACAGCAGAATTAGTACAGATCATTGACCAAAGTGTCCCTGCATAACACTGGTATTTAAAATTGTGAAAGTGCATCTATGCCATTGTTTAAAACATGCATCAAAGCCAGTTTGGAATAGGGGTTCAGTATTTTGCTTTTTGATCCACTGTTTTAAAGCTGATTTTATGTCATCCATGAACCAAGCGTGTGGTGATGCTGCAGCCAACATCAGCTGTGTGTGGTATTGCGTGAAAGAGTCGGGTTACAGAGAAACAGATACTGCTGTGCCAACAGATGTCACAGATGTCAATTGAGGATGTGTTGATGAAGTGATTCACAGTGACAGACATGGTGACATAAATAGGTTAAGAAGCAAAAGTGTGATTTTTTTTTCCCCAAAATTGGTTTTGATGCCTGGGTTCAATGATGGTGCAAATGTGTATAAATGCATGGCAACTATATTGAATAGTTGTGTTGTCTAGAGGGCTATGATCTGTAACAATTCCAGTGCTGTATGTTCATTATTAAATATTTTTATCAATCCACATACCACTAAGTCTCATGGCTTCTTTTCTGTTATAATCATCCAGATATTTATGTACTTTGATGGCTTCTCTATATAGCTGTGGACAACATTTCATCACTGTATATGAAATATTTGTATTTACATTTCTTTCCAATGCCTAACTCTTCATTCGGCAAAACAAAGTGGCACCAGGAGCATCTCTGAAGATGTCAAAACACAGCTCTGGACAAAATGCAAGACCTAAAACGTTAACCACACAAGTTGGAAGATTCGTTAGCAACTAAGACAACTGACCATGAAAGCATTAACTGTGTGCTGAGCAGGTTTTACCACTGTCTTGAAAAAGTTTATTTTTGACTGGGGATAGTTTTGTAACCCACACCTATTTCAGTGGTGGTGCAATCAGTGTACCCCCTGCAAATCCTATAGCCACTCAGTGGGAACTGAAGACAGTGTTAACTAGTAGACAGATTACCAGAGACAGGATGCAACTTTAATGAAAGACAAAGGGGCTATATATTGAAAGATGTCCGGCCGAGGGATAACGATATGCGGAACGTGATGGCGATGGTGCCAAATTGTGGAGGATGATGCAATACTTAACATTAAGAAATAAATCGGTCTGACATTTATTTGGATGCTGTTGGTCCCTTTGCCACATTTTCCAGAATATGATGTGATGACAGTTTTGGATGGATTATATAACTAGTGGAATACAAAAAGAAAACTACATAGGATTCGGAAGAGGTTCTAGGCAGTGGATGCACACACAGGTAAAGTAGTAAACTTTGTGGCTAATTTTTGCAGCTCTGTACTTCAGTCTGCAATGCAATGTTGTCACTGTTTTTCATCACAGCCAGAATTCTTAGAACACAATTTGTGTCCAAAACTTACTGTGTTTTGCGGTAAAAAATGAACACAGTCTGTGGAATTTGAGTGCTTGGTAACAGTGTACCTCGCACATTTTCACTCAGTGTTGGCCTATGGCATAATCTTCACTCATTCATTAATTCACATACTGTGTACGGTAAATCCCATCATAGTGGAGAGCCTGAAGCAATGCGGGCTGATATGAGTCATGGATCACCAGGCAGAAGCAGCCAGTCTAGGAAACATCCACAAAGCACACTCACTACCAATTGAGGCTCTATCGCAGAGAAGCAGAGGTCAAAAAAGTACTTAGTCTATAGTGAGAATATTGAGTAAAGTGGAAAAACCAACATCAACAGATAAACATATGTTCACTCTTTTGTCTTATCTGAGGTAAATAATAATGAATTTAAGACAAACAGCCAAAATACTAGAAGTAAAAATGCTTTTCATGTAGACTATGATTCCTGACTGGGGTTTGGGACTGAGTTTTATGTTCTGGTGAAAATGTTTTTGGAATGTTGCCAACAGACATCAGGTAGAGAACTGGAAATCTCCAAATATTCAAAACTAAGGTGCAGTGGTACCATCACACTTACAGGTTATCAGAACAATGGAGTTTTAAATGCCCTAACACTGATAATTAGTCAGGTTTAACTAGGGTCTAACACATACAGTCATGACATTCCGACTCATTTTTGTTATATATTGCAACAGCAGCATTCCAAGCCAACAGAAAGCTACGTTTACAAATATGGTATCAGACTAGTGCAAACAGTATCATTTATGTTGATTTCTAACAGTTTTTACAATAGGGAACTTCATGTACTGCCGTAAAAATAAGCACTAACTAAGAAATAAAAAGAAGGAAGAGTGGGTGAGACCACATTTGTCTTTCTTTAGTTTCCTAAGGGCCTTGGGAGGTATAAAACAGTCCGTTACAGAATAGTTTGTTTATAGTTCCCTTATAGCCTACAGATATTTGCTGAAGCATGGTTTTTTTTTTTTTTTTTTTTTTTTTTTTTCTTTAACCCTTGATCCAAAACAATAGTCTCTCAGACCCATCATTCATTTTAAACATTCATTCTAAAACATGTGGCATGTAAAGCAACATTCATCAATGAGCTTGACTTTGTCAGCCTAGCAATAAGGCATATCATTTCGAAGTTAGTGCAAAATTGAGTGCCTGTGTGACCACGTTTCACATTATGTGTAATAATTAGGTGGGTCCAACACACTGCATGTTTCTAGTCACTACATATTTTGCTTTCAGTTGATATTTTGGATATTCTTATTTTATAGCATTTTATTGTATGTGTGAATTTATGCTATTTTTAGCTTCAGCATGCAGCAACTTTCTAAGAAGACTAAGGGGTCTGCAGTTGAACCAAAGAAGATGAAGTGGAAAATGGGAAAAACAATAACATTTTTGATGATTCTAGTATCGATTCTGACTTTACAGCAAGAAAAACAGCTCAGCATAATATTTTGGAAAGAGGAATGGTTCTACTAAAAGCAGAAATCGAATTTTGGTGCAAATGCCTATTAAATCTCAAACACAGGAGAATTTGTTTGATGACACCTTAGAGGCATACCAAATGATAGAAGGGAAAAGAAGAAGATGTGTATAAAGTACCCAGCATAAAAGAAAGAACTGGTGGTCTCATAAGTGCATCAATCGTGCTCAGCCAACATTCATGGAATGCAATAGGAAGATGTGCATTGAGTGTGAAAAAGTTCTCTGAATTGCTTTTGTTTGCATTTTCTGCAATCTTTCATTTATACTCATGAACATCGTGATTGATGTCACAATATTAAATCATTTCAAGATTCTTACTAAATGACTGCACATATGTTTTGTATTCATTTTGAATACTGTAAGTTCTCAATAGTATTGCATCTACTCATAATATGAAACAGTTGACTATTCACTTAATTTTTGTCAGCTAATGTGGGGATATGTGATAACAATATTACAAGCTTTAGGAGACATGTTTCTTGTTACATACTTGAGAGATGTTTTGGGTTAGGGTCTTAAGAACAAAAAGTACTAGTAAACAGCAGAAGAACTGACTTTTTGCAGAAAGACACCCATGTTGAGTATCTACTCAATGATGTTAACTCTTTTCATTACAGTTCCAATCAAATCAGAGAATATGTAATGTAGGAAAGCTGTTTGGAACACAATACCTGCATTATTTAATGTACTACATATGCCTCCACAGATGCAGCTGAAGGTGAAACCACACAGACATTACAGTAAAATGTCAAAAGCAGTAATCCTGCAGGCTTTCTCGCTGCAATGTGCACTAGTGTTGTTCCAGCTTGCAGATGGTAACAGTTCCCACAGCAATGAATATCATGACCATATATGTTAAACTGTGCTTTAACTTTAATGTTCTGTAGGCAGCTGACACTGTTCTGTGCAAATTTACACAAAACTATTAGATAAAAACAGCAGCTAGTAGTATGATAAGATGATCAGTAATTTCCTTTAAAAAATAATAATGTTGCTCTTGTCCAACTACATTCTGCTAAACAAAATTCTGGAAACTAAATACAAAACAATTAAGTGTTTCTTGAGTCAAATATTTGGATAAATGGTTCTAGGAACTAGTTTTGAAAACATAATGGATGTAGCGTAGCCCACTGACAAAGTATTTAAAATGGGCAAAGAGGCACTGAGGAAATATAGAAGAGAAGAAAGTAATGACAAATTATTTTGTTAAAAAAAGGATGGATGAAGGAGCAAACAAGGAGATTCTAAATTAGATCAGTATTTCTTCACTTGTAAAAATATGCACTAAACTTCTACGGGATATTAAAAGAATGCAGTCAACCACATTAACCAGGTAAGTTGTGGAGCTGTACAAAACCAGCAGTAAAGCTAGAATACAGACAATGGAACTTGTCATGACAGTAAAGATGACTTGAAAAAAGCAGGGATAACACAACAGCTAATGTTCAACAAATTTCATGTCTCTACCCACACCTTTTAATGAATACTTTAACTCACTCCATACCCCTAATGTGGAGCCAGAACAAAATGGGTGAATGAATGGATGAAAAACATGTTTACCACTAAATTCTTTTTACACTGTACAAATTGAACCCACATTATAAATACCATATTTGTTGATTTCTTTGCCAATTATGCAATATGTGTTTGTATAAGTTCAGCTGTGGTGGAAATGGTGCAGATAGCAATGCAGTGTGTTGTATTGAGTTCTATTTAAACTGATGCATTATTCAAAAGAGTGAAGTACAGATGCAGCTTGATTTCGAATTACTCAATTTACTACAGGTGCCAAAAATCAGCTGACAGTGGGTGAGTGAATGATGAAATAAAGAAACATTCATATTTAAAAAAATTTTAAAGCTGAAATGGCAAAATGGTTTTAACCTTCAAAAAATTTACTTTGGCTAGGAACCCATACACACAAGACAAGACAGATTCTTCTAAAGTGCAATGTGCTCTAGAAAAATAATTACGGTGCAGCAAATATGATGAAAAATGTACATGTGCAAATTTTGTGATTGGTTTGTATCTGTGACCTTTTATAGGCAACTAGTTTTATTTTGGAGGCATCTTTTCTATGCCATTCAACAATATTATTCAGCCATCTTTACACCATCCAATGCCTCCACCCTCCTGTAGTATTGATCTTCATCACACGATTATTGATTTCCTGGTCAGAACTTTTTCCAATATTGTAATAATTATTGTCATACTTTTGCTCACAGTTTACCAGGTAAGCAATTGCCCATATTTAATAAGTCCACTGAAATGTTACATTTGTGAAAGTTTCTACACTGCGCAGTATTGCATCACCAGTTAACTTCAGCAACATTTTGCTGTCTCATATAATCTCTCCCACTCTCTTTGGCTGCTTCTGTCGAAGCTTCATGCACCTATAAAACTGATTTTGCAGTGCTTCATTATTTGCAGCAATTCAGCTGAACAGAAGAGAACTGAGAATAAAAAGCACAGCTATTACAAACTGAGGAATACTGAGTGTTTACATTTTTTTCCCTTTTTTACAAAACTAGAAAATAAATAGACTAAGTTGTTGCAGCCTCTGTAGAGAAGGCTGGAATGTCTCAGGCTGGGAACCTGCAGATCAGCACCTGCAACACAATAACAGGGAAAACAAACAGTCACACACACTGGATTTCAAACATTCAGTTTACGTGGTTGTGGGAAACATAGATGCTGTGTAAAGGGAAATTAAAGAAACCTTTGGAAAAGCTCAGAGGGCAAACTCATATTTAGCAAAGAAAGGAAGGCTGAAATGTGGAAGAAATATACAGAGGCAGTAGATGAACATGATATGGGAGATATGACATTGTGAGAAGAGTCTGACAGAGCATTGAAAGATGTAAGTGAAAACAAGGCACTTGGAAATAGATGAAATTCCCCCAGAAATACTGAGCTCCTTGGAAGAGTCAGCCATGACAAAACTATGCTGCCTGGTGTTCAAGACATGTGTTACAGGTGAAATACCCACAAACATCAAGAAAAAGTTTATAACTGCTATTTCAAAAAAGGCAAGTGACAGGTGTGAAGGCAAATGACAGGTGTGATAATACTGAACCATAAGTTTAATAATTCATGACTGCAAACTTCTAGCAAATTATTTATAGAAGAATGGAAAGAATCATACAAGCCAAATCAGAGGAGAATCTCCTCTTTGAAGTTGCTAAGATAGCAGGAATAAAATTCAGGGTGCACAAGCTTACAGTCTGTAAAGAAACCAGAGTACAGGTATATGAATTAAAAAGCATGAGAAGAAAGAGTCAGGGTTGTAGCAAACTAGACTGCAGTGAGAAGAACTGAAGGACACAAACGGAATGAGACCAGGTTTTAGCCTATATCCCAAGTTACTCAGTTTGTACATTGAGCAATAGAAAAGGAAACCAGACAATTTTGGACAGGGAATTATAATTTAGGGAGCAGACAAAAAATCGAAGTTTATTGATAACATCATAATTGTATCAGAGACAGCAAAGGACTGCGGGAATCAGTCGAATGGAATGGATAACGCCTTCAGAAGAGGTTACAAGGTGAACACCAACAAAAGTAAAGCAAGGCTAGTGGAATGTAGCCTAATTAAATAAGGAGGGGGCAGGGCTATTTTATTAGGAAATGAGACACTGAAAGCTACAGATGAGTTTTGCTATATGGACAGCAAAATAAATGACAATGACCAAAGTAGAGAGGATGTAAAATGCAAATAGGAAGGTAATTATTCACAAAAAAGAGAAATTTATTAACATCAAATACAAATTTAAGTGTTAAGGAGTCTCTTCTGAAAGTATCTTTCTTAATTGCAGCCCTGTATAGAAGTCAAATGTCAACAATATGGACTTCTGGGAAGAAACATGGTGCTATGGGAGAATTCTGAAGATTAGATGGGTAGACTAATGTGGAGGTACAGAACCAAATTATGGAAAAAAAAAGAAATTTATTGTTCAACTTGACAGAAAGAGTAGTTTGATTGAGAGGACTTAATCCTGAGGTAGCAATGAATTGTTGGGGGGGAGTATCTGCAGGGAGGGGGGGGGGGGGGGGGAAATTGTAGAGCTTTGCTGCAGAAATAAGGCTGATAACAACGTAATCTCAGTCTCTTTTACAATGAGAAGATATGTTGCATATTTGATACTATTTTCGCTATATTGAGTCATACATAATTGAAAATCATATCTACATCTACATCCATATTCTGCAATCCACTGTGAGGTGCGTGGCAGAGGATACATAACATTGTACCAGTTATTAGGCTTTCTTCCTGTTCCGTTCATGTATGGAGGGCGGGAAGAATGATTGAATGCCTCTGTGCATGCAGTAATTATTCTAATCTTATCCTCACAGTCCCTGTGTGAGTTATACATTTGGGATTGTAGTATATCCCTAGAGTAATCATTTAAAGCTGCTTCTTGAAACTCTGTCAGTAGACATTCTGGGGATACTTTACACCTATCTTTGAGAGTCTTCCAGTTCAGGTCCTTCAGTATCTATCTGACAATCTTCCACGGATTAAACAAACCTGTGATTATTTGAGCTGCCCTGCTCTGTATACAGGGTGACAACTATTGAACTATATGAAAAAAAGTTAAATTAGTTACAAACTATGGCATGCATACACTTTATTCAACATGTAAATGTCACTACAGATATTTGGATTTAGGTTATGACACGTTTGATATATCTGCCAACATTGGCAATGATGTGGCACAGATGAATAGCGAAATTGTACACGACTTGTTGAATTGTCTGAACATTGATGCTGTCGATGACCTCCGAAATGGCGTTTTCCAGCTCGGCAATGGTTTTGGGGTTATTGTGTACACCTTGTCTTTAATATAGCCCCACAAAATGCAGTCACATGTTTTCAGATCCAGAGAATCTGGATGAGGGGAATGTGGCTTGTGCCAGTGGCCTCTGGGTACTCCAGAGCCAGAATGGGGTCCCCAAAGTGCTCCTCCAGGGCATTAAACACACTCCTGCTTTCGTGGGGTTAAGTTCTGTCTTGCATGAACCACTTATTGTAGAAATAAGGGTCACTTTAGAAAATGGGGACAAAATTGTCTTACAAAACATTCACATACTATTACGAAGTTACTGTGCCAGTAAGAGAGATAGCACCGATTATTCCATGACTGGACATTGCACACCACACAGACACCCACTGAAGGTGAAGAGACTTCTCGATAATGAAATGCAGATTCTCAGTCCCCCCAAATGCACCAATTTTGCTTGTTGACAGACTCGTCTAAATGAAAATGCACTTTTCCGTTAAACCGAACAATATTCAGATCAAAGTCCTGTTTGTCACTTCTGTGTACAATAGTGCTGATGAAACACAACCACTGTTCCATACCCTTGGGGCTAAATGGCTGACGGGTTTGAATTTTGTACGGGAATAGACGCATGTTTCAACAACAATTTGTCGCAGTATCTCCGGTTGGTTCCCACCTGTTGTGCAGCTCATCTCATCAATTTCCTGTGGCCGGTTTGAAACACAGCATGCATATTCTTGAAGTTTTCAACCTTTTTGGATGACCAATATTGCTGACACTGTCCTCACGACACTACCCATTCTCTCAAACTTGCAAATCAAATTGTTGATTGTTAGCACACTTGGACCAGTTGTCTTCTGCTTGAACTATTTCCTTCGGACCACAGTTGGGGTGCTATTGCTCGTATGGTAGGCCTTTACAAGCACTATACACTCAGGCACACTGTGCTGTGACATTTTCGCATGCAAATGGTGAAAGGCATGTGTGAATTCACATACCAATTCCCATCATGCCCTGCAGCCAACCGTGTAGTTTGAACATCCTAACGCAAGCCATTCAGAATTTGATGATGATTTTATTTCATATAGTTCAATAGCTGTCAGAATGTACGTTCAATATCTCCTGTTAGTTCTGTCTGGTATGGGTCCCACCCTTGAGCAATATTCTTGAACGAGCCGCACAAGTGATTTGTAAGCAATCTCCTTTGTAGACTGAATGCACTTCCACAGTATTCTACCAATGAAGCACAGTCTAACAGCAGCAACTACCCACAACTGAGCCTGAGTGAACATCCCATTTCATATCCCTACAAAGCATTACAACCAGTTATTTGTATGAGCTGGATAATCCAAACTGTGGCTCATTGATGTTATAGTCATAGGATACTGCATTTTTTCATTTTGTTGAGTGCAAAATTTTACATTTTTGAACATTTAGAGAAAGTTGCCAATCTCTGCACCACACTGAAATCTTAACAAGATCTAACTGAATATTTATAAAATATTTATCCCACTTTCTTTCAGATAGTACTTCATTATAGATAACTGCATCATCTGTGAAAATCCTGATTTTACTATTAATACTATCTGCAAGGTCATTAACATACAACAAGAACACTACTTGCATCACAACAGCCAAAATGACTTCTGCATCTGACAATGACTCTCCATCCAAGATAGCATGCTGCATCCTTCTTACCAAAAAGTCCTCAATCCAGTCACAAATATCACTTGATACCTCATATGATCATACTTTTGACAATAAGCAAAGCTGTGGTTCTAAGTCAAATCCGTTTCAGAAAACAAGAAACATAACATCCACCTGGTTGCCTTGATCCAAAGCTTTCAATATGTCATGGGAGAAATGTGAAAGTTTGGTTTGAAAACCATGCTGTCTGGCATTGAGGAGGTCATTTTATTCAATGTACATCATTTTGTTTGAGCTCAGAAAATGTTCTAAGATTCTACAACAAATTGATGTCAAGGATATTAGATGACAGTTTTGTGGATCACTTCTACTACCTTTCTTGTAGATAAGTGTGACCTATACCTTTTTCGGAGAACTTGACACAGTTTTTTGTTTAAGGGATCTATGAGAGATTACAGTTATGAGATGGGCTGACTCAGCCACAAATTCAATATAGACTCTGACAGGGATTCAATCGGGCCTGCAGCTTTGTTCAGTTTTAACAATCTCAGCCATTTCTTAACACCACTGGCACCAATACTTCTTTCATTCATCTTTTCAGTGGTACAAGGACTAAAGTTGAGCAATTCTCCTGGGTTTTCCTTTGTAAAGTAAATTTGAAAAAGTAGTTAAGCATTTCAGGTTTTGCTCTGCTACCCTCAATTTCAGTTCCTGTCTCATTCACTAGGGCTGGACGCTAACTTTGTGCATTAACAGCCTTTACATAGGAACAGAATTTCTTTGGTTTTTGTGAAATGTCATTTTCACAATATTCTGCTATGGTGGTCATTGAAGGCATCAGTAATTGATCTCTTGACAGCCAAATGCATTTCATTCAGCACCTATCTATAGCCCTACTATTTGTTTTACACCTGTTATGCAGTAATCTTTGTTTGTTTAGAAGTTTCTTTGCAGTGACAGTGTATCATGGAGTTTCCCTAATGGCAGTAAATAGACAACCTTGACATAATTTACTTTTTGATATGCACTGTAAAGTGTTGGATGAAAGTTCAGCCTATTCCCCTGGCATGTTTCACTCAGACTTCCATTTCCTCTTAAAATTCAAAGTTGCTCTTGTTCATCAGCATTTTTCACCTAACACAGAAGCAACTCCAGCTGTGGAAGAGTGCCTTGCAGCCCTTCCAATGGTACACTACAAAGACGAAATTTCACTGGATGAAATATGTTAATGTTAAAGAAGATTATGTTGAAAAACATTCTGGAAACATAAATGCACGTTTTTCAGTATGAGGCAGAGAACTTTCGAGACCTCCCTCCTACCTCCACTGATTTCATCTCTACTGATTACACTTATTACACATTTCAGTTAATTCTGAAGTTCATTATGAAGTGCACAGCAGAAGACACAGCCCACTGTACCACATATTTACATTTCATCCTGCTCCATTACCTCGTACAATTCTGTCTGTATTATGTCTGAAATGCAAAGTCTTTTTTGTGAGGTAAGGGAGATTGTTACACACAGAGAAATAATCCATTTTAAAAATGACATTCCTACAGCGTGATTATATCAAACCTATGGAAATGCTGGAAAGGCGTTATTTCAGTGGATAAAAAGTGGTATTATTGGTTTGTCCAGTGCATGATATCTTTATGTAATTACTGATGCAAGGGGGTGGGAGATTGTCACCCCCAAGGAAGTTGCATCACAGGAATGCCATTTTTGAAAATACTGCAGTGAATGGAAAGAGTAATGACTCGAGGAATAAACTCTGGAATTTTGGTGTATGGAGTTATTGCTCCTTCTATGAAAGCAGGCAACAAATGTTCATAATATTGAGGTATTCAGTGGTGTAACTGATTACTATTTGGAAAGCAAGCATTCATTTATTTGCATACCATTTATATAAGAGTAATTTTGTAATTCTTCCATGAGGTCTTCCATGAGATCCTATAGCTCTGATATTTTTCTTGCATGGACTTTTACGTTGTAGTATTGTGATTCTTCACTGGATAACTGTCTATTAAAGTTGGAAATCTGCTGCTTGCTTAAGAAAATGTGTTGCTCTGACATCCACAAATCCACAAAAATATTTATACAGGGTGTTACAAAAAGGTACGGCCAAACTTTCAGGAAACATTCCTCACACACAAATAAAGAAAATATGTTATGTGGACATGTGTCCGGAAACGCTTACTTTCCATGTTAGAGCTCATTTTATTACTTCTCTTCAAATCACATTCATCATGGAATGGAAACACACAGCAACAGAACGTATCAGCGTGACTTCAAACACTTTGTTACAGGAAATGTTCAAAATGTCCTCCGTTAGTGAGGATACATCCATCCACCCTCCGACGCATGGAATCCCTGATGCGCTGATGCAGCCCTGGACAATGACGTATTGTATCACAGCCATCCACAATACGAGCATGAAGAGTCTCAACATTTAGTACCGGCGTTGCATAGACAAGAGCTTTCAAATGCCCCCACAAATGAAAGTCAAGACGGTTGAGGTCAGGAGAGCGTGGAGGCCACAGAATTGGTACGCCTCTACCAATCCATCAGTCACCGATTCTGTTGTCGAGAAGCGTATGAACACTTCAACTGAAATGTGCAGGAGCTCCATCGTGCATGAACCACATGTTGTGTCGTACTTGTAAAGGCACATGTTCTAGCAGCACAGGTAGAGTATCCCGTATGAAATCATGATAACGTGCTCCATTGAGCGTAGGTGGAAGAACATGGGGCCCAATCGAGACATCACCAACAATGCCTGACCAAACATTCACAGAAAATCTGTGTTGATGACGTGATTGCACAATTGCATGTGGATTCTCGTCAGCCCACACATGTCGATTGTGAAAATGTACAATTTAATCACGTCGCAATGAAGCCTCATCCGTAAAGAGAACATTTGCACTGAAATGAGGATCGACACATTGTCAGATGAACCATTCGCAAAAGTGTACCCCTGGAGGCCAAGTGGCTGCTGATAGTGCCTGCACATGCTGTACACGGTACGGAAACAACTGGTTCTCCCATACCACTCTCCATACAGTGACGTGGTCAACGTTACCTTGTACAGCAGCAACTTCTCTGACGCTGACATTAGGGTTATCATCAACTGCACGAAGAATTGCCTCATCCATTGCAGGTGTCCTCATCATTCTAGGTCTTCCCCAGTCGCGAGTCGTAGGCTGGAATGTTCTGTGCTCCCTAAGACGCCGATCAATTGCTTCGAACGTCTTCCTGTCGGGACACCTTCGTTCTGGAAATCTGTGTCGTTACAAATACACCGCGCCACAGCTATTGCCCCGTGCTAATCCGTACATCAAATGGGCATCTGCCAACTCCGCATTTGTAAACATTGCACTGACTGCAAAACCACGTTCGTGATGAACACTAATCTGTCGATGCTACGTACTGATGTGCTTGATGCTGGTACTGTAGAGCAATGAGTCGCATGTCAACACGAGCACCGAAGTCAAGATTACCTTCCTTCAATTGGGCCAACTGGCGATGAATCGAGGAAGTATAGTACATACTGGCGAAACTAAAATGAGCTCTAACATGGAAATTAAGTGTTTCCGGACACATGTCCACATAACATCTTTTCTTTATTTGTGTGTGAAGAATGTTTCCTGAAAGTTTGGCCGTACCTTTTTCTAACACTCTGTATAATTTGGTACCAGGTGGTGGTAATGAAAGGACTAACACATATATAGCTGAGCATGACCTCACAAATTAAGTTCTGGCACAGGTAAACAAGAAAAATTATCCAGTCAGTATACTCTGTGACCTAGCTACAGTCTGTGACATCATGCCTTCTACAAATGGCATCTAACCTTCAGAATAGAAAGTAGAGGGTCGCACTGGTGCACTTAGACACAAGAACGAAACAAACTTGACAATTGTATAACATCAAATGTAGGTCCCATAAGTGGCAGTACCAGGTCTGTTGTTTATCTTGGGTCAAATTATGATGATCCCTCAAGTATAGGGAACATACATTCATGGTCGCATGCCATGTGGATTCACCTTTCAGCTCACAGCAGTCCCCACTGTACTCTGTCGACATCACATTGGGGTGACGTGGTGGCCACCTATGCCATTGAGCGGCTCCTCCTGGCTCTTGGTGTCTGCAGCTGGTCCCACACCATTGGACAGGTCACCGGCCACACGTGTCAGCTGCACCGGGTTGGAGCCCTGCACACACATACATACTGGCTGCACCCACTGACTGTGCTAGAGCCAAATAGGAAAAACTTTAAACTGTCAATATTTTATGGAACTTTTCCAAGGCCTTCAGATGCACAGATCTTTTAATTCTACAAGAGAAACCATAAAATGTTGCACTGTGAACAGAGTCTTGTCTCAGTTACAGAAAACAGATCACATTAACAAATTATAATACAGGAATAAAACCAAATTCACAGTGAGAAATGCACTAAGTATGGAGATCCACAAGGATCAGTATTTCGCCCACTACTGTTTTGCCCTAAATAAAATGTGATATAGAGATTCTTGAGCAATATTTCTGGGCGTATTGGTGTGAGAAATCCATGCTATCCAGTGGCTTTTTACAGAATAATTGCTTCTAGTTTGACTCTTTACACAATTTTTTTTTTCATATCTGGATTGGGCTGCAAACTAAGCTTTCATTTGACTCAGCTGCTATATACGGGACCTAATTGTTAAATACTGTATATTGCATTGTCATGGAAAAATATTTGGACTTCACTTGTAACTGCCCGCAATTGACTTTACATGGAGATGATGATTACAGAGCAATCTAATTAACAGGACATTGAACTCACAGAGACACAGAATTCCACTGTTCACTGGTTGTAGCTTTTCTGATGTGGTATGAAGATATTATGATATGGTTTGCCATCCATGTGAGAATATTTCATTATAGCATCGCTGTATTGTTCCTTCCACTGCATTCAGTGAACCTTCACACTAGATGTATTGGCCAACTCGATCCATACTACTCTGCACCACTGTTAACATACAGCTAACACTGCCAGAAAAGAAACCTGAGAAAGTACTGAGCTGTTTGAAAATCCAGCTTGAGGGGAAAGATTAAAATGGACACTACTGATGTTGGCAGCAAGAATTGCGAGCAAATGGAACAAATTTGTTTCCAAACAAGACACACAGTGCATAATGTAAATGTTGGGTTGCAAATGTCTATGATATGCAGACATTTGCAGCACAACCACATCACAATACCTTCACAGCAGGCCAGAATAGCTACACCCAGGCCTATCACTGAAGCCTGTTTGTGTACAGTGTAGTTTTGCCTTTCTTTAAGTTTACAGTCCCGTTAGTTTGGTTACTCTGAAATCATCATCTTCTTCTTCTTCTTCTTCTTCTTCTACTTCTTCATAAGTCAGTTGCTGGGAAGTTATAAGTGAACTTTAAGTAACTTTCAACAATAAGTACAATGTAGAGTAGTTAACAGTAACTTTCTGAATATAGTAGGTGAGTTAAATAAAAACTTAGTTTCTCCAGGTAATTATCTAATTCTCTTAGGAAACGGCTTTCAAAGACTGCTATCTGAAATACACCTCTATGATACCGGAAAGGTGGAGATTCAGTCACTGAGTCAATAAGTGAAGACTAAGAACTCTCAGGTACATGATGGATTATCTAGCAGAATACTAAAGCACTGTGCTGCCTATGTTGGTCCAGTACTTGGCCAAATTTGTAATTCTTCTTTTAGGAATGTTTAGTTTCCTGAATGCTTAAAGAACTCAACAGTGAAACCACTTTATATAAAAAAAATATTAAAAAAATGGATAATGGAGACAAATTCACATTTCAGTGCCAATGGCTTTTCAGAAGGAGTTTAAAAAAATTAATAAGTAGCAATAATATTTTGTCTATTGTAAGTAATTGTGCAACTGGGAATTTGCAGAAGTGACTTTATACTGACTGACCAGCCCAGTGACTGTACATGGTTGTGCACGAACTGCCCTCTGCTCTGTAGCAGCAGCTGTTTATAGATGCATATAAATCTGTCTTTACAGAAAAATAAATTATGTATAAGATTTTTGAAAACATAGTCAGTGATCTTTAAAGTAGTTAAAATCAAGACTGTTTTAAATTTTAATTTTAATAAATTATGCAGTTGCTGAATTTCAACAGTAACATAAAAGACAGAAAAGTAGAGAAAACATATATACATTAAGCAATTAAGTTATTTTGATTAACAACTATCTGAATGCACAAAAAACAACACATGTAGCTGGTTCTAATTTTATGAGCAAAATTTTAAGCGTGTACTAGAATTATGTGGAAGAACACATTGAGATTTGAGGGGACTCACTAAAATTCATCATCCTGGTGCTGTGGGGAACAGAACCCATGTTATAGTAGAAGTAGCTTCTTTTCCACATTTTCAAAGGTCTAAACAAAAAAATTTTACTGTGCAATCAAGTTTTGAACACAAGAACAACTGTTCAGAAGAGGAAAGTTTACACTTTTATCACAAATGCAATGTAGAATGAAATGAGTCAGTTCTTAATTGCAAAAGCCAGAGAATCTTAAATCTGTTCATTACTGCCCCACCTACCACAAATGCAAAGAAAGTTTCAGGTAAACCCTAGGTATTTTTTGGCATAGACTCCAAATCTGCAATAAAATGAAGATTTCCATTTGAAAATAAAAAAAATTGACCACTGCATTGTGGGGAGAGAAGTTAGTGGGCAGCACAGATATATGTCCCCTTTGAAAATATTAACTTTTTATCTGGAACATTTTTTCATACAATTCACATTTTTTGGAGCTATTCAGTTGTTCTATACCAAAACAAACAACCTATACATTAAATACAGGGTGTTTAAATATAGTGTCATATATTCCTATATGAGTTAGTATTGGTGAATAATAGAAGTAAAAGTACTTATTTTGATATGTCCAAAAATCAATACCTGTTATGACATGAGCTGTTGAAAATCCGCAGTTCTCAGACTGTATTTTATTTACAGATGAGGCAGAATTCACAAGAGATGCCATAGTAAATTACTACAGTATGCATGTATGGACCAATGCAATACTCGAGCAATCACAGTGATAAGGCATCAGGATCACTTCAGAATGAATGTATGGCTGGGAATTGTCAGTGAAAGGCTCTTAGGGCTGTAGACTTTACCATACAGTTAAACAGGTGCCGCATATCAGTTTTCTGTACAATAAATTATTAGCACTAATGGAGAACATTACCATTACAGAAAGATGATTGTTTTATGCATGACAGGTCACCACCCAATTTTCTACTGATTGTGTAACAGTATCTCACTGCAATGTTCATGGGTAATGGATTGACTGGGGAGGTCCAGTACCATGGTCTCCTCATTGACCAAATCTGAATCCGTTGGATTTCTGGCTCTGGGGATATTTAACAACATTGATGTGTGTCCGACCCATCAACAATGTCAAGATGTTGCAGTAGCTTGTGACCAATGCACAAAACACAATCCAAATGGTGCTCCGTATATCTGAAAGAATGCTTATTCACTGTGAAGTAGCACTGAAGAATGCATCAGAATGCATGGTAAGTGCATGCCTGTAGCATACATTTCTATGTAACACACAGATGGGAATGAGAGAACACATTGAGCCATATCTCAACAGATACTGGTTTCCGGACACATCTTTTATTCCATTTTTGACCAATATTAGCTCCTACAGGTATATGTAACAATTTTCTATAATACCCTGTATATGTAAAGGGTGACATCACAATAAGTGGAGGAACAGTACCTTACTACATTCTGCCATGTCTAAATATAATTTGTGAGGCTCTTACTTTCTCCCCATTTTATTATCAGTTTCTTGGTTGTTCTCCTTTTACCTTAAGTTGCCTTGTTTGCATACATATTGAGTTTTTCGGTCACCCCAACACCGCTATATGTGATCCAGCATGACACACGGCATTTCCTGTAAGCTCAATCTCTCTGATGAGTGAGACGACCTTTGACAAATGATCGGCATATATAGTGGAGCCATTCTTCTGACTCTCAGCGCCCATTAAGTCATAGAGCATATTGTGTAGCTACATCACAGAAGCTGAGTTGTCAGATCGGCCCCAGTGGGGTCATACCAGAATGGCTCATGTGACTTTTTTTAAAACTAAGTACCAAGATTTGTCTCTTGAGAGCCATTTAAGCCACTAGACTAAATAAGTCTGCAGTCAAGAAAGACACTCTATAATTTAATAATAAAATTAAATAAATTAAGTTTAATAATAAAGTAAAGGACAAAAGAGATAAAGCTAGTATTCTTTACCCCACAGAATCTCGGTCAAACACTTGTAAATAAATAGTATGTGGCCTGTGAAAAGTGCGACACTGTTGGTATATATTGCATCAGTTGTGACAATTGTCCTGCCAGGTATGTGTGGCAGACTGGCAGAGGGCCTGCTATTATGTTTCGAGAACACGACAGTCTGAGAAATTCAAAGTCCACTTTAAGTAGCAGCTTACGTGATTCAGGCCACTCCATAACAGGTGTAGTCAATAATTCAAAAGTCTTAGACAGAGAAGTGAAGGACCATCTTAAACGTTGTGGAAGAGTCTAAAGCTATACCCCAAACATACCCTTAACAATCAGCTGGAGTTAAGACGTTACAATATACTGTCTATCTTTGATCACCTTTCAAAGATGTAGTGTGATATTTGCTAGGTTATTGATCCTGGGCTTGTTGTTTCTGGTCTATTTGGCTTTACAATTTTTTTGCTGACATATTTTATAATTTATATGATTATGCTGTGTAACAGAGGCCTCAAACATTTCCAAAATATTTGGATTGCGTAAAAATGTTTGTAGCTTTCCCTGCTATGTGCACGGTGATGCTAGTGCCCTCCATGATACACATGAACACACTGGCACACTGAGCAGGCTGAAGCATTGCTGTCTGCAGCTTCCCAGTATGAAGTGAGGATTCATAACCAGGGGCGTTCAATGTATCTAACTGGGGCTTTTACTTTTCTTGTTTTGTTATTTTGCTCTTTTCACTGTAGGTAGGTGCACATTTAATATTTCAGTTTTCAACCTGTCAATTTGAATTACGACATCCCGCTTGTTGTGGGTAACAGTACTTTACTTTGAGATGTCGACTACCCCTCCTTTTTGTATCTGGGTTTAAACATGTCACTGATGTGTGAGTACTTCGTATTGGTTGTCGTCAGCATAGGTTATTAGGATAGCTATCTGTTTATCGTAATGTTCATTGTACATTTCCTATCTTGTACACCTGAAGATGTGATTTGAAATCACAAAAGTTTTTGTGTTCCCATAATAGTTCATATACAAGTGAAAGAGGTTTATTTCAGAAACACTTTATAATCAACTCCACCACTAAAACAGCTTTTAATCCAATACTAAATGTGTCTTCAAACAGATTATATCTGAAATTGACTGCCTAATCAGTTGTCAGGACATCGCTCAGCTGGAGACAGTGCTGCCAGTGTTACCACTGCCACTCACCCTGCGCCCTCTCCTCGCGAGCAGCACCCTCCGGACTGGCGGCACGAAGAGGTCGGGGTCTGGCGGCGGCACGCTGCGGTCCCCCTCGCAGGTGACGCCCGCCACCCACGACGCGATGGTGCCCACGACGAGTGTCAGCAGGAATCCCAGCACGACAACCCACAGGTACGACACGCGGTACAGGTAGAAGTACTCGCTGCAATGTGGGGGATAATACGTATTGTACATATGTGTAACATGTGGATCCCAGGTGTGGTGTGCGTGTGACATCATGATATAACTACCAATGTTGTTGTTGTGGTCTTCAGTCCAGAGACTGGTTTGATGCAGCTCTCCATGCTACTCTAACCTGTGCAAGCTTCTTCATCTCCCAGTACCTACTGCAACCTACATCCTTCTGAATCTGTTTAGTGTATTCATCTCTTGGTCTCCCTCTATGATTTTTACCCTCCACACTGCCCTCCAATACTAAATTGGTGATCCCTTGATGCCTCAGAACATGTCCTACCAAACAATCTCTTCTTCTAGTCAAGTTGTGCCACAAACTGCTTTTCTCCCCAATTCTGTTCAATACCTCCTCATTAGTTATGTTATCTACCCATTTAATCTTGAGCATTCTTCTGTAGCACCACATTTTGAAAACTTCTATTCTCTTCTTGTCTAAACTACTTATCATCCACATTTCACTTCCATACATTTCTACACACCATACAAATACTTTCAGAAACGACTTCCTGACACTTAAATCTATACCCAATGTTAACAAATTTGTCTTCTTCAGAAATGCTTTTCTTGCCATTGCCAGTCTAGATTTGATATCCTCTCTACTTCAACCATCATCAGTTATTTTGCTACCCAAATAGCACAACCCCTTTACTAATTTAAGTGTCTCATTTCTTAATATAATTCCCTCAGCATCACCTGATTTAATTCGACTACATTCCATTGTCCTCGTTTTGCTTTTGTTGATGTTCATCTTATATCATCCTTTCAAGACACTGTCCATTCCATTCAGCTGCTCTTCCAGGTCCTTTGCTGTCTCTGACAGAATTACAATGTCATCGGCAAACCTCAAAGTTTTTATTTCTCCTCCATGGATTTTAATTCCTACTCCAAATTTTTCTTTTGCTTCCTTAACTGCTTGCTCAATATACAGATTGAATAACATTGGGGCCGGCCAGTGTGGCCGAGCGGTTCTAGGCGCTACAGTCTGGAACTGCGCGACCGCTACGTTCGCAGGTTCGAATCCTGCCTCGGGCATGGATGTGTGTGATGTCCTTAGGTTAGTTCAGTGTAAGTAGTTCTAAGTTCTAGGGGACTAATGACCTCAGCAGTTAAGTCCCATAGTGCTCAGAGCCATTTTTGAAAAACATTGGGGATAGGCTACAACCCTGTCACAGTCCCTTCCCAACCACTGCTTCTCTTTCATGCCACTTGAGTCTTATAACTGTCATCTGGTTTCTGTACAAATTGTAAATAGCCTTTCTCTCCCTGTATTTTACTCCTGCCACCTTCAGAATTTAAAAGAGAGTATTCCAATCAACTTTGTGAAACACAAGCTTGCCTTTCCTTAATCTGTTCTCTAAGATAAGTCATAGGGTCAGCATAGCCTCACGTGTTCCAACATTTTACTGTCAATACGGAATTTTAATTGAACGCTACTCTTTCTGTTTACTAAACTACCCCATACAGTGTGCATTTTTTCATACTTCCATCCTTTTATTCTCAGGTGATGCTTCATTCCACTATTATGAGCCATATTTGAATGTTTTCTGTATATTCTTTGCTGATTTTATGTTAATCTTGTTTTATGAGACATTGCATTTCATTAATAGTTGCTTGTAAGTGGAAGGTACACAGTGTTTTAATAACTTTTCAATAAATTATTAGGAACAGTAAAAATGTATTGATGTACTCATATATGCAGAAATGTTAAGAATAATCAAGAAGTTAGTATTGATTAGAATGAAAGCAGTTGCTGACGTGTGTGAATATTACCAGACTATCAGTTTAGTAAGTCATGGTTGTAAAATACTAAAACAAATTCTTTACAGAAGAATGGAAGAACTGGTGGCAAGTTTGTATAGATTCTGGAGAAATGCAGCAAAATATGAGGCAATAGTGATCCTACAACTTATCTTAGAAGATAAATTAAGGAAAGGCAACCCTACATTTACAGTATTTGTAGACTTAAGAAAGGTTTTGACAGCCATGCCTGGAATGCTCTCCTTAACTCCTGAAGGTAGTAGGGGTAAAATACAGGGAGCAAGAGGCTATTTACACCATGTGGAAGTTATAACAGTTGAGGGAACGGAGGAAAGCAGTCATTGAGTGAGTGAGGCAGGGTTGTAGGCCTATCACTAATGTTATTCAATCTGTACATTGAGCAAGAAGAAAAGGAAGCCTAAGAAATATTTGGAGTGGGCATGGAGAAGAAATAAAACTTCTGAGGTCTGTCAATGACAGTGTAATTCCCTCAGAGGCAGCAAAGGCCTTGGAAGTGCAGTTGAAAATTATGGACAGTGTCTTGAGAGAAGGATATAAGATAAACATCAACTAAAGCAAAACAAGGATAATTGGATATAGTTTAATTAAACCAAGTTATGCTATGGGAATTAAATTAGGAAATGACACACTTGAAACAGTAGACAAGTTTTGTTATTTGGGCAGCAAAATAACTTAGGATGACTGGAGTAGAGAGGACATAAAATTTAGAGTGGCAATGGCAAGTAAGGCGTTTTTGAAGAAGAGAAATTATGTTAACATTATCAATTTAAGCTTTAGGAAGTCATTTCTGAAGCTATTTTTATCAGTGTACGTACCCATGTTCGGAAGATAGAGTTCACACATGAAGAGACTAGAAGCCTCTGAAATGGGGTGCTATAGAAGAATGTTGATAATTTAATGCCTAGATTGTGTAACTAATGAGGAGGTACTAAATACAGTTGGGGGGCACAACCTGACTAGAAGAAGGAATTGGTTGATAGGAGACATTCTGAGATACCAGGTGATCACCAATTCTGTACTGGAGGGAAGTGGGGGTGGGAGGGAAGGGGGCTGTAAGAATCATAGAGGGAGACCAAGACATGAACAGAGTAAGCAGATTCAGTAGGATGTACGTTGCAGTAGTTACTCAGAGATGGAGAGTCTTGCACAGGCTAGAGTAGCATGGAGAGCTGCATCAAACCAGTCTCTGGACTGAAGGCCACAACAATAGCAATAACAAATAATAATAATAAATAACAAAATATATGTTCACATTTTGTGCATGTCCAGGTGTGCAATGGGAACATGTGGTGATAAACACTGGAACCAATCCTTATATCGTTCAGTGTAATAGCATCGGTGCTCTCTTTACACACTCGTGATCTACAGCCTTAACTAAGACAGGTAGTGTGAAGCTGATCTTCACCAATTTTCTCTTTGAGTTCCAGGTGAGAACAGAGGAAGGCAGGTTGTGGTGTTGACACTGCATTATCTGTGGCTAACATTCTCCCAGGCTGAAGTTATCGCTGAATTGTTACTCGACATTTTATTAAAAAGATTTATGAATATAAGTCCTATATCCTATGGAAGGTAGAAAGTGTACGAGATGTGGCAGTAGCTGCTCCATGCCTACTCGGGTGACTTTTGGCACCCACTGTCCACAACCTCCTCACTGCCCCACTACTACTGCAGGCCGACACCACCGTGGACAGTGAAGCTCTTGACACTGTGCTTCCAGGTGATCAGCTGAGTTGTGAAAGGCACGTTCCTGTATGATATTTCAACAACAGACACAGTCGTTACCTTTGGGAGCTGCTAGCTGGGTCACTATGCATACTTGCTGCCTGGCCTACAACTGGACCGAAGCACTGTGTGCGTCACACAGTTATTCGTAGCTGAGGCTGATTCCCAGTGTCAGTTACACACTGTGATCCTCTTTTGTTTTTCAGAGACCGCACTGATATTCCGTGAAATGCAAATGCCTTCAGTGTTTACCACCCCTGGTGGGCAAGGTGCCCAGCCTTATTTAAACTGATACCTCCATTCCAGTTTACTACAACTTTTGGACTTCTTTGTATTGCTAGAATCCTTAATTACAGCGTCCCAGAAACTTTGTGTTTACATGAGGACACTGGCCTTACAGCGTTTCATCTTGAGATTATATCAGAGGCAGTGCTCAGCGACAGCTGATTTTCTAAGCTGTTTTAGTTGGGTGTGTCAGTGAACCTGTCCTCAACTGTTCTACTGCTCTGCCCCATGTAAGATATGCTACATACACTTGACCTTCTGAGAAGCACATCATCTCTAACATTGCAAGCCACATTGCTTATCTTTGTTGACGTGAGTGAAATACTGTGGATGCCATTTTCCATACAGGCCTACTGATATCAGTAGATATTGAGTAATTATTTCTCTATTTCAATACACTTCTTTTAGATGATGTAATTCTGCAGCAGTGCTCTCATGATCTGACACTACACGAGGAAGGCTTCGCTGCAATGCCCATAGTTGGTAATAATGGCACAGTACAATGAGCCTACACTTATGTAGTTCTGGAGTACATCGGATAGTGATTCAGCTGGAACTAATGTATAAAGTAATATATCTTTTGTTATTATAATATTTTGTAACACCAGCAAAGTGTATTTCCTTAGTTTTAATTTATTGAATTATTTTGAAGTTTGGGGACCCATGTTTCTGTCACATTTAACTATTTTCCTTTATTTTTGAAAGCCTATGCCTTTGTATTTTGAGTTTCCAGGATGAAATACTGATAACTATATGTGAAAAATTATGTCCCCCCTTATCAATTATCAGCAGAGAATTTTGGTCTTATCAATATTTAAAACTGTTAAAACCCCATTTTAAATTTATTGCATCTGACACTAATTGATTATTCAAGCTTAACAAAACTTCAATTACTATTTGATTAAAGTATTATACACATTCCATTTGCGAACAAATACCAAGATGAGTGATACTCTACAATCCATCTTGTATCTTTGGTTTATGTTTCTTTAGCTGGAGGTAGCTGGCAGTGAGCTGTGGAGAAAGGAACCCGTTTTGTAACTGTGTTGATGATCAGACATGTGGAGAAAAAACTGCAATTTCTCTCCATTGCACCCATGTGAAACACATTGTTTATGTGTCAACAAATCTGAAAAACTGAATTTTTTTTTAAGAATTTCATTTTATACCTGATTAGATAATTCTGAGAACATGACTGAAATGCATTGTTGACTATTTCATTGCATGAATGAATTGTGCTGGTATACTGAGACCAAGAAGGAGAAGGATATATTGTTCTGAACGTTTTCAAGATCCAGACACCCTTTTGGTAAAATCATACTCCATTTTTTTTCCAGACAGCAAGCAAAAACAACAAGTACAACAATGTACTTAAGATGAGTGTTATTCTTAACTATTTATTGTTCACAATGTTAATGAAATATTTCTAGCACCTGAGCCCTGCAATTTCTTTTAGTCAACTCTACATATTGTGTCCACAGACAGATGTGTGTGACTTTTTATTGCAACAGTTATTCAAACATATTTTAATCATACAGCAGGACACGGTGGCTTTAGAACACCCAGTACATACCAGCTAGCAAAATATCTGGAGCACCAAGAGAATGTGTATTTCAGGCAAAATCGTGTCATCCCAGTAAAACAAACATGTGAAGCAGTGCAGCAGGAGCTAGGAGTCAAACTCAGCTATAAATAGTGGTGTGACACAAATTTTAACATCATTCTTTACAAAAAGATATTTCCAAGTCAAAAACAAAGTCATATTCTATGAGAACATGGAAACATGTCTTTCAGTACCCATGTAAGGAACTATAATCTGGGAACTTCCCTCCATTACTCAACAAAATAGAACAATTAGTACAAAATAAGTCATTAGGTGGAATCTTTGGGAATCTCTGTGCACCCCCCCCCCCCTCTCACTCTTCCAAATTGGGGCATCTTTACATGCTCACTGTGCACTCAGAACTGAGAACTGTGAAGAGTGATGTGATGCGCGATCGACAGATGTACTAGAGACACTGACCTACACATCTGTGCAAAACTTCATCAGGCTTCCACTGTGGTTTCCTTTTTTGCAACTGATTGGACCTTACTTTCTGAATAGCCCTCATATGATTTTCTTTAAAAAAAATGGTAAATCCAGGGTGGAATGTATTAACATAAGATAATTGCAGTCTCTGGCTACTGAGACCTGACTTGGTTTGTGGCCTCATCAGACAGAGACTGCTGTCATGTATGAGTGAGCCCCATTTGCATGTCTGTGTGTGGAGGGGGACGCGCGCCCAATGAGGTCTTGTTGGCCAAACACTCATTTTCTGGTGCCTGTCTGCAACTCAGTATCTCTGCTATATGGTGAGTAGCAACTATCCTTTTCACAATACTGTTACTAAGAAATGAGATTTATGAAGAAGAATCTAGACCCCAAAACAGGTTCTATGTGCTATTAAAAATTACATATCAATAAGCAAAGTTTTTCCTCTGTAGCACGGAACCCATGAGGTGTGGAACTAACAACTTATGACCCAAACCTTCCCCCAAAGGGATCAAAAGAATGTGTGCCTTCAAGCTTATAAACTAAATATTTTACTGTCATGCAAGTGATAGCAAAGGTGATATAATGTGTGAAAAAGAGGAAAAAAATTGAATTTTGTGACAGTCCAGGCAGCAGGTACACTTAACAGTACATCTCACATCAACTGGAGAAGATGACTGGGTCAGTCACTGAAGTATCGTGTGGAATAATGGAACTGACAACTCTCCTGAGCACCCAAAAGTACAGTGTTAATTTATGATGCTGCGGAAATGTGAGAGGAGATGCTGCGGCTGACCTGGGGTCCTGGGTGGGCGGCGGCGGTGTGGCCGTAACGTTGAAGTCGCAGCCGTCCGTCCTGGTGGGCAGCCTTACTGCGTCTGGCCGGGGGACGCCGAAGCCGACCCACATGGAGAAGGCGAGCCCCGTGGCCAGGCCCGTTATGGCTCCCTGCAACACCGTCACGTAGCAGTAGGCGTTCAGTGGGAAGAGGGGCTGAAAAATAGTCAAAAAAGTCTGCAGGGATCTGAGAAAAGTTCACGTCGCTCTTTCAGTTGACGGTGAGGAGAAAGAACTGAAGGATGAGAAAGCCTTGTGGGCATCTGTAGATATTTATGCAATCTGAGCAAGACTAATATTGCCGTTTTTGATACCAAAGCATTTGGGAAATTCGTGTCGATTGTTAAGAAAAGTAACGAGGAAAAACGTCACTGATTACTACCCTTAAAAGTGAAGCAACAGGAAGTGAACTTAATCATCCAGTGGGCTCGCCATTTTTTGTAACACAAGCCGGCACACGCTATATTTTGTACACTTGTAAAGAGTAGTGGTCTTTATGATACCGTGGTTAAGATATGTGAGCAAAATCATTGTTTAATCTTATTTTGATTACACAACCTTAAAATAAACTTACATAACCTTGCTAGAGGATTGCTTAACTAAACAATAATGAAATAAACTTTCATTATGTCACTCCGTTTCCACGGATAGGTTTTACCTCTCAGTAATGACCCACGGTATACAGCTGCATCAGATCCCAACCAACCAATTATTTTATTACTAATTAACTCGTAGGGAACAGCTTCATTAGGGGGTCGTGCTGCTACCTCAATCTGTGTCACTTTCATGCGCGACGCATAAATTTTTTTTGTTACCTACCTCGCTGTTTATTTTATGTTACTGCTGATCACTTGGACATATGACAACACAATTTATCACCAATCTATCTGAAGCAAAAACGAAGGAATTGGTATAGCCTCACAACTGTGAAACAACAATGGAACAGTGCAAAACAATGTCATTTGTGTTTGGCGGACTTTATACATAGGCAAGGCAGCTCGAGAGTTGAAGTGTGGTTATGCAGTTCCAACTTTATGTTGGTATAGAGAACCAGCAACTAAGTTTATTTAAACTATTATCACAGTTGCACACAATTTTTGATGGTGACTGATTTCACACACTTACATTCATTTTCAAACAACTGCCTTCATTCCAAATGTTTAACTAAGCCTAATTCAATTGATAAGAGTCTTTTGAATAGATCATTGGAATTATGCTTAGTTAGACATTTGAATGTAGGCAGTTGTTTGAGAATGAATGCAAGCATTCAAAACTAGCCACTGTCAAAAATTACAAGCACCTGTAATGGAAACCTAAATAAATAATCAGTTTAAGCATGCTAATTCAACTAATGACAATTACAACACTGTCCTAGTTGTAATATACGTATGTATGTGACTCCTCAGGGAGTCACACCTACCGATTACGTGGCTGGCGACCACGGGGCCCCAAGCTGAGTTCTAACATTGCTTCCACTTACTTATGCCAGGCTCCTCACTTTTATTTTTCCTATCTGGCCACCCTCGGCCAGCTCTTGTTCTTTTCCGACCCCGAAGCTATTAGGTTTCGAGGACTAGGGGTCTTTCATTTTCCAACCTATGCAGTGTCTGACCCAGAGTGTGTGGCTGCAAAAAGCATCTGTATTCCATGTTAGGGGTGGCCTCCAGAACTGCAGAAGGCAACGGAATACCACCACAGATTGTCTTCCCTGCATAATGCAGTCTCCATTTTATGCGCTAAAATGGCGTCCTCTTATGTTAAATCAGTATCCGGAGGTAAAATAGTCCCCCCATTCGGATCTCCAGGATGGGGGGTGGGGGGGGGAGGGGGGGGGTGGGGGGGGGGGGGGGGGGGGGAACAACTAGAAATGAGGCAAAATATCAAAACGAGAATTGATACCTGGAATGTTAGAACTCTGCTACAAGCAGGAAAACTAGAAAACCTTAAAAGAGATATGGAAAAGAATCATATGGACCTTGTAGGAGTTGCTGAGGTAAGATGGAATGGACATGGAGAGTTGCAGTCAGATGAATATGTGTTGTACTACTCAGGAGGAGAAGTAAAAGGAATTAATGGAGTAGGAATGATTATGACAAAGGAATTGGCTAATATGTAGATTATGCAAATGACCGTGTTAATGGTGTAAGTCTGAAAGGAGCACAAAAAGATTTACTGATTGTCCAGGTGTATATGCCAACTTCAGAACATGATGACCAAATTGTAGAGGAAAGATACAATGTAATAGAGAGAATAATGGATGAAAATAAAAAATGCTGCAAAATAGTAATGGGAGACTGGAACGTCATTGTGGGAAAAGGGAAAGAGGGAAACATAGTAGGCAGTCAAGGTCCTGGAAAGAGAAATGATAGAGGTGAATGGCTAATTGACTTCTACAGGAAACGGAAGCTGATAGCGGCAAACACATGGTTCTAGAACCATAGGAGGAGGCTCTACACTTGGAAATCACCAGGGGATAAATATAGAAACCAAATCGATTTTCTACTGGTAGAAGAAATATACAGGAATGGAATCAAGAAGGTGCACACATTACCAGGTGCAGATATTAATAGTGACCACAACTTACTTATGGCAGAAATAGAAATAAGAATGAAAAAACTGAAGAAGGCGACCATGGTGAAGAAGTGGGATCTAGAGAAGATAAGATACAACAAGGAACAAATTACAGAAATGCTGTCTTGGGAGTTTCTAAACACATTATGAGACAAAGAAGCACCTGATAATGCCAACAAGTACTGGAATATGCTGAAAGAAGGAATCATTAAAGCCGGACAGCAAAATATAGGATATGTAAAATGGAAAAGGTCGAAAAAACGATGTCACACAAGAAGCGATTTCCAAGATGGAGGAGAGAAGAAAATTGAAAAACGAGGGCACTGAAAATGCTAGAAAGATATACTGAAGGTTAAATAATGAACTGCGAAGACAAACAGAGCAGGCTAGGAAAAAATGGCTAAAAGAGGAATATGATGAAGTTGAAGAACTGGACAGGAAGAGAAGATATGACTTACTATACAACAGAGTAAAGACTATGACATGGGAACAAAACAGAGCAGGAAGTGCTACTATGGAAATTTTGAGTAAAGACGAAGAGGTAGTGTACAAAGATTGTGACGATGTCCTCCAGAGATGGGAAGAATATCTAAAAGAGCTATATGACACAAATAGCAAACCAGAAACTCTGGAACTTGAATCACACAACAGTGTAAGTGAGGACGAGAAAGGACCAATCATCATAATGGAAGTAGTAAAGTCTGCCATAGCTGCAATGAAAAATGACAAAGCGGTAGGTACAGATATGATACCAGGAGAAATACTAAAATGCTCGAACCAAGATGTAATAAGAGAAATATTGAGATTATGTAATAAAATATATGACAGTGGTGAATGGCCTGAGGACTTTCTAACAACAGTAATGATTCCATTCCCGAAAAAACATGGAACCAAGAAATGCAGTGAGCACAGGACAATCAGCCTCATTTCACATGCAGCCAAAGTGGTGTTAAGAATAATTAATAAAAGACTTGAAAAAGTAATGGAGGAGAATCTTGGCAAGCAGCAGTTTGGCTTTAGATGGAATACAGGCACCAGAGATGCAATAGGGCTCCTACGAATCTTGGGAGAAAGGTTTATTGAAAAAGGAAGAGACCTATGAATGTGCTTCATTGATCTAGAAAAGGCATTTGACAATGTGGTTTGGGACGAGCTGGCGACTATAATGAGGGAAAAGAGAGTGGACTGGAAAACCAGAAGACTTGTAAACTCATTATATCTTAATCAAAAAGTTTCAATTAAAGTGAGAGGAGAAAGTAAAAACTGGATCGGACTAGGAGAAGGAGTAAGACAAGGATGCTGTCCATCACCTACTCTTTTCAACCTCTACTTGGAAAATATGATTGACCAATGCTCATTAGATGACACAGATGTAGAAATTGGAGGAAGAAGAGTAGGGTGTTTGAGGTTTGCTGATGACATGGTCCTTCTAGCCACAGGGGAAAAAGAATTACAGGATTTGGTGGACACCATTGAAACAAATGGAAAAAAATATAGAATGAAAAATAACACAAATAAAACAAAAGTATTGGCACTAGGAAGAAATAAGGAAATAAAAATTATGCTGAATGGAGAAATACTAGTAGAACAGGCGCAAAATTTTAAGTATCTTGGAAGAAGGGTAGACACTGAATGGAAGTGAACCACAGAAATTAAAAGAAGGATAGCAATGGCAAAAAGAGGCATTTCATAATAACAGGAGAATTTTCTGCAGTGGTCTGGACAGAGAACTCAGGAAGAGACTCATAAAATGTCTTGTATGGAGTGTTCCTCTATATGGCGATGAAACATGGACTATGAGGAAGAAAGACAGAGAAAAGCTGGAGGCTTTTGAGATCAGGACATGGCAGAGGATGGAATGTATATGTTGGATGGACAGAGTAAAAAATGAAGAGGTACTGAGAAGAGCGGGAGAGAAAAGACAGTTACTAGATGTAATAAAGAGAAGAAAAAGAAATTGGATTGGGGACATATTAAGAAAGAGGGACGGATTTATAAAAACAGTTTTAGAAGGTTATGTAGAAGGGAAAAGGAAACGAGGAAGAAGAGATTCCAGATACTGGATGACATGATGGACGGTACAACATACAGCAGCCTTAAGAAGGAAGCAATGGATCACAGAAAATGGAGAGGCAAAGGACCTGCTAATATAGCAGATAACTGATGATGATGATGATTTGTTAGTAGATTTCATTGCATTATTTTAATGTCTTCCATTTTTTAAGTTGATTGGCATAATTAAAGTTTAATAAAATGTGGTTTGAAAGCTATAATTGGCGTTGTCTGGGTAGTGTGTCAACCAGGCCAGCATTCAACAAGGTGAATGTGGGCAGCCTCACACAACAACTGCAACCTACTCTTAACAGCCTATTGACCCAAGGTGAGCTTCCCCCTCCCCCCCCCTCCAATCACCCTAACCCCCCCCCCCCTCTCCGATACCACCACCACCACCACCAGAACCACATAATAGTGCAGCCCTGCCAACTAGGCTGCTGAATTCATAATTATATGACAGCATGTTGTGCTTTGTTGCACCTCATGGACTTTGAGAAGATATCCTTTCTTGAAGTGGGGATCTTTTCCATCTTGCTTTTTCACACTTTATCACCCCCCCCCCCCCCCACCGCCATCTAGTGCAGAAAGTGGTATTTTCTCTTTCAGATCGATGCATGTGGGCTCACAGATGAAAGTGCATATGAGCACACCTACAGTATAGCAAGGCGGTTCTTCAGAGTCTACTACAATCATTCTGCTATTGTAGAACAGAATGTGACCTCATCAAGACAAGACATATATTCTTTTTCCACACACATATGGTAAATTACTGTTGTGACTAACCAATTTATCAGCAGTAGAAGGTATCCTTGTCAGAATTGGTGACTGCTGCTGGGCAGGTACACTGCACCCACATTCATTATGCTGGGAATAGATACCAGAATCCTTAAACAGATGTGTTAGAATGGTTACTTTCTGGAGCTCAATAAGGAGTGTATGAAGAAGGGATAGAATAGTTTGGGGAATATATTTTGGCAGTTTTCTGTAAAATTCTGCAGCAGGCACCAATGCAGGACAATGTTGAAATCACTATCATGCCAAAGAAAATGCATTATTTATTGGGAACAAAGTGCATGGCACTTCGGTACCCCCACATTCCAGGAAGTGTCAAATGACCCCTTTTGCATCCATTGTGGATTCCAATCCTCAGACCAGAGTGTGCAGTAGGAACAAACAAAGGAAAAGTGGCACAAATAAAGAGTGGCATAAAGGAGAGCATCAACATTGTGGAACAGATTACTGTGCAATATTTACCACTTTTCTATCTGTTTGAATTCATAGGAAGTCTCACTTCCAACTTCATACTAAATGGAAGCTTGTTGAATGTCTTTTCAAGAGAGTAACTAACTCCAGTCTGATTCCTCAGCAAGAACACAAAGATCAAAGAACGTTTTTTAACACTGCATATCACAGTTAGGATTAAGAGCAATTTTTATTAACCCTCAAGTAGGTGCGTGCGCACACACAGACACACACACACACACACACACACACACACACACACACACACACATTCCACGTGGGAAAAATATATATCAAAAACAAAGATGCTGTGACTTACCAAACGAGAAAGTGCTGGTAAATAGACCCAATAAAAACACACAAATTTCAAGATTTTGCAACCCAAGGTTGTTTCATCAGGAAAGAGGGAAGGAGAGGGAAAGACGTAAGGATGTGGGTTTTAAGGGAGAGGGTAAGGAGTCATTCCAATCCCAGGAGCGGAAAGGCTTACCTTAGGGGGAAAAAAGGACAGGTATACACTCGCACACACACACACACACACACACACACACACACACACACACACACACACACATCCATCCACACATATATACAGACACAGGCAGACATATGTAAATTCAAAGAGGTTGGGCAGAGATGTCAGTCGAGGTGGAAGTACAGAGGCAAAGATGTTGTTGAATGACAGGTGATGTACGAGGGGCGGCAACTTGAAATTAGCGGAGGTTGAGGCCTGGTGGGTAACGGGAAGAGAGAATATATTGAAGGGCAAGTTCCCATCTCCAGAGTTCTGATAGGTTGGTGTCAGTGGGAAGTATCCAGATAACCCGGACGGAGTAACACTGTGCCAAGATGTGCTGGCTGTGCACCAAGGCATATTTGGCCACAGGGTGATCCTCTTTACCAACAAACACTGTCTGCCTGTGTCCGTTCATGCGAATGGACAGTTCGTTGCTGGTCATTCCCACACAGAAGGCTTCACAGTGTAGGAATTCAACCTTTTAATCCTATACAAATTCCATTACTTAATACAGCCATTCTTTTAGCCTCAGGAGCAACCGTAACATGAGCACATCATAGTTTAATAGAATCTAATCACACTCAAGCATTACAAGGATTATTTTTTACAGTATTATTAGGATTATATTTCACAATACTTCAAGCTTACGAATATTTAGAAGCACCTTTCACTATTGCAGATGCAGTATATGGATCAACATTCTTTGTTGCAACAGGGTTCCATGGTCTCCACGTAATTATTGGAACAATTTTCTTAACAACAAGTCTACTTCGACACTCATTAAATCATTTCTCACCAAGACACCACTTTGGATTTGAAGCAGCAGCATGATATTGACACTTCGTAGACATAGTATGACTATTCTTATACATTTATATTTATTGATGAGGTAGATAATTGTTTTTCTAGTATAAATAGTACATTTGACTTCCAATCAGGAAGCTTAAGCTATCTACAAGAGTTTTTATTAAATTTATTATTCCAATAATTGTTATAATCCTCGCAACAACATTATCAAAAAAACTACTCAATGATCGAGAAAAAAGTTCACCATTTGAGTGTGGGTTTGTTCCAAAAAGATCAGCACGAATACCAGAATGATAGTTGCTCCATTAATGGTGAAGCTCTGTCTTGAAGGGATAAATTTGATCTTGTTGCCATTAAATGTTTTTCTAATAAAAGGTCAAACTTTTATTTGTAGAGCTTAAATCTACTGCACTAATCTGCCATATTAGAATCTAGAGATTAAGGGTAATTCTGAGTAACTTTGTTCTGCAGGTGGATTATTTTGTAGTCATTCTGTTGATCTTCTTATATTAGCTGTGAATACAATTGCTCAAACCATTCTTTCTCATATGATTACAATGAATATAATAATTCCTACAATAGAAATTGTAGACCCAATTCTTGATACTACATTTCATGATGTATATGCATCTGGGTAATCTGAATATTGTCGTGGTATTCCTGCTAACCCTAAGAAGTGTTGAGGGAAGAATGTTAAGTTTCCTAAAATAAATATAATTGTGAACTGGATTTTTAATCATGTATTATTTATAGTCAATCTTGTAAATAGTGGGTATCATTGAATAACACCTCCTATAATTGCGAATACTGCTCCTATAGATAGAACATAATGGAAGTGGGCTACTGTATAATGTGTGTCATGTAATACAATATCAAGTGATGAGTTTGCTAGTATTAATCCTGTTAACCCACCAATTGTAAATAAGAAAATAAATCCTAGAGCTCATAGTAATGGTGGGTTAAACTCGAGTTTAGTTCCAGGTAATGTAGCTAGTCCTCTGAATGCCTTAATTCCTGTAGGTACAGCAATAATTATTTGTTGCTGATGTGAAGTATGCTCGTGTGTCAACATCCATTCCTACTGTAAATATATGATATGCTCATACAATAAATCCTATTAATCCAATTGATAACATAGCATAAATTATACCCAATGTTCCAAATGATTCAATTTTTCCTCTTTCTTGACATACACTGTGTGAAATAATACCAAATCCGGGTAGAATTAAAATGTAAACTTCTGGGTGTCCAAAGAATGAGAATAGGTGTTGACATAGAATTGGATCTCCTCCTCCCGCAGGGTCAAAGAATGATGTATTTAGGTTTTGGTCTGTTAATAATATAGTAATAGCTCCTGCTAAAACTGGAAGTGAAAGAAGAAGAAGGAGAGCTGTAATAGCTACAGACCAAACAAATAAAGGTGTTAGGTCTAAAGTTATGCTTTCTGATTGTATATTAATTGCTGTTGTAATGATGTTTACTGCACCAAGAATTGATGATACACCTGCTAAGTGTAGTAGAAAAATGGCTAGATCTACAGATGCGCCCCCGTGTGCAATAGCTCCTGATAGAGCGGGTAAACTGTTCATTCTGTACCAGCACCATTACCTACTATAGAAGATGTAAGAAGAAGGGTTAATGAAGGTGGTAGTAATCAAAAACTTATATTATTTATTCATGGGAATGCTATATCTGGTGCACCAATTATTAATGGTACAAGTCAATTACCAAATCCACCAATTATAATAGGCATTACTATGAAGAAAATTATTACAAATGCATAGGCTGTAATAATAACATTATAAATGTGGTCATCTCCAATTAGACATTCTGGTTGACCAAGTTCAGCACGAATAAGTATTCTTATTGATGTTCCTATTATTCCTGCCCATGCTCCAAACAGAAAGTATTAAGTACCAATGTCCTTATGGTTTGTTGGGAATATTCATTCTTGCAGTAAGATGGCTGAATTTTAGGTGGTAGAATGTAAATCTACTTATGACATATTTTCTCTCTTACCATACTCTGCTCTTATATTCAGTTATGATTCTAGACTGCAATTCTAGAAGTGTAAAGTTTTACTAAGGCCTAAAAGATTATTCTTTTAATTATAGCTTTGGAGGTTATTAGTATAATTAACTTAAGTCCTTAGTACAATGACATTAAGGTAGATGTTGAGAGCAATCCTATTGTTGAAATTATTACGGTTATAGGAAGAATAATTATTGATTTTTAATACTTTATCTTTATAGATCATGAATTTTCGGTATATGACATAATTAAGGCTGAGAATCTAATACGTATGTAATAATAAAGTGTAATTATAGTTAATACGAGTATAATAGTTACAATAGTTGTTATGTTGTTTTCTATTAATGATTGTATTACAATTCATTTTGGTACGAATCCAAGAAAAATGGTGGTAAACCACCTAGAGATAGAAGAGATAAGAATATTATGAATTTAATTTCAGTTTTTATGTTTCTAGCTGAATAAATCTGGTTTACAACGAATAGATTTATTTGTTTGAATAATAAAACCATCATAAAATGGTTCAAATGGCTCTGAGCACTATGGGACTTAACTTCAGTGGTCATCAGTCCCCTAGAACTTAGAACTACTTAAACCTAACTGACCTAAGGACATCACACACATCCATGCCTGAGGCAGGATTCAAACCTTCAAGTATAGTGGTTGCGCGGTTCCAGACCGTAGCACCTAGAACCGCTCGGTCACATCGTCCGGCAAATCATGATCAGCGTTAGTAGTGAATAAATAATAAAGTATAGTTCTCAGATGTTCTCTCTGACTGTTAGAGATCTAATTATTCACCCTAAGTGTCTAATTGAAGAATATGCTAGAATCTGGCGTAGAGATGTTTGATTTAAGCCTCCTATTGCCCCAATAACGATTCTTAAAATGATAATGGTTCAAATAAAGGTTCTTAGTTGAATACAATATGATAGTACTATTATTGGGCCAATTTTTTGTCATATTATTAATGATAAACAGTTATTCCATCTTGAAGCGCCTATTACTTCTGGAAATCAGTAACGAGAAGGTGCAGCTCCAATCTTTAATAATAATCTAGATCTAATTGTTATTGAGGGGATAAATTCTGTTTCCCATCCTATTGGATACTTTATTTGAATCAACAAAATTGAAAATAATAGTATTGTCGATCCTACTGCCTGGACAATAAAATATTTAATTGATGATTCATTTATCATTATATTTTTATTTCTCATTAGAAGCAGACTAAATGAAAGTAAGTTGATCTCAAGTCCTATTCAAACTGCAAATCAGGAATTTGATGAAATGGACCGGGTTGTTCCTATCATTAATGTTGAAAGGAAGAGAAGTTTTGTAGAGTTGTTGGTCATTAAAAAGGAGAGGATTGATACCTCTATAAATGGGATATGAACCCTTTAGCTTGATTAGCTTACCTTTTTACATTTCGGTGTATGATGCACGTTAGTTTTTGATACTAAATGAGGTAGTTCAATTCTATCTTATGTAATTTGTTTATTGTACGTAATTTTTATTTACTTAATTTACCCCATCAAGGCAACCCTCTAATTATGCACTTCGTTTATTTAATATATAAATATGTCTGCTTGTGTCTGTATATGTGTGGATGGATATGTGTGTGTGTGTGTGTGTGTGTGCGAGTGTATACCCGTCCTTTTTTCCCCCTAAGGTAAGTCTTTCCGCTCCTGGGATTGGAATGACTCCTCACCCTCTCCCTTAAAACCCACATCCTTTCGTCTTTCCCTCTCCTTCCCTCTTTCCTGATGAGGCGACAGTTTGTTGCAAAAGCTTGAATTTTGTGTGTATGTTTGTGTGTCTGTCGACCTGCCAGCACTTTCATTTGGTAAGTCACATCATCTTTGTTTTTAGATATATATATATATATATATATATATATATATAAAAACAAAGATGGTATATGTGTGGATGGATATGTGTGTGTGTGCGAGTGTATACCTGTCCATTTTCCCCCCTAAGGTAAGTCTTTCCGATCCCGGGATTGGAATGACTCCCTACCCTCTCCCTTAAAACCCACATCCTTTCGTCTTTCCCTCTCCTTCCCTCTTTCCTGATGAGGCAACAGTTTGTTGCGAAAGCTTGAATTTTGTGTGTGTGTTTGTGTTTGTTTGTGTGTCTATCGACCTGCCAGCGTTTTCGTTCGGTAAGTCACATCATCTTTGTTTTTAGATATATTTTTCCCACGTGGAATGTTTCCCTCTATTATATATATAATATATATCCAGCAGGGATACAACTTCCTCAAATCCTGCCCTGAAATGAGATCCATCCTTCATTAAATCCTCCCCACTCCACCAAGAGTGTCTTTCCGCCGTCCACCTAACCTTCGTAACCTGTTAGTTCATCCCTATGAAATCCCCAAACCACCTTCCCTACCCTCTGGCTCTTAACCGCCCCCCGGTGTAAAACCTGTCCCATGCACCCTCCCGCCACCACCTACTCCAGTCCTGTAACCCAGAAGGTGTACACGATCAAAGGCAGAGCCACATGTGAAAGCACCCATGTGATTTACCAACTGACCTGCCTACACTGTGATGCATTCTATGTGGGAATGACCAGCAACAAACTGTCCATTCGCATGAATGGACACAGGCAGACAGTGTTTGTTGGTAACGAGGATCACCCTGTGGCTAAACATGCCTTGGTGCGCGGCCAGCACACCTTGGAACAGTGTTACACCGTCCGGGTTATCTGGATACTTCCCACCAACACCAACCTATCCGAACTCCGGAGATGGAAACTTGCTCTTCAATGTATCCTCTCTTCCCGTTACCCACCAGGCCTCAATCTCCGCTAATTTCAAGTTGCCGCCACTCATACCTCACCTGTCATTCAACATCATCTTTGCCTCTTCACTTCTGCCTCGACTGACATCTCTGCCCAAACTCTTTGTCTTTAAATATGTCTGCTTGTGAGATGTCTGCTCGTGTCTGTATATGTGTGGATGGATATGTGTGTGTGTGCGAGTGTATACCCGTCCTTTTTCCCCCTAAGGTAAGTCTTTCTGCTCCCGGGATTGGAATGACTCCTTACCCTCTCCCTTAAAACCCACATCCCTTCGTCTTTCCCTCTCCTTCCCTCTTTCCTGATGAGGCAACAGTCTGAATTTTGTGTGTGTGTTTGTTTGTGTGTCCATCGATCTGCCAGCGCTTTCGTTCGGTAAGTCACATCATCTTTGTTTATATACATATATATATATATATGAATATAATAGAGGGAAACATTCCACGTGGGAAAAATATATTTAAAAACAAAGATGATGTGACTTAGCAAACAATAGCGCTGGTAGGTTGATAGACTCACAAACAAACACAAACATACAGACAAAATTCGAGCTTTCGCAACCAACAGTTGCTTCATCAGGAAAGAGGGAAGGAGAAGGAAAGATGAAAGGATGTAGGTTTTAAGGGAGAGGGTAGGGAGTCATTCCAATCCTGGGAGCGGAAAGACTTATCTTAGGGGGAAAAAAGGACAGGTATACACTCGCCACACATGCATATCCATCTGCACATACACAGACACAAGAATATATATATATATATATATATATATATATATATATATATATATATATATATATCAATAATTTATATTAATATATTACATTTAATTAAATTTAAATTCTTATAAGTTTATTTTATTATCATTAAGTGATTATTTCAATAAATTTATTTACCGAGGATTATAGCTACTTATGTTTTTAGCTTAAAATAAATTATTACATTATAAAATATATAATAATATGTAAATTAATATTAAATATTATTATAATAGGATATAATGAATAAAATTAATAATATTAAAGATAAAATATTATGTTAATATAAATAATTATATCAATTATAATAATATAATTAATAAATTGTCTATAATTAGATTAGTCAACTAACTAATATTTAAGTTAACTTAATATAATTTTATATTAATAACATATTACATTAATTTACATAATTGTTTCTAATATATTTATTATATTATTTAATCTTTCTTTATTATTAGTGAAAAGAAAGATTAAATAAGAAAGAATACAATACAGTGGTAAACGTGTTCCATATATATCTTTATTTGTATACAATAGAGAAGTTGTGGTCACAAAGGGGGTCTGCTTCTTTCTTTTTGCTAACATTTGTAATCTTTTTCTTTCTTTTTCTTACATATTTGTATCTTTAATTTTTTCCTCTTTTGGTTAATTTTTAAATTTCTTATTTTTTGTTCCTAAAAGTTTTATTCTTGCTTGTTTATTCACGTTTTCTTTGTATTATTTGTAAGTTTTATTAAACTAAAAGTTCTTTTTGCAGTATTTTGATTTAATTATCAAGTGATTTTGGATTTAGCAATTGATTTAGTATCGGCATAATTCGTGCCAGCAGCCACGGTTATACGATTGATACAAGTGAATATTACTGGTTAGTACAGTTGTTTGTATTATTAGGGCTAAAATATAAATTTGTAGGGTGAAATGTTAAAATTTATTTGTAGCTCTTTTTATAAATCTGTGAAATTTAAATAATAAACTAGGATTAGATACCCTATTATTTTAAATGTTAATTGTATTAACCTGGGTACTATTAGTTAAGGTCTTTAAACTCAAAGAACTTGGCGGTATCTCATTCCATTCAGAGGAACCTACCCCATGATTGATAATACACAATTTACTCTACTTAGTTTATTTGTTTGTATATCTCCGTTATCAGAGAATCTTTTTAGAGTTATAATTCTCAAGATTTATAATTATAAAATATTACAGGTCAAGGTGCAGCTTGTAGTTAAGAGGAGGTGGGTTACAATAGACTTTTGTTTGTAATGGATTTGATGGCGAAATACTGTTAATGAAGGTGTATTTATTTAATACAACTGATATTGGCTCTGAGCTGTGTACACATCGCCCGTCGCTCTCATTATTTATTATTCTATTTTGATTATTTTGAAATAGCTCCAATTTAGATGAGATAAGTCATAACATAGTAGATGTACTGGAAAGTGTATCTAGGAAGAGGTTCAAGATATAACTCATCAGTAAAGTGTTTCACTAACACTGATAATTTTTCTGTGCAAACCAGGATATCTTGATTATTTTTTTTATTATATTTATTTTTTGTTTCTTTATTTAATATAAATAATTTTGTAGGATTTTGTCTTAGTATATTTTATAGAATTGATTTTTTAAATTATAGTGTATTGGTAATGTAAATGTTTTATGAAATATTATTTTAAATTTTTAAAGTAGATTTTATGTGTTGTACCTATTGTATCAGGGTTTATCAAAATTTAAGTATTTATTTTACTTGTCTCATTTTTGGATTTACATATAAATACTTTATAGTTAATGTATCATAATTATTATAAAATTATTTATAGAAATGAGATGTTAATCGTTTCCTAAGATATCTAGTTTCTTAAGAAAAAATTTAATTTTTTTAAGTTAGTTGTGTTTATTTAATTTTGTAAGTATAAATATTAACTTATTTATCCTTTAAGGGATAAGCTTTGAAGTTATTAACCTATAATTTGTTTTTGAAAATATAATAGTAAGCTTTAAACCATATATGTTTGAGATTACGTTTTAGTTCATTGTTTTATATTTTGATTTTATAACTATTTTAGGTTTTTTATTAAGATTGTTGATTTAATTTTAAAATCTTTGTAATAATGATAGAAATGGTATATTTATTTATATAAAATTTTTGCATTGTAAATTTATTATAAGGAACTAAGTAAAACTGATTACCAATTGTTTATCAAAAACATGTCCTCTTGAAATTCTTTGTGGTCTGACCTGCTCACTGAGCAGATTTTTAAAGAGCCGTGGTATTTTGACCGTGCAATGGTAGCATAATCAGTAGTCTCTTAATTAGTGGCTGGAATGAATGGCTTGACAAGAAATCAACTGTCTCTTAATAAATTTTTGAATTTCATTTTTGAGTCAAAAGGCTTAAATTCTTCTTTAGGACAAGAAGACCCCTTAGAGGTTATCATTTTACTTTTATATAGTTTTTTTGTTTGTCTTTCTACATTTAATGATGATGTTTTGTTGGGGTGACATGAAGAATAAATAAACTCTTCATTATCATATCATTGATTTATGTTTGTTGTTTTGATCCATAATTTATGATCATAAGATTAAGTTACCTTAGGGCTAACAGCGTAATTGTTTTTGAGAGCTCATATCGACAAAGTAGATTCTGACCTGGATGTTGGATTAAGAAAAATTATGGTTGCAGGAGCCCAGTGATTAGGTCAGTTCAACCCTTAAATTCTTACATGATCCAAGTTCAGACCGGCGTGAGCCAGGTCAGTTTCTATCCTAAGACTATTAATCCATATTAGTACAAAAGGACCATATGGTTAAAATATTTTTGACTATATTGATTAATATTAATTAATTTATTATTTTGACAGATTAATGTGTTGAATTTATAATTCATTTATGTAGATTTTTTCTACAAATGGTATTGATACTTTATGATTAATTTATGTTTATTTTAAATTTTTGTTTATTTGTTATTTGTGTTTCAGTTAGTGTTGCTTTTTTAACTTAATTGGAGCAGTTGTAGGTTATATTCAGATTTGTAAGTGTCCAAATAAAGTAGGTTTTGTAGGAATCCTGCAGCCCTTTAGCGATGCTATTAAGTTTATTTGTAAGGAGCAGCCAATTCCTATTGTATCTAATTATGTACTTTATTATTTTTCTCCTGTTTTTAATTTAATGATTTCTTTGGTTGTTTGAGTAATTTTTCCTTACTTAACTTATATGTGTTCTTTTCCTTATGGAATTTTTGTTTTTTTTTGTGTTGTACTAGATTAGGTGTTTATACCGTTATAATTGCTGGGTGGTCTTCTAATTCAAATTATTCTGTTGCTCAAACAATTTCATATAAAGTTAGTTTAGCTTTGATTTTATTATCTTTAATTATTTTAATTGGTAGTTTTAACATGTTTGATTTTATAAATTATCAGCTTTACTGCTGAATTATTATTATTTCTTTTCCCTTAGCTTTAGCTTGTTTTGCTTCTTGTTTGGCCGAAACTAATCGTACTCCTTCTGATTTTGCTGAAGGTGAATCTGAGTTAGTTTCGGACTTTAATATTGAATATGGAGCAGGTGGTTTTACTTTAATTTTTTTAGCTGAGTATACTATAATTGTTTTTATAAGAATATTATTAGCTTTAATTTTTTGGGGGTGATTCTTATTCTTTTATATTTTTTATTAAGCTTGCTATTATATCTTTTGGCTTTATTTGAGTTCGGGGTACCTTACCACAGTTCCGTTAGCTTGAAAAAGTTTTTTACCTTTATCTCTCAATTTTTTTTATTTTCTTTGTTGGTTTAACGATTTTATTTATCTCATTTATTTAGTGAAATTTTTTAAGAAAAGTTAAACTTCTAGTTTTATGTTTTCAAAACATATGCTTTTCCTAAGCTAATTAACTTATTTATTCCTTAATTAGCTTATTTCATGCGTTTGCAACATCTACATTAATTAAGAAGTATGTAAAGTAGATGACTGTTAAGATTTGTCGTGTTATGATGTAAGGTTCTTCAACTGGTCATTTACTAATTTGTGTTAATAGACATACAACAGCTACTATAATTCAGATTAGAATCTGATTAATAGGATAAAATTGGATATCTCGGAATGGTGTTTTGTTATAGAAAGGTAAAATTATTAAGATTCTAATTGATAAGAATAGTGCAATAACACCTTCTAAGTTGTCAGGAATTGATCGTAGAATTTCATATGCAAATACGAAATATCATTCTGGCTGAAGATGGACTGGTGTTACTAACAGATTAGCGGGTACAAAATTATCTGGGTCTCCTAGAAGGTAGGGATTAATTAAACATAATATAATTAATAATGATGTTATTAATACCAATGTGATAGAATCCTTGAAAGTAAAGTATGGGTGAAATGGGATTTTTTTTTTTTTTTTGATATTTCCATTTAGCCCTAATGGCTTATTAGATCCTGTTTGATGAAGGAAGAATAATAAATGGTAACACAAAATTAAATGTAAAGAATCGATTTAATGTTGCGTTATCAACAGCAAATTATCCTCACACTCATTGAACTAAGTCTGTCACTAAGTATGGAATTGCTGATAATAAATTAGTAATTACTGTTGCACCTCAAAATGATATTTGACTTCAAGGTAAAACGTATCCTATAAATTCAGTTGCTATAACTAAGAATAGAATTACTGTAACAATTATTCAGGTGTGTATGTATATATAAGATCCATAGTAAATTCCTCATCCTACATGCAAATAAATACAAATAAAGAATATAGATGCTCCATTTGCATGTAAAGTTCGAATAATTCAACCATTATTTATGTCTCGGCAGATGTGTACTACACTACTGAATACTATTTCAATATTTGATGTATAATGTATAGCTAAAATTAGGCCAGTTACGATTTGAATTACCAAGCATAACCCTAGCAGGGACCCAAAATTTCATCAAATGAAATATTTGTTGGTGCAGGTAAATCAATTAAAGAGTTGCTAATAATTTTAATTAAAGGATGTCTTAATCATAATGGTTTATTCATTAGTAAGTTATCTCATTTTACAAATAGGCCCCTGGTTAATACTAGTAATTTCAACTACTGTTAATAGTGCTAAAAATAAATTATTATTATTATTATTATTATTATGTGCGATTGGACCCATATGGATCACGCAAAGCTTTTCCGATTCAATTTTTTAATTCTCGAAACTTCTCTCATTCTTTCCCCATGAATTCTCTTTCTTTCCTCTGTCCATTTTGTCCCCTGTCTCTTGCAAACTTCGTTCTCGGGTTGTACTTTCCAACTATTGATTTTTTGCCTTTATACATTTCTGTTTATAACTTCTGAAGAATTTATTTGTGCATTTGCTAGATCTGTTTTGGTTTCTTTTATCCAGGGTATGGTTTTCAATTTTTCAATGTATATTAAAATTTTGTGGGAGAGTCTGGGTGTTGGGAGTCTGTGGATATGACCGTAAAATTTTAGTCTTCTTTTCCGGATGTCTGCGGCGAGGTTAGATAATTTTTCTGTAGTTTTCCGAGACTGTAACCTGTATCCATCTTCAGTTCTTTTTGGGCCAAGAATCTTTCTGATAATTTTGCGTTCCTCTTTCAGGATGCCTTCCAGGTCGCCTTTTCTATGGAGTGTGAGTGTTTCGCTGGCATATAGTGCTTCGGGCTTGATTACTGTATTGTAGTGTCGTATTTTTGAGTGAATGGAGAGACACTTTTTATTGTAGATGTTGTGGGTTTTCCAGTATGCTCTTTTCAGTTTTTCCAGTCGAACTTTTTGTGCAGTTTTCTCTCCCCCTGTGGGTTCTAGGACCTCGCCTAAGTATTTAAAGAATGGAACTCTCTCAATTTGTCCATATTTTGTAGTCAGTTTTTGAGTTTCAAATTTTGAGCAGATGAATTTGGTTTTTTGGAAGGAAATTTGTAGCCCAACTTTTTCGGCGCATTCTTTGAGAATGTCTATCTGTTTAATTGCTGTGGTCTCGTTTTCTGCTAGAATGGCCACGTCATCTGCAAATGCCAAGCATGAAATTTTAATACCATCTTTCGATCTTCCTAGTTGTATAGGCTTCCAGTAATTTTGATTCTTCAGTTCTTTTTCCCATTCTCGGATGACTTTGTCTAAGATAAGGTTGAAGAGGAGTGGAGACAAGCCGTCACCTTGTCTGACGCCGGTTTTGATCAGGAAGGGCTCTGATATTTCACCCAGGAATTTTATCTTAGAAGTTGTGTTTGTGAGCGTTTCTTTGATAAGGTTTAGGGTTTTCAGATCGAGTCCTAGCTCCTCAAGGATAATAACGAGAGATTGCCTATCGATTGAATCATAAGCCTTTGCGAAATCAACAAAGGAACAAATGATCGGACTGTTTCTGACTGCTTTGTATTTTAGTGTTGTCTTCCAATTGAAAATTTGTTCTGCACAGGATCGGTGAGGGCAAAAGCCAGCTTGGTATTCACCAATACTGTGTTCGAGTTGTTCTTGTGTTCGTTGAAGAAGACAAGCTGAGAGGATTTTATAAGTGACTTGGAGAAGGGAGATTCCTCGATAGTTGTTTATATCTGCCATGTCTCCCTTTTTATGCAGTGGATGAATTAGGGCGCATTTCCAATCTTCTGGTAGTTTTTCTGTCTGCCAAATGTCTGTGATGATTTGAGTGAGTTCTTTGAGGGAATTTGGTCCAAGATTTTTAAGTAGTTCTGCAGTGATATTATCTTCTCCGGATGCCTTGTTGTTTTTCAGTCTATGAATATGTCTTTGGATCTCCTCTAGTGTAGGTGGTGGGGATTCTGGATTTGAGTAGACAGCAGTTTCTTGAGGGAATCTTGAAGAAGGTTCAGGGCAATTGAGGAGTCCGGAAAAGTATCTCGCCAGCTCCTCACAATTTTCCCGATTTGTGAGCGCTAGTTTTCCATCTGGTTTTCTGAAACATAGATTTCGTGAGCCGTATCCATTGATTCTCCCAGCAAAGGTCTTATAGAAGTCTCGTACATTATAGTTACGGAAATTTTCTTCAATAGACTCACACTGTTCCTTGACGTACTTCCTCTTGACTTGTCTGATTGTTTTTGCCACTTGTCTTCTGGTGTTGTGGAAGTGATCTAGATTTTCTGGGGATTTTTTACTGTTATACTTCAGAAAGGCTTTCTTTCTTTCTTCCAGCGCTTTTTCACATCCAGAGTCCCACCAGGGGTGTTTTGTGTTCTTTTTCAATGGGATCAGTTCTTTTGCCTTCTTTGTAATTTTTGTTCGAAATTTTTCCCAAGAGTCAGCTGGTTCCTTTTCCCACTCCTCCTTCAGATTGGTTTCTTTGATTGTTCGTGTGTCAAATTTCATCATGTGTGTTTTCTTCAGATAGAATTTTTTTGGGGTGAATTTCACTTTAATGCGTGTTAAGTAGTGGTCTGAGTCAATGTTCGCCCCTCTGCAGATTATTATTATTATTGTAATAATGAATGTTGGTCTATTATATAATTTTTCTAAAGATATTGTTATTTCTTGGTAATTGATGAATCATCAATATTTATGGTTCAGTATTTTTGCAGAAGTCTATAAATATTGTTATGTCTAGTATAATTAATATTGATACAATAAATCCCCATATTGTTAGGGTAATAATTATGCTAATTGATTTAGGTTGAAATATTTCGTTTGATGCAATTCTTGTAATATAAATAAATAGGACTAATATACCACCAAGAAATGTTAAGAATAAAATATATGACAGTCAATATCTTTCCATTATTGTTCCTGTTATTAATCCAACTAAGAAAGTTTGGAGGATAATGAAAGTATTATTGATATTGGATGTCTTAATTTAATAAAATTAATATTTATTGCATTTGATAGTGATATAATTATTATTTTAATCATTTCAGGGGTTAGTTTATTTAAAATATCGGTTTTGGGGACTGATGATGGAAGCTTTCCACCTCTGAAGTTTTAAAAGTGGGGCCTAGACTTATCTCCGGTTTACAAGACTGACGTTTTTTTTTTTTTTTTTTTAACTATTAAAGCTAATGCTTATATTCTCTGTTTTTACTTTTTTGTTGGTTTATTTTGCTGGTGTTTATGTTTTTTCTTCTAAACATAAACATTTATTAATGGTTCTTCTGAGATTGGAGCATATTGTTCTTTCTTTGTTTATATTAATTATTGTTTTTCATATTGAATTTGATTATGATTACTTCTTTCCTGTTATTTTTTTCTGTTTTTGAAGGTGCTTTAGGTCTTTCTGTTTTGGTTTCAATAATTCGGTCTCATGGTAATGATTTTTTTAATTCTTTTGGTTTATCCTCATGTTAAAGTATTCTGCTTTACTTCAGTTATTTCATCATAGTGCTAATAACAAGAGAGAGGCCAAAAGATCCACCCTGTAGATAAGTGAGTTCACTACCAGTATATCTCGGCACCTGAGTTCTACACACCAGACCTCTCTACAGAGTCTCTGGCGAGGCAGCAGGATGAGGAGTATGTACCGGCTCGTTGGCGTGGGGCAGGAACATGCCGAGCGAGAAGAAGCCGAGCACAGGTCCGCCGACAGCGCCGAATATCGTGAGGCTGGCCTGCAGCACGCCACCCAGGAACTGCGCCATGAAGGCCAGTCCCAGGAACAGCAGTCCGAATGCCAGTGCCAGCAGCTTCCCCACAAGTGGCGACCGCGACTCCGCCAGTGGGTGGCCTCGGTACCGCACGTACAGTGGCTGCCGAACACAACAAAACTGCGTCACCATTTCATCACGAACGGCAATCGCACAACTGGCTAGAGACCACATATGCAGAGCCCCTGCACTAACACAGGAACCGATACCTGTCTCCGCAACGTTCCAGCGGTGGTCTCTCGGCAGTGTGCTCACGGTATCGTGACAGTAATCGGTCTTTACACCGGTAGGCCAAAATTGTGAGGCTGCTGCCTATTGCCAGATTCAGTGCCGCCTGGTGCACTGTAGGTATGTGATGTGAGAACAAGTGGCTACTAGCACTGTGGAAACTGCACAGCTCATTGGATTTTGGCGTACTATTATCATTAGCATCTACGGACAGTGGTCGAAGGGTGGTGGAATCGCAAGTCGATGACAAGGTGTTTAATGTCTGTGCCAGTTAACAGAGTGAGGAGGTCGGTGGCTCGTTTGCTCTGTGAAGAAGCACGGATGGCAGTCTTAGCGATACCTGACAACTTTGCAGGAGTCTCGTTACAACTGAGTAGGAAGTTTAAAAGCAGGTACTAGTTACCGATGAGCAACCTGAAAAAAGTCTAGCAGTTACACTGTGGTTATTTGCAACTTGATACATTTGTGTTTAAAAACTTTTGTATTTCAGTAGCTGCTTTATCTCAGTTTCTGGTGTCTAGAGTGACTTACACAAAGCACTTCTAGTATTTTATTATACTACGTATAATGATTATAATGTGAAAGTATGATTAATAATGTATGTAAATGTGTCAAATGAGTTAGAAGAGAGATTGCATAATCAATGGAAAAGATTTTTATTTACTCAGGTCTAACATTAAAAACCTCTAAAATGACAGGAATCATCAATTTAATTACAGCAAAGAGAATGATAAAACATTTTGTACATTTTTAGTTTAGCCAGCACAATAAACACACATTTATACTTGTTTACTTTTGCAGAAATATATTATGCTTCTCTTTTTTAACAAGAAGAAACATCAAAGCTTGTACTTATTGGCTCCGTTCCCACCTGATAGAAGCATGTAATGGATTTATCATCATTCTCACATCCCCAGCTGGACCTATAAGAGCTTTGGCAACTATCTACTTATCATATTTCTTTTTGTTTCGCATTTGTGGTGCGAATCACTTGGCTCCCAGAAGCATATATGATACATATATAGTGCTGTCTCACCAACATTACCTGTTTTTTTTTTTTTTTTTTTTTTTTTTTTTTTTTTCCAGACCACTCCATCACTCACTCCAATTCAACCAGTCAAACACGTGTGAGTGTAAGTAACTGTGAACCAAATGTAATCAAAGGCTGTTCACTTATGTGCCATTTACAAAAGACAGAACATTTCTTGGCAGATGCTCATTCTCTTGTATCTTCTCCAGTGCAAACCAGGCTCCAGAAAACAAAAATGATTTACAATTCAAAACAAATAAGAAAGTAGGCCCATCCAGTTGATGCATTTGAAAACAAACACACACACACACACACACACACACACACACACACACACTGATGCACAAACACCATACATCAACTGTTTTTAATATAGGGACATATGACATCCATCCACCCATAGCCCACATATTCCTTTCATCGCAGCTGCAGTAGGCCTCACCTTAAAGTAATCCTCCAATGTGACGGCAGCCAGCGAGTTGACAGCTGATGAGACGGTGCTCAGGGAACCACTGAAGATGCCAGCGATGAAGAGGCCCGGCAAGCCCGGCATGCCGCTCATTGTGTCCACCACATACAACGGCATCAGCTGCAAATGAAGTGCTCGTGTCATTCCGAGGGCAGCTGCATTACATCCGGCACAGGAGACCGTGACAGCGCTGACTCGGGTAAAGAGAGGATGGACCAACATGTGTCTGATTTCTTGTCAAATACCTCTCATTTCAGTTACTGCAACTGCATTGTAATTTGTACCAACTTGGAACTTCCTGGCAGACTAAAACTTGGTGCAGACCAGGATTCAAACCTGAAATGTCACCATTCAGTGGAATGCTCTTCCTGGCTGAACTATCCTGGTACAGTTGGCACCCCGTCCTCACAGTCTGACAATTGCCAGTACCTCTCCACTACTTTTCAAACTTCACACAAGACTACCAGTACTCCTTACTCTATCACAAAATTATCTCAAATTACCTTATAAATTATGTAACAAGAACCAAATTTTTTACTGAAATAAAGCATCTAATTTCATTAGGTACTTAGATACCTACTTACTGTGAAAAATTGGAAAGAAAGTTTGTGATATTGCTGTAAGTTTTACTGGAGTCAAGAGCAATAATTATATACACTGCCTGGCCAAGAAAGTGAAGCACTCTGAAGACTGATCAGATGTTAATGTAACAGAGCATGCATACACACACACATGTACACGTGCACGCACACGCACCCGCACATGTGTGCGCGCGCGCGCGCGCGCGCGCACACACACACACACACACACACACACACACACACACACACACACACACACACACCTGCAACAGGTAGAATGGCCATAAGAGTGCATTACTGTTTTTTATGTTTTGTGTTGTTACCAGGTCTGGTACAATATAAAAAAGGCATGAACAGATTAGGACATTAAGTGGTCACTGTGAAGGAGACAGAGAAGCTGCATAATCATGTGAGAAGCGTTATCAGCACTTGCAGAGGCCTCATATTGAGTTTCCATTTGGGCAGATTTTCTAATTATGCAATATCCAAATTAAATTTTTGAAAACAGCTAAAAGTCACACTTTTTTTGTTGTATTGACTGGTTTCACTCTTCAGATTAACAAGAGCATCATCAGAATATACACTGTAAAAGATAAAAATTGAGGCAGTACAGGAAACTTACACTGACATCGCATGAAGTACATATTCTGCTTCCAGTATGGTGATTTACGTTTAAAGTTGGCTGACAGGCCTAAAGATTAATGTGGCTCTACTATAGTACTTAAACTTGTGTTTAAAGTGTGTTTAAAGTACAGCAGTAAACGATGACATAGATATGACAGCACGAGAGGAACATACAAGTAAATCTGTAAAAATCAAAATATCTTTCAAAATACATTATAAAAATACATATTTAAAATATCCATTCAAAAATGCACTCAAAACTACTGTTTTTAAAGATATTTCTAATAGGATGATATGGCAGGTAATATATGTTTCCAGAATGAGATTTTCACTCTGCAGCGGAGTGTGCGCTGATATGAAACTTCCTGGCAGATTAAAACTGTTTGCCGGACTGAGACTCGAACTCAGGATCTTTGCCTTTCGTGGGCAAGTGCTCTACCAAGCTCTACCAACTGAGCTACCCAAGTACAACTCACGCCCCGTCCTCGAAGCTTTACTTCTGCCAGTACCTCATCTCCTAACTTCCAAACTGTATATTAAATCATATACACACATCAAAAAAAGCTTTGCATCACCCCGGTTCCCAGAACTCCTAAAGATAGATGTTGTCTGTGGATATTGTATCACAGACACAGTCCCTTTGACTGTTCAGAGCTCCACTAAAAGTGCCCAAAGATGTAAACAACCATGCATGATCAGCACCTATTAGATGGAGGGGACTGACAGCCAATCAGTTCCAGTGATTCCACCACGAAGGAGGTACACGGCTCATGTTGTCTATAGTTCAACCGTGCCTAGATGGTTAATTCTGCAGTTTGATCATGTCTGCATTGTAACTTTGTGCCAGGAAGGCTCTCAACAAAGGAAGTGTCCAGGCGTCTCAGTGTGAACCAAAGCAATGTTGTTCGGACATGGAGGAGATACAGAGAGACAGAAACTGTTGATGACATTCTTCAATCAGGCCGCCCAAGGGCTACTACTGCAATGGATGACCGTTACCTATAGACTATGGCTCAGAGGAACTCTGTCAGCAATGCCACGATGTTGAATGATGCTTTTTGTGCAACCACAGGATGTCATGACTCGACTCAAACTGTGCCCAATAGGCTGCACGGTTTAAAACTTCCCTCCCGACATCCGGGGCAAGGTCCATCTGTGCAACCACGACACCGTGCAGCGCGGTACAGTTGGGCCCCTACAACAGGCCGAATAGATCACATCAGTGTATCAAGCATTCATGACTAAGACATCATGACTGAACTGCTTAATCTTCTTCAGCTCTTGCAAACATACTCTTAATACATAGTACATGGAACAGAAAATACATTGGATTAATTAAGTGCTAAAAAAATTTGTCTAAGGTTTTATGGTCAAAGGAGGGGGTTTCTGGAGTTGTGCTTTTATTTATATTGAACTTTTGAAAGCACCGAGATCAGCTTCTAGTCTTTCATATATTGTAGTTACTATTTTGACTACAGTAACTATCCAGTTTGTGTGTCTCTTTCGTATCATCATGGGAAATAAGACGTCATTTGGTTTATATTTGCGCTCCTCCTGAGTGTTTGTAGAACTGTTTGTACTCTGGCAATCTTTTGACATTCAGAAATATTTTGACATCTACCCCGTGAGCTAAGCACGAGGGCAGATGCGCGGAAGTAGCTGTGCACGGCCAGTGGCATGGGGCTGATGACTGCACATGACCAGTTGCGCACGCGCATTCGATGACTGGTGGTTATTTACTTGTGACGGTCGTAATTTCTTTCGCTGTGATGTGTTGCTCATGAAGACTTAGTGAAGTAAAAACTCGACTGGATCCATTACACTGTCAACACATCGAGTCATATCTGCAGAAACAGAATATAAAATGACTTTTGATCTTAATAATATGAATATTTATATATGTGTTTGGAGAGAAAGACAGAGACTGATTTTTGATTCAGATTTTTACTTTAAGTCAAATGGCTCAAAGTCAAAGATATAGTAGCAACAGCAATTGAGAGATTCATACCTCAAATTGGTAACAGATGTAACTGATCCCCCGTGGTAAACAAAACAGGTCCGAACTCTGTTGCAGAGGCAATGGAAAAAGCATGCGAAGTTCAGAAGAATGCGAAATTCCGAAGATTGGCTAAAATTTACAGACGCGCGAAATTTGGCACGGATTTCAATGCGAGATGCCTTTAATAGGTTCCACAACGAAACATTGTCTCAAAATTTGGTAGAAAATCCAAAGAAATTCTGGTCGTATGTAAAGTACACAAGTGGCAAGACGCAGTCAATACCTTCGCTGTGCAGTGCCGATGGTACTATTACCGACGACTGTGCCGCTAAAGCGGAGTTATTGAACGCAGTTTTCCAAAATTCCTTCACCAGGGAAGACGAATGGAATATACCAGAATTTGAAACACTAACAGCTGCTAGCATGAGTTTCTTAGAAGTAGATACCTTAGGGGTTGTGAAGCAACTCAAATCGCTTGATACGGGCAAGTCTTCACGTCCAGATTGTATACCGATTAGGTTCCTTTCAGATTACACTGATACAATAGCTCCCTACTTAGCAATCACATACAACCGCTCGCTCACCGATGGATCTCTACCTACAGATTGGAAAACTGCGCAGGTCGCACCAGTGTTTAAGAAGGGTAGTAGGAGTAATCCATCGAACTACAGACCTTTATCATTGACATCAGTTTGCAGTAGGGTTTTGGAGCATATACTGTATTCAAACATTACGAATCACCTCGAAGGGAACGATCTATTGATACGTAATCAGCATGGTTTCATAAAACATCATTCTTGTGCAACGGAGCTAGCTCCTTATTCGCACGAAGTAATGGCCGCTATCGACAGAGGATCTCAAGTTGATTCCGTATTTCTAGATTTCTGGAAAGCTTTTAACACCGTTCCTCACAAGCAACTTCTAATCAAGCTGCGGGCCTATGGGGTATCGTCTCAGTTGTGCGACTGGATTCGTGATTTCCTGTCAGGAAGGTCGCAGTTCGTAGTAACAGACAGCAAACCATCGAGTAAAACTGAAGTGATATCAGGTGTTCCCCAGGGAAGCATCCTGGGACCTCTGCTGTTCCTGATCTATATAAATGACCTGGGTGACAATCTGAGCAGTTCTCTTAGGTTGTTCACAGATGATGCTGTAATTTACCGTCTAGTAAGGTCATCCGAAGACCAGTATCAGTTGCAAAGCAACTTAGAAAAGATTGCTGTATGGTGTGGCAGGTGGAAGTTGACGTTAAATAACGAAAAGTGTGAGGTGATCCACACGAGTTCCAAAAGAAATCCGTTGGAATTCGATTACTCGATAAATAGTACAATTCTCAATGCTGTCAATTCAACTAAGTACCTGGGTGTTAAAATCACGAACAACTTCAGTTGGAAAGACCACATAGATAATATTGTGGGGAATGCGAGCCAAAGGCTGCATTTCATTGGCAGGACACTTAGAAGATGCAACAAGTCCACTAAAGAGACAGCTTACACTACACTCGTTCATCCTCTGTTAGAATATTGCTGCACGGTGTGGGATCCTAACCCAGTGGGATTGACGGAGGACATCGAAAGGGTGCAAAAAAGGGCAACTCGTTTTGTATTATCATGTAATAGGGGAGAGAGTGTGGCAGATATGATATGCGAGTTGTGATGGAAGTCATTAAAGCAAAGACTTTTTCATTGCAGCGAAATCTATTTACGAAATTTCAGTCACCAACTTTCTCTTCCGAATGCGAAAATATTTTGTTGAGCCCCGAACAGAAAGATTTAGGTGTTCGTTTTTCCCGCGCACTGTTCGGGAGTGGAATGGTAGGGAGATAGTATGATTGTGGTTCGATGAACCCTCTGCCAAGCACTTAAATGTGAATTGCAGAGTAATCATGTAGATGTAGATGTAGATGAAGTCTTAACTGGTACCTGAATTTTGGTTGCTATCTCCTTAAATTATCAACTTCTGCACCAGTTGGTGACGTATTATAATTTGTTGGAAGTTATTGTTCTTTAAGGTTTAAAATACCATATTGCAGATAGCTTTGAGGCCAAGTTTTCATTGCTTTTCATACATACAGGACCACCGTTGTAAGTAAATAAGATAAAACAGAAATCTGCTTTTTGTGAGGAAAGGAGATTGCTTGGCACACAAACTTCCTTCAAAATACATGTCCCGCTACATCAAAATTGGTCAGTGGAGTTCAGCAACATATTATTGTACAAGATCATAATCCAATTACTGTAATTAAGAAATTATGAAAGGTTGTTACGTATTGAATGAAAACTGTAGAGAATGCATTTCCTTTCCTGTATTTTAATGAACTTTGTACACTTACAATTCTGTCGATTGATAGCCAGCGACGACAATGAAGTTCACCTCCTTTTCCAAAAACAAGATGTTTCTATTCTTCACTTCCAGAAAATTTGTATACATAAATGTTTGGCAACTCTTACACATACTTTACTCAGTTTTATCACTAAAATATCAATTTTCATTAAATGTCACAATACGTTCTGAGCGACAGCCTAGCAACACATCCTCTTTCCACAAGATACAGATTAACCATCCTCTTTTTTTTTTATTAAATCAATTGTCTTTTTTTAGAGTCCATACTCAAAGATTCACAACTACTATCACTGCGGGGATGGCGCGCTAAAGAGTCTTTTGCTGTCCAGCTGCACTTCACTTCACTTCACGTACTTTTTGAATCACATTTACATTTACAGTATTTACATACATTACTGAGATTCTCAGTATAAAATCAGGCACATATTAGTTTCAAAAAAGGGCAGTGAGGCTCACATAACATTACAACATGTTTGGAGACAACCTGATGTCAGGCAGATTGCCTTAGACACACTGTCCAGCGAATGCACTAAGGTGGAGGTTGCCTGCTGTTTTGGGGTGGCATTATGTGGGGACGAGGTACGTTGCTGGTAGTCATGGAGGCACTGTAACAGTGGCATGATACATGAATGCCATCCTCCAACCGATAGTGAAACCATATCGGCAGTATATTGGCATATCTTAACGGACGACAATTTGCGCCCCCTTCATGCACATCTTGTGAATGACTTCCTTCAGGATAATGACACCACTCAACTAGAGTTGCCAGCATGTTCTCTAGACATGAACTCTATCACCTGGGATAGATTGGAAATGGCTGTTTATGGACGTAACCCACCAACAACTCCAAGGGATCTACGCCGAATTGCCATTGAGGAGTGGGACAACCTGGACCAACAGTACCTTGATGAACTTGTGGACAGTATGCCACGACGAATACAGGCATGCATCAATGCAAGAGGACGTGCTGCTGGGTATCAGAGGCACCGGGGTGTACAGCAGTCTGGACCACCACCTCTGAAGGTCTTGCTGTATGGTGGTACAACATGCAATGTGTGGTTTTCATGAGCAATAAGAGGGCAGAAATTATGTTTATGTTGATCTCTATTCCAGTTTACTGTACAGGTTCTGGAACTCTCAAAACCGAGGTAATGCAAGAGTTTTTTGATGAATGTAAATTACGAATGATGAGGAGGAATGCTTTTTTTTATGTTTGTAAACTGACTGGAAAATTTTTGGTGTAATCAGTGACATAAATCCTTAGTTTGTTATTATTTGTCTGCAACTATCAACAATGTTTAGGTTGTATCGATTTTAACCATCCATTTTATGATACATAATAAAAATGATGTTACATCAAAATAAAGAAGGAATTTTTAAATCCAACTGCAGAATTACAGTTGATTAAATCTTTTTCATTGAAAATTAAGCGTGAAGCAAAAGCAAGAGTAAATTAAAGAGTAAATTTATACTATGCATAACCCATCATCCAACTAAGTTCATTGTGTTTGAGATGGCAAACTAAACACCCTTCAGGGAGTGAAATCACAAAATAAAGTGAATCTGAACATTTAGCTCAAACTTTAATGTAACAAACAGAGAATGTGAGACTGTTGTATTAAATACACTTGTTTTGTATACAAGCCAATTCAGTTCATTTTCATTTCAAACAATCATGTGTATGATTTTTTTCCAGAACCTATTCTTTATGATATTTGGAAGTATGTATTGAAATTACTTTAACTGAGTGTAGGATCCAGCCTTATAAACAGATTAGTTCAATTGTTTGTAATATAAACCCCTGTTACATTTATTCTCGTAACTGCAAATTGATATGATGTAATGTATGTAAAATAATATGAATTGGCGTAAGAAACCACTACAATTGAAGGGAAGGGATGTTACAATTTAATTGTGTTTAAAATTACACATTTATACAATTAATTTTTTAGGCCCGATGTAAATTTTCATTTGAAGGGATACAAATTGATAAAATTTTACTGCAAAAATTTTAATTATATAATATGATGTATAGCATAGTGTCTCTAGATAGTTTTCTAATTACTATTTATAACTGTACCTAAATTCAAACATAATCATCAATAGTGCATGTACTAGTTTACATTGTCAACAACATGTTTATGTTCTATTGACTCTGCTTACTAAACTAGTATGTTATGATAAAGTATGCATTGTGATCAGTCACATGAAGCTGGAGAAGCTTGAACAATGTTGTGAAAATGGAAGCTGTATTCTCTAGAAACAGTAACGTGTGTTCAGAAGTTATTCTCTGAATAAATCATAAAACTGATCATTTGGAGTTTGAATGCTACCTTGAGACGAAATTACTATTCACAAACTGCAGAATTTAGATGCCATGATATCTTCAGTGAAAAGAACTCATGCCACACACATTAGTTTAGTATGAGTTATAAATGTAGCATCACAGTTCTAAAACATTTCATTGCAAATAAGTCATTAACAACTTTAAGCATTTGCAATTAACTGTCCTTGAAATCTTGAACTTTATTACAATATGTTAAAATGACAATATAAATCTACCATGGATGGTTTGAAGCTTTACTTGAAGAATATCATTTCTTTTTAAGAATAAAATTAAAAAATGGTTCAAATGGCTCTAAGCACTATGGGACTTAACAGCTGAGATCATCGGTCCCCTAGAACTTAGAACTACTTAAACCTAACTAACCTAAGGACATCACATGCATCCATGACCGAGGCAGGATTTGAACCTGCAACGATAGCAGCAGTGCAGTTCTGGACTGAAGCGCCTAGAACCACTCAGCCACAGCGGCTGGCAAGTATAAAATTATTTCAAAATCATTTTCTTGTGCAAATGTGCACTCCTCTATTTAAAAAAATTTCAAGCTGTCAAAAGAATGTAATGAAATGTGTATGACCTGTAAATTCGGACCAACGATAGAGAAATCAGCCTGTGGCTGAAACAAATCAGAGGAATTTTAATATATGTTAAGAAAAAAATTAGGTGCAAAATTTCTCTCAGAAAACTGATTCTCAATTCTTCTCAAACTGATCAGATGTATTTTGTTAATGTCTCTGTAGTAGATATAGATTTGATTTGTAATTAAATATGTTAAAAATTGGTTACATTCTTGTTTTCATTTATAAGGAAATGTTCTCACAATTGTCAAGTTGTATGTGAATTAGGGTTTTTGTAATTTTTATTTCAGAAAAGCTAGCTAGAATCATGAGCTCAGCAGATCGTGGTAAAGACACACAAAATGTTGAATGCAATGCACATTCAGCCACTGATTTCATTCTGCTATAAGCAAAGTCCACCCCTGGGGTTATTTGAAGATTATTTAACAGTGACTTGTGATGATTCTGAGCAAGTGTCCTGGGCGAGGGTCATCGTTCACCTCTTCTCGGCCATCCCGGAACCTTTTTAACCACTTATTCATGGTCGGTTCCTCCAGAGAATTGTCCACCCCTGAGGTTATTTGAAGATTATTTAACAGTGACTTGTGATGATTCAAACTGCATGTGAACTGACCATTGTCTCCAAACAGTGAATCTGCTGCTCTCTCTTCTGTCAGATACAGGCCCTGCACAACTGATGGCAATGTTATATTACTATCGCTCATAAATGGTAAAAACTTTAGGAGAAAATTTTATTCTGAAATGCATTCCTTTTAGATGCGTATCAGATGCAGTAGGGACAATACGAGGTTTGTCCGGAAAATACGTAAAAAAGTTGAATAATGTCTTTATGTTACATGTTGCAGTCATCGCCAGGTGGGACTACTGCTGTAATCAATCCCATCAACGCACAGTTCGAGTCAGAGCACTCTGCGTGAGGGTGGAAGTGTGCGGCAGCTTGTTGACAGTCACCCTTTTTCACCTGCCATCGGCATGGAGCTCTCTCTGATTGAGGAACAGCACGTCAACATCAAGTTCCTTGCAAAGCTAGGCAAGAACGGCCATGAGATTTTTGAGTGTTTGAAAAAGGTTTACGAAGACAATTCTCTGAAGGAACCGACCATGAACAAATGGTTAAAAAGGTTCCGAGATGTCCGAGAAGAGGTGAACGATGACCCTCGCCCAGGACACCCGTCGACATCGAGTTCCGATGCAAATGTTGAACAAATTCGGGCTTGTTTTCTTAAAGACCATAGATTGACAGTCAGAATGATTGCTGATGAGCTGTCAATCCCCAAAACAATCATTCACGAAATCCTGACACAAAAACTTGAAATGAAAAAATTGTATGTGAAAATCGTACCTAAGCTTTTGACGCCAGAACAGGAAGCAAAGAGGGTCGAGTGCTGTGAGGATTGGTTGGAAGCAGAGGAACGAGGGGACTTTCTCAACCGAGTCATCACTGGAGACGAGTTCTGCTTTTACGAATTCGATGTGGAGCTCAAATCTCAAAGCAAGGAATGGAAACTAGCAGGAGAACAGAGAACAAAAAAGTCGCGAAAATCAAGGTCCAATGTGAAGACAATGTTGATTGTTTTCTTTGATTCTAGGGGCATTGTTCACAAGGAATTTGTCCCTCCCGGCCAGAGAGTGAATGGAAATTTTTACGTTGTAGCTCTGACATGTCTCAGAGCTCATGTGGCCCGAGTTCGACTGGAGTTGGCAAAAGGGGGGCAGGTGGATCCTCCATCACGACAATGCACCCGCTCACACGTCGCTCGTTGTGCGAGAGTTTTTGGCCCGAAGCTCAATCACCATGACAGACCACCCGCCTCATTCACCTGATTTAGCCCCGCGTGACTTCTTCATGTTCCCGAAATGCAAAATGGTGCTTCGGGGGCGGCACTTGGGAGATGTGGAAGCCATCGAGGTGGAAACGACACGGCAACTGAACAACATCACAACTGAAGACTTTCAGCAATGTTATCAACAGTGGAAACGGTGTTGGCAGAAGTGTATCGCGTCTCAGAGCGAGTACTTTGAAGGAGACCATATTGTAGTACCTGAATAATTGTAAAATAAAGTTATTATTCAACTTTTATACATATTTTCCGGGCAAACCTCGTACATGCCACCTCAACAATGACCATTGCTCAACTGCTCAATAAGAGAGAAATTAAATTCATTTATTCAAATTCTGCTACTTTATTCAAATTCTGCTACTTTATTCAAATATTGGAACAAAAATGCATCATGTTACAAAGTAACCTGAAAAAAATATAAGAGTCTGTATATTGAACATCAGCTACTGCACTCAGTTGGTGAAACATGTAAGTAAAAATTCATTTCTATTTCACATTCTCATACAACTACACAGTATGTGCAACAAACTCAACCACATTTCAAAATAATGCACAAAGTGAATTTAGTCTTCTGCACTGAATGTAAATGGGGATGCTACAACTGGAAATCCTAGAAAAAAGATATCATTGAGAAATGGCCTAGCCACAGCAGAGGGGTCTGTTTCCAGATTGAACCTCTAACACTAAGTCAAGTGTGTATAGTTACAGAAAGGATAGATTGCTGCTCACTGTAAATGTGACACATTGATCTGCAGACAGGTACTATAAAAAGACTGTTACACATTAGACTTTTGGCCAAAGTCTTCATCAGGGAAGAGAAACACACATGCATTCACACAAGCAAGCACACTTCACACTCTACCACTGTCTCTGGCCACTCTGACCAGAATACTAAAAGTTGAATGTGTAACGCTTTGGCTGTCTGCAAGTAAATGTGTCAGCTTTACAGTGAGTAATAATATATCCTTTCCATAATTGTTGATATTCTAATTATAGTTTCGATTGTTTCATACAACTTAGAATTATAAACAATACATCAAATGAAAGAGCAACTCAGTCTTGCTTGTATACCTGTGCTTAAGCATTGCTTTCTGTCTCTTCCATTACAAAGTGCTGGTAACAAAGATGGTGATTAGAGAACTAAGGTTTTTGTATTTTACAGTTTGCCATGTTTGAATTTGTTACTACAGTCCTATGTGCATACCATATTAAGTTTCCCTCTAACCTTCCTGGTTATAACAACATCTGTAAATGATATCATCAGTTTTGAGATACCGGCTCCCTTTGCAGTGACTGAAGAAATTGTACGAATGAGACAGTCTTTCCCAGTGAATCGGTTGGGAAGGCTAGGCATGAATTAGCAATTCCAATGATATCTCTGAGGAGATTTAATGAGACTTTTATAACTATGTCTTTATTATTTGGAGTTGTCACGGGCTCTGAAGCGTACAGACTACAGCTTACATGCTAGCTTTGCTAATGAAGTTTTGCTGCATGACAAAGATTTTCTGCGTCATGTCATCTTCAGTGATGAACTGACATTTCACCTAAGTGAAAATATGTGAACGCACATAATGTGTGCATCTGGGAATCCATAAATCCCCACAAAATGACACAGTTGCAATGAGGCCCTCCTAAATTGAATGTTTTTGTGCCATATCCTGACAGAAAGCTTATGGTCCCTCCTTTTTTGGTGAAGCAACTGTAACTGGTATTTTGTGATGCACAAGAACTCTGGCTCTTTCTTCAATTGGGAGAAGCTCAAGCACAGAACTTTATTTGGAAGCAAAATTGTGGGCGACTTCAGTAACATAATTCAGTATGTAATTGGTTAAATGACGTCATACTCTACCACCGGTTTGGCCTCAGGGCGTGAGATGAAAGAGCTCCTTTTGAATGCCCTCCATTTCACCCAGTCTGACACCATGTGATTTTTTTTCCTTTGGAGGTTCACAACGGGTCACTTAAATGAGCATCTCCTATCAGCTGATCTACCTGATTTAAGAAACAAGACTGAGGCAGCTGCTGGAACAATTGCTACAGACAGATTGATAAAGGTTTGGGAAGAACTTGCCTATTGACTGTGTGTGCCATGTGACAAATATGCTCACACTGAACATTTTTAAGAAGAACCATTGGAGCTGCTCTTTCATTTGGTGTATTATTTATAATTGCAGGTTGAGTATAATAAATGGTATAAAACCTTAAAACCTCAAGATTCAGTTTGAAACATCCAGTACATACTAAAGTGGTTGGTTGCTGTATTCCTTAAAGTAATACAGTTCACAGCCACACAGCTCAATAACCAGTAAAATGCATAAATCAATCTTTTCAGTAATAACGACTACCTCTAATATAGTTCTGTTAACCTTTAAGATCTCGCAACAAATGGAAATGTCTATACTTTGGACCTTGTCCAAATGAAGTTTTGACACCACTCATCAGTCTCCAACCCTCTCCCCCTCCCCCACATCCCCCCCCCCCACACACACACACAGCACTGACCTGGTCTAGCCTCTCGATCCTCTTGCTGGTGAGTGGGTCACAGGTGTAGTAGTAGGAGTACATGGCCAGACCAGCGAACGAAGTGGTCAGGCTGAGCAAACTAAGTACCGGCCATGACCACCAGAGGGCGCGCTGTGCCGTTGCCAGATCCCTGCAACAAACACATTCACGTCTACATATCTATACCTGCACATCTATATCTGCACCTACATCTACACATCACATGGGGGTTGAGAGCTGTAGGGTGTGCACTACACATTAGAGACTGCTATTCAGGTAGCTGACTCTTCATCCATCTAGATAATGGCAGTTGTAGGAAACCCAAAAGTATCAGTGTAAGATCGAAAGAAATGACTCCCACAGGTGAAAGTATTAAAATCCTAATGGTAAAAAGTTTCCCAATCCCACTGTAATCATCAGTGCAGACTTTAATCATCCAACAATTAATTGTGAAAATTATAGTTTTGTTAGTGGTGGGCATGATAAGACATCCAGCAAAACTTTACTAAATGCCTTCTTTGAAGACTATCTGGAACAGGTACTTAGAAACACCACTAAGATGGAAATATATTGGATGTAATGGCAACAAAGCAATGAATAGACCTGACCTCTTTGGGGACATCCACATCGAAACTGGTATCAGTGACCATGACATGGTTGTGGCAGCAATGATTACCAAAGTACAAAGGACAACTAGACCAAGCAGAAACATATATACAGGGTGTATATAAAGTTCGGGAACACTTTCAATCATTTATTGCAAAAGACCTAAACACTGTACAGATGTCATACATATTGCATTTTGAAGAGAAACTCTGAAAGTTTTTTTTACAAACATTCGATACGTGAACCACGAGTGACCTGCCAGACATCAATACGGTAATCAAATTCTTGCCGTACCCATCCCAGCGTGGCATCGTCGACTGTGGAAGTCACTTCCCATATTCCCTCTCAGAGCTCTGCTACATCATGTGGTAGAGGTGGTACACACACCAGATCTTTGAAGTGTCCCCACAGAAGAAAGTCGCACGGAGTGAGATCTGGTGATCAGACAGGCCATTTCGTGAACTCCAACACACAGATACACCTGAACTCGCAAAGTTTACGAATAGCGCTGACTATTGGCAAATCACCAAACTACACTGTGTTGGCGTACATGGAAAAAAAACTTTCAGGGTTTCTCTTCAAAATGACATTATGTATGATATCTGTACAATGTTTGGTTCTTGTGCGATAAATAACTGAAATTGTTCCCAGGTTTTATGTACACCCTGTATGTTCAGTAAACTATAAAAGGTCTTCAACAGTGTAGGTTTCAATGATTTAACACAGATGGGAACACACCAGGCAAATTGGAATGTTGTGTCTGTACCAGTGTTTTAGCACCACATTCGTGAAGGCAGTGAGCTGGAGCACCATATGTGACAGCCACATTAGTGCTCATACCATCAAAGGCATTGGAGGTGGGATCATCCACAGAATCGAACATGTACCTCACCTGTGTGGCATTGTAGAAGGATGACTGGTTCAACAAGGCAGTTGCCATTAATCCCCACCAATACACAGGCTGAACTGGTGCCAATTTTTCACAGACACGATACTGTAGCTATACCCCGTAATCGTTCAGATGGGTGTTGTGAAGGTTGACAACATTGCCTCTTGTAAAGGTAGCCTCATCCACGAATGGGACAGATGACTGAAATCCCAGCCCCGTCATGGCCTCTGCAACAAGCCAGCAATGAAAACGTTGCCACGGAGGCAAGTCTGTAGGTAATGAGGCCTGCAGGCATTCTAAGGGATACGGATAGTTGCAGTTTTAATTGTGAATATTCCACACAGTCATACGGTTTGCGCTATGCTGGTAAGCCACCTGCCTGGTGCTGATACCAAGGTCACTAACCGAAATCTTTTATCTACACTTTCACATACAGGTGCCTCCCTTGGAATGAATTTCTGGCCATTTGTCTACTCCTCACTCCAAACAAATAAAACCTGCAACCTTCACCAGTTACCAAGGACACCAGTGGTGAGCACCTCCACTTTACGGATATGTTAAATGCCAAGCATTTTTAGTGACAGGATATTTCTGGATCGTGCAACATACCGTGCCCTCCAGCTGCGACACTTGCCACTTACCTGGTAGAGAGCAGCCTCTGAACCTGTGTCTGGTTGACGGCATACAGGCACAGGTAGGTGAAGCCGCCACCAATGATGAGTGACCACCACGTATGGCGCACCGTGGGGTCAGCAGAAATGCTGAAAAACATGTCCCACCATTAACAGTAATGACGATAGACGACTGACACTATGAGATGTGAAGATAAATCCACAGTGAATGAATTATTACATCAAGATTTTTCGTTACTGTCCACTGTCACATTTGTCTTTACAGTGGTATCCCGTTTCATTTATCAGGGTGTCCAGCAGTTCTTGAAAGATAAAGTTTCCTGGGTTTTCCACGCCACTTTTCATTGATTTTGTGTGGTCCAACAGCAAAAACTGCACACTGACCAGAAGAGCACTGCAAAGCAGCAACAAGAAGGCTTCGAGCCACATGCAAATGGAAAGAGCAGGTAGAGCCACACCTCCAGGAAAACAGAGTTCAGCGCCCCCCTGTCAACGCTAACTTAACCAACCACCTATCGCTGGTGAGATTCAGTTCAGTCACAGACTTCAAGAGTGTCACTGGCGTCCCATTATACGAGGTGTGATAATCAAGTAATGAGACTGATTTTCTTTGCAAGATGTGGCAACCCTGCTGGCTTGCGTAGGCATTTATTTGAAGAATAACTAAAATCCGAAGGCATCTTTTGGCTTGTCATGAGTCCTTATTACATCTTCATTAAACTATTGTACACTTACTTGTAATAAGGAATGTCAATTGTTTTATCACTTTGATTTGTGCAGTTGAACACTGAGCACTCTTTATTAATGTTTAATTTATATTTCGCTAAACAAACTGCAGAGAGAATTTAAATGTTTTACAAAATAAAGCAGTTCACTTTCCACATTTCCAACAATAGACTGGCTCCAGAATGAGAGCACTTGCCCATGAAAGGCAAAGGTCCCGAGTTCAAGTCTCGGCCCGGCACACAGTTTTAATATGGCAGCAAGTTTTAATAGAATGGCCCCTCTCAATGTTTTCACCATTGTGGAATTGGCAGCTGAGTTAATATTGCTTGCCTCAAAAACCTCTGTGTTAGCCACACTATGAAATTGAAATTGTTTGCTGTGAATCATTAGTACCTTTGGCTCTTTGTAGTAAAGGCTCAATTTGATCCAAATGCCTTTATAAATTTTTTTAAAAAAAACGCTGTTGTTGTTGTTGTTGTTGTTGTTGTGATTGCGGTCTTCAGTCCTGAGACTGGTTTGATGCAGCTCTCCATGCTACTCTATCCTGTGCAAGCTGCTTCATCTCCCAGTACCTACTGCAGCCTACATTCTTCTGAATCTGCTTAGTGTATTCACCTCTTGGTCTCCCTCTACAACTTTGACCATCCACGCTGCCCTCCAGTACTAATTTGGTGATCCCTTGATGCCTCAGAACATGTCCTACCAACCGATCCCTTCTTCTAGTCAAGTTGTGCCACAAACTCCTCTTCTCCCCAATTCTATTCAATACCTCCTCATTAGTTATGTGATCTACCCATCTAATCTTCAGCATTCTCCTGTAGCACCACATTTCGAAAGCTTCTATTCTCTTCTAGTCCAAACCATTTATCATCCATGTTTCACTTCCGTACATGGCTACACTCCATACAAATACTTTCAGAAACGACTTCCTGACACTTAAATCTATACGAGGTGTTAACAAATTTGTCTTCTTCAGAAACGCTTTCCTTGCCATTACCAGTCTACATTTTATATCCTCTCTACTTCGACCATCATCAGTTATTTTGCTCCCCAAATAGCAAAACTCCTTTACTACTTTAAGCGTCTCATTTCCTAATCTAATTCCCTCAGCATCACCCGATTTAATTCAACTACATTCCATTATCCTCGTTTCGCTTTTGTTGATGTTCATCTTATATCCTCCTTTCAAGACACAGTTCATTTCGTTCAACTGCTCTTCCAAGTCCTTTGGTGTCTCTGACAAAATTACAATGTCATCGGCGAACCTCAAAGATTTTATTTCTCCTCCATGGATTTTAATACCTACTCCGAATTTTTCTGTAACAAAGTAAGATTGCATAAATGGTCTCTAGCATGGAAACCATGCATTTCCGGACGTAAGTGCACTAGACTTTTTTGTTCCGTATCTTTTCATTGCTCAATCCCTAGAGTTTGTACACCCTGTGTGTGTGTGTGTGTGTGTGTGTGTGTGATAAAATACAGACAACATTAACAGAAAGAAAACCAATCCCCATTCCTTACACACATGCTGTTGTACCATGAAGAAGAACAACCCAAGACCAAAAGTTGAGGTACTTTATTAATGTCTTCAAATCTGTGTGCCTATGGACTGTTCAGTTCTTTCTGAACGGAGTGAGTGGTTGTCTTTACTTTTACTAACTTGAAAACTGATTTGAAGATGTTTATGTTTGAACACACAAGAAAATTTGAAAAAGGAGGAAAAAGGTTCTTGTTTGTTCTTCCATAATCAACAACAAAGTGCTACTTTTTAAAATGTGTTCAAGGAGAACAGTAACACAAGAGCGAAGTTAGTAGGCAATGGCTGGCAACACACCTGGAGAAGTCTGCACGGCCCCCAGTGGTGGCTATCTCCCACACCTTGTCGAAGCCTCCTGCATCAATGGAACCTTTAATACTGACCAGGAACACTGCTGCGAACATTAATAGAGACTGAGAACAGAAAAATTCCGGTCATCCAAACAATCCTACTGGAGCAGGTGGTGGAGGAGGGGCTGGTGAGGGTGGTGAGGGGGTGGTGGAATGGGAAGAGAACAAGGCTGTAGCAGAAGGGTTCACAAGTCATACGGACCACACACGTCGTTAGTAATTGACAAAAGAGGGGTCGAAGGACATCTTTGACAGGATTCCTGGGAAAGGAAGACATAAGGAACAGCAACAACACAATCGGAAAGAGAGTCTACATCCATACTCAGCAAATGTGAGTCATAGGATGGTGGTGGGATATTGTGATCTCACAATCATTCGTAACTACCATTCATAAATGTGTTATCAGAAGAACAAGTGTCGTCAAGTTGCTGTAAGTGCTGGAACATCATGCACGCACGTACAATGTAGCAGGCTAACTATTGTAGGCTGCAACCTAGGTGCCAACTCCAAAAACAATTTTGAAAGAATTCTGTCTGTGTTTTAATGTCATTGTGTGGTTTCTCTTGTAAGAACGACCATTGGCACCCGATTACGTTTTTATTTTGGCATGTATATATGAAGATGGTATCTGTTTTTTTCGGACATGTCAGTGACCATGCAGCTCATTAGAATGAAATTACAATGAAATGAATACCCTTAGCTGCATACAGGCGTTGATATAAAACAACAGGGACAGTTGAAAATGTGTGCCCTGACCAGGATTCGAACCTGGGATCTCTTGCTTACATGGCAGACGCTCTATCCATGTGAGCCACCAAGGACACAGAAGACAGTGCCACTGCAGGGACTTATCTCTGGAACGCCACCCATGAGACCCACATTAGCAACTTATTGTCCCGCACCACATTCATAGTGCCCCGGCTCATCATACTCATTACTCGCAGCTTTCCGAAAGAGCAGATGCCATCTTCATACACTCCTGGAAATGGAAAAAAGAACACATTGACACCGGTGTGTCAGACCCACCATACTTGCTCCGGACACTGCGAGAGGGCTGTACAAGCAATGATCACACGCACGGCACAGCGGACACATCAGGAACCGCGGTGTTGGCCGTCGAATGGTGCTAGCTGCGCAGCATTTGTGCACCGCCGCCGTCAGTGTCAGCCAGTTTGCCGTGGCATACGGAGCTCCACCGCAGTCTTTAACACTGGTAGCATGCCGCGACAGCATGGACGTGAACCGTATGTGCAGTTGACGGACTTTGAGCGACGGCATATAGTGGGCATGCGGGAGGCCGGGTGGACGTACCGCCTAATTGCTCAACACGTGGGGCGTGAGGTCTCCACAGTACATCGATGTTGTCGCCAGTGGTCGGCGGAAGGTGCACGTGCCCGTCGACCTGGAACCGGACCGCAGCGACGCACGGATGCATGCCAAGACCGTAGGATCCTACGCAGTGCCGTAGGGGACCGCCCCGCCACTTCCCAGCAAATTAGGGACACTGTTGCTCCTGGGGTATCGGCGAGGACCATTCGCAACCGTCTCCATGAAGCTGGGCTACGGTCCCGCACACTGTTAGGCCGTCTTCCTCTCACGCCCCAACATCGTGCAGCCCGCCTCCAGTGGTGTCGCGACAGGCGTGAATGGAGGGACGAATGGAGACGTGTCGTCTTCAGCGATGAGAGTCGCTTCTGCCTTGGTGCCAATGATGGTCGTATGCGTGTTTGGCGCCGTGCAGGTGAGCGCCACAATCAGGACTGCATACGACCGAGGCACACAGGGCCAACACCCGGCATCATGGTGTGGGGAGCGATCTCCTACACTGGCCGTACACCACTGGTGATCGTCGAGGGGACACTGAATAGTGCACGGTACATCCAAACCGTCATCGAACCCATCGTTCTACCATTCCTAGACCGGCAAGGGAACTTGCTGTTCCAACAGGACAATGCACGTCCGCATGTATCCCGTGCCACCCAACGTGCTCTAGAAGGTGTACGTCAACTACCCTGGCAGCAAGATCTTCGGATCTGTCCCCCATTGAGCATGTTTGGGACTGGATGAAGCGTCGTCTCACGCGGTCTGCACGTCCAGCACGAACGCTGGTCCAACTGAGGCGCCAGGTGGAAATGGCATGGCAAGCCGTTCCACAGGACTACATCCAGCATCTCTACGATCGTCTCCATGGGAGAATAGCAGCCTGCATTGCTGCGAAAGGTGGATATACACTGTACTAGTGCCGACATTGTGCATGCTCTGTTCCCTGTGTCTATGTGCCTGTGGTTCTGTCAGTGTGATCATGTGATGTATCTGACCCCAGGAATGTGTCAATAAAGTTGCCCCTTCCTGGGACAATGAATTCACGGTGTTCTTATTTCAATTTCCAGGAGTGTATATAGAGGGTGGTCCAATGATCGTGACTGGGCCAAATATCTCACGAAATAAGCGTCAAATAAAAAAACTACAAAGAACGAAACTCGTCTAGTTTGAAGGGGGAAACCAGATGGCGCTATGGTTGGCCCACTAGATGGCGCTGCCATAGGTCAAACGGATATCGACTTCGGTTTTTTTTTTCTTTTTCTTTTTCTTTTTTTTTTTTTAAATAGGGACCCCCATTTTTATTACATATTCGTGTAGTACGTAAAGAAATATGAATGTTTTAGTTGGAGCACTTTTTTCGCTTTGTGATAGATGGCGCTGTTACAGTCACAAACATATGGCTCGCAATTTTAGACGAACAGTTGGTAATAGGTACGTTTTTCAAATTAAAATACAGAACGTAGGTACGTTTGAACATTTTATTTCCGTTGTTCGAATGTGATACATTTCTGAGAACGCTTGCTGTTACAGCCCGATTACCTGTAAATACCACATTAATGCAATAAATGCTCAAAATGATGTCCGTCACCCTCAATGCATTTGGCAATACGTATAACGACATTCCTCTCAACAGCGAGTAGTTCGCCTTCCGTAATGTTCGCACATGGATTGACAATTCGCTCACACATGTTGTCAGGCGTTGTCGGTGGATCACGGTAGCAAATATCCTTCAACTTTGCCCACAGAAAGAAATCCGGGGACATCAGATCCGATGAACGTGCAGGCCACGGTGTGGTGCTTCGACGACCAATCCACCTGTCATGAAATATGCTATTCAATGCCCCTTCAACCGTACGCGAGCTATGTGCCGGACTGATCATGTAGGAAGTACATTGCCTTTCTGTGATGCAGTGAAACATCTTGTAGTACCATCGGTGGAACATTACGTAGGAAATCAGCATACATTGCACCATTTAGATTGCCATCGATAAAATGCGGGCCAATCATCCTTCCTCCCAAAATGCCGCACCATACATTAACCCGCCAAGGTCGCTTATGTTCCACTTGTCGCAGCCATCGTGGATTTTCCGTTGCCCAACAGTGCATATTACAAGGTGCGGCCAGAAAAAAACCGGACTGATGCTGGAAAAAACATTTATTTACAATTATTTACAATTTCATGTTATCTCCTTCAATGTACTCTCCTCCTCGGTCTCTACACCGCTCCATACGAATTTTCCACTGTTCATAGCAATGCTGCAGATCATTTTCGGTAAGTCCATATATTACTTCCGTCGCTTTTTCTTTTACTGCTTCAACAGTCTCAAATCTAGTTCCTTTCAAAGCTGACTTGACTTTAGGGAAAAGAAAAAAGTCACAGGGGGCCAAATCAGGTGAGTAGGGTGGATGATCTAAGATGGGAATGTTGTGTTTTGCCAAAAACGTCTTCACTGACAACGCACTGTGAGCTGGGGCATTGTCTTGGTGAAGGATCCATGACTTTTTTCTCCACGAATCGTTCCGTTTTCTCCGTACTCGCTCACGTAGGGTAGCCAGGACGCTAATGTAGTAATGCTGATTCACTGTTTGTCCCTCTGGTACCCAATCAATGTGCACAATCCCTTTGATGTCAAAAAAAAAACAATCATCATTGCCTTGAATTTCGATTTTGACATTCGTGCTTTTTTTTGTCGTGGAGAACCAGGAGTTTTCCAATGCATCGATTGGCGTTTAGTTTCGGGATCGTAAGTAAAAAACCACGATTCATCGCAAGTAATAACATTTTGTAAGAAGGTGGGATCACTTTCAATCTTTTCCAGGATGTCAGAACAAATCATTCTTCGGCGTTCCTTCTGTTCAATTGTGAGACACTTTGGAACCATTTTTGAACATACTTTG